>NW_004524696.1:2169093-2191185 GCF_000260255.1 Octodon degus | reverse complement strand
CTATGTCTTCAAGAGTTCCTCCTACTTTCTCTTCCAGGAGATTTAGTGTCTCTGCTTTAATGTTTAGATCTTTAATCCATTTTGACTTTAGTTTAGTGTATGGTGATAGACCTGGGTCAATTTTGAGTTTTCGGCATGTAGAGAGTCAGTTTTTCCAGCACCATTTGTTGAAGAGGCCATATAAAACTATTTTAACTTAAATATTCACCTATCTTTTTAGTATCCCTTGTTTATATGTAACTAAAACAGTATTAAAAGGATAAATAAGGAAAAACCAATTTAACATAGAAACAGAAAAGGGATTCTGATATGCAGAACAATAGCCACAATATTATAAATGAATTGAGTCTACCAAAGGTAGAGATTAGAAAATACTTCCCAATGCAATTAAGTTAGTATTACTATGATACCAAAGGAGAAGGGGGGGGGGGAGTCAGAATATAACCATTTATAACATACATTCAGTACTCAACAAAATAATAACAAATCTAACCAAACTAAGTAAAAAGCATCACATACGCTGAACAGAGGCCATTTACTTTAAGAGTGTAAAAGTTAACATAATATTTTAGCAACTTTCTAATACTTGAGACAAACTATATGACACTCTTATCTTTTAGGAAGAGGGATTTATTTTAACTCACACCTTCAGTCAATGGTTAGCTGGGACCCAGGTAGGAAGAATTAGCAGAGAGGCATGGAGGAGAACAAGGTGCATAACTGAGGACAACTAGGAAGCAGAGCTAGAGAAAGGGTTTAGGGAAGGAGGTGTATTTTTCTTAGTCACACTCCCACTGACCCTCTTCTTCAGATCTGTTCCACATCCTAACAACACATTTAGTAATGAACTCACAAGTGGATCAATACATTGATAAGTAAAGGGTCCAAAAAGCAATTAACCTTCCAAAAGCTCCACACATGAAACTTGAGAGAGATACTCTAGATCTAAATTATAACACAAACAAACATCAATTAATATATCCTACTAGTAGAACAAATGGCAAAACCAAATTATATCAACAACAGATGCAGAAAAAAATTGGTAATAAACAATGTTCATATGGAAAAAACATTTAACAAGTGAGGTATTAAAAGAGATCATGCTCAACACATACAAAGCTCATTTATCATTTATTGGCAGAAGGAAAAACAGAAACTATTAAATTACAGCACAATTTTTAATCTTAAAAACTGATATGCCAAAAATGCTAAGAAGTTATAAAGCATGTAAGATATAATACGGCCTAAAAAATTCAGGATATTTTAGGACTGAAACTTTAAGACAAGGATTTTTCTACAAGGAGAAAGACTTTTGTAACATGAAGAAATTATAAAAAAAAAAAGTAAACCAGTTTGATAACATCAGGCACATGCCTACCCTATAACATGGGTGATGGCAAAAAACAAGCTTGAAAGCCTTCTATGGACAGATTTGAAAGAACTAAAAGTAGTGAGAGGAATTTCAAATAGTAAAAACAATTTTTCCTTTTAAAAATGAAATATACTGGATAATATACTTTAGTAAACAATTCTGTAAGAACGAAAGCTTCTGGTCACTGAAAACAAATCCCAAAGCCAGTGAGTTCAGCTACTAACCAAGCCTTGGTTATATATACAACTCTCCCATGGAAAAGTCTAAGGCTCCTTGGCAAAACAAAGCTATTCTCAGGGCAGAAATAAGAAAATGCCTACCATATATTAAAAGAGTCCAAGAAAGCAGAAATTAAACAACAGAAACCAATTCTTATTGAGCAACCTGGATAAATTTGTGGAAGAAAAATATTCACTATCGAGATGAATCAAAGAAAGAATCTATGGGTATGCATTGACATAAGCCAACAGAGAGAAAAAATTATGAAAATCTCTCCCAACTACTAAAAATACAGTGATATTCTATAAAACAGCTACCATAGAGTCAAAAAGTAAAGCTTCTCAATTAGCACAGACTTGATTGTTTATTACCAGTGCTTCATTCTGTTCACAGAATTATGGCGTATCACTTTATAGGGTTGCAAAAGAAGAGCTAAAGAATTTCACATCATCTAATTTTTATAATTAGAGGCTTTGTTTCTTCAGTTATTTATTCTTATACTTTTTAAAATTTCTTCTCCCTGCTGTATTAAAGGAAAAATAATAGTTTCTATTATTTGGAAGTTTATTTTCAAAATAAAATGTTAAAACTTGGCCTTTCTTTTTTTTTTAAATAATTTTATTGAGAAACACTAGCAATGGGACAGTTTCAAAACCTACAGTTAAACTTTCAACCACAACAATATACTGTCACAGAGGCACATATTATTAAAGCAACTCTAGGCTACTTAGAAACAGAAAATTATTCAGAAGACAATAAATTCTGAAATCTGTGATAAAGCATGTAAAACAATGCATAAAACTTTTTGGTCACCTTTTGTATTGCCTCTACTTTTTTTCACTGTTGTCCTAAATTCCTAATATATGCTATCAAGGATTACTGATACAAAAAGATGTTGGTTTATGACAAGTGATGTGGTAAACAGCCTATAATACAAACTAACAACTACATATTTGGACAAAAATGGCAGCAGTATTCTTTAAATTCAAATTCTTCACTAAACTAATATATGCCACACTCAATATGAGCTAACAAAGTAGTGTTACCTTATAATAAAAGCTAAAGGTAAAAAAATGTTATGCAGAATAAGGGTGGAGTCCAGTGGATAGAGGAAAAAAGAAAGGAGAGGGGAGGAATGGATGAAGAAGATCTGTACATTCAGAGTTCTAATATTCTTATAGCTATGTGCAATATTTTGCAAAGTAAAATTGACTGAGATGGAAGCTATTTTGCATGGTACAGTGGCGATGACTAACAAATGAGAGTTTTGTGGGCTGAATGTGAGTCTCCTGCCTCATCTGCCACCCCTAATGACAGCAGCCACCTGCTGTTTTATTGTCACAGCTGGAGCCAGTTCACACTCTTTGGTGCTGAGCTCTGCCCATGAGCACCAAGCTCTCTCTTCGCCTCATTACTTTGATGAACTTTTTATGGTCAGCACCCATGAAGACCTCATCTAGGACTCTGCGACACAGACTGGCTTCAGGGAGTGCTTTCAGTTACACAAAGTGGTAACATACAGTGACTCTGTGTCTGTCAGTGTCTGTCTGCTAATACACAAGTTACTGTGCTACACTTTTGATACAACAGGGCCAACAGGTAAAAATGCCATGAAATTCTCACACTTAATGATGCTCTTTCTTCCTCATAGAGATGTAAAGATTGTAGTGTACTTCCATAATGAAGTCTTTTAATGGTATGTTATTAGAAAAAGCCTAATGTACTGTTTATGATTGTTACCGTAAAAATTAAATAGTTTTTATTTTTTATAGATTGAAAGTTGCAACAAATTTTCTTTTCTTTTAGCTTTAAAAGTCAAAAAGGATAAAACTAAAAGGAAATCAAAATTTCATTTGTATTAATGGTATTTTAAATTCCAATTTCATAAGTTGTTTTTAATAAAAACATGCAGCAATAATATGTCAGCTGAATTCCAAATCTACACGTTATGTAATTTTGATGGTACAAAGGCTAGTCAGAAAATGATATTTTGCAAGGCAAAACACTTTGCAAGCTTGCTCTGAAAAACTGTTAGCCAAATACAAGTCATCAATGATTTGACTTATTACAGAGGGGAAAAAAATAAGTTATTTTTAAAATATCATCAGCCCAAAACTAGCTCTTAAAATTCCATAAGCAAAACTGTTTATTTATCAATATTGAGTCATTTCTATCATAAAAATGTAACTTGAGAAGAGAAACTCTTTGAAACAAAGTACTTAACATATTTCCATATTACACACTCAAAAAAGCTTTTAATATTCTAAAATACTCAAGTAACATTTCAAGTTTCTAATGTATGAAAATGAGAACATTTAAGAGCAGAATTCCAGCTGATGAATTTTTGAAAATTTAGCTATGTTACAAGTCATTAAATTCTTCCTAAATTAATTTAAAAATTCTATCTCAAAATAAGTATATGGGGCTGGGGATATCAGCTTCGTGGTCTAAATGCCTGCCTGGAAAGCACAAGAACCTAGGTTCAATCCCCAGGACTGCATGCCATGCTGGACCCAGAACCCCAGGCACACCATGACGGCCACCTAAACTGGATATGGTAGTGCACACCTGTAATCCCAGCACTGGTGAGGCTGACACAGAAGGATCACTATAAGTTCATCCTGGAGACAGAAGGATCACTACAAGTCGGAGCTGCATAGTGAGATCCAGCACCAAATAAATACACAAACAAACAAGATTTAAAAAAAATTTTTTTTTTTTACATAGATATATGGGGCCACCAGATAGCTCAGCAGATTAAAGTAGCTGCTTAGGCAGAAACAGGGACCGGGGTTCGATCCACGGCATGCCATGCTGGTCCCACCCAGGGGGCACGCTGAAATGGCGACTGAGACTGGTCATGGTCACACACCTGTAATCCCTGCACTTGTGAGGCTGAAAATAGGAGGATCACTATGAGTCTAATCTGTGTAGTGAGACCCTGCAGACCCTGTACTACATACATACATACATACATACATACATACAAACATATATACATACATCATACATAAAATAGATATATGTATATAAATATATTAAGTGACTTTGTTACTTGGTCTTCAAAGTATGTATAAACTATACTTTTCTCAGTTCTATAAAATTTCTGCTCACTATTATTATTCAAAACACTGATATTTTGCTAAAGAGATAGGATAAATTAAGCTTTAGGTAATGCTGTTTAGTTCATGCATTGAACTTTAGCCAAAGTACAAAAACAGTCCCTGTTTTGAAATTGCCACAATAGTAAAAAAAAAAAAAAAAAAAGATGTTGGTGTTCATAAGATAAGTTTACAAAAGTCAGATTTGAACATACAAACATTCAGAGAAGCGTTTTTAAATAGCTATCATGAATAAATAAAATCTAAGAATAATAATCATCTTCAAAATATCTTAAATGTACAAAGCGACAAAAACAAATCCCTCTATCATTTCACTTTAACTCAAGCTGGCTATATTTTAAATAGCAACACAAGATTAACATGAGCAGAGAGACTCTGTGTATTCCTATTGCAAATGCATCTAGAACTAAGCTAATTATAAGATAACATGTATACTCATGCCATGTATGTAAAGCAAAATCAGGATTTCTGAAATTCTCTTGAGATTACATATTTTTCTCAGCTATTTAAATATACAGTTCATGAAACCTAATTTAAAAGAAAAAGGAAAATCACTCACTGGTTATATTTAATGACATTTAAATCCTCAATCAAATCAACTCAGTATGAAGAGATAATTTCTCACAGTTCATACAATTCTGTTTTTCTCAGGCACACAGTTTGCAAATCCTTTATAAAAAACTTATTTTGAATTATACATGCTATGCAACTCCCTTCAGTAAATGACTGCTTAAAAGATATCTTTAATGAAATCATGATGCTGTTTTCAGAAGGTGAACAGTTAATTGATAATGATATGTCTGTTCATCAAGAAAGGAAAAGGAAATGACTGTGTAATTAAATGAATGCAAAGATGCACGAATCAATGTGAGAGGAAACAAGAATTTCAGTATATACATCAGGGATGACGTATCAACTGATAAATAAAAGATACACAAGAAAATTGAGGCTGCTAATAGAAAGATTAAGTTAGCAGAAGAATAGAATCTTATGTAGCAGGGTACTAAGTAGATATGAATGTGATGCGATTACAGACATGTGAACTAATGAATAAACAGTACCAAACTAGACTTTTCATCTAGTCTAAATGTTTATGCTTACACATAGCTGATATTGCTCATATACACTTATGACCTGCAGTATATTGCTTTTTTCCTAAAGGGTCTAAGGAGAAAGAATACTAAATTAAATTATCAGAAAAAACCTAACACAACCCAATACCTAAACTCTATTATTAAAATCAAATACATAAAAAGGGCGAGCCTGTTTCAAGCAAAAGAACATCTCTGTAGTCCCATTACTCAAATAATTATGTTTCAGAAAGAAAATAATAGGAGAGATGAAGAAGACTTCTACTGTATTTCAACATTTGATGCCCTCTATTTTTTCTAAATCTTGAATTATATCTTATCTTCATAATTATCTTATGAGATTGGCCTATGAAGATTAAGTAATTTTCAGCCTATTTGTACAAAGCAAATGTCCATGTATTAGTTTAGTTTTATAAAGCCATTCAAATAAATTTACCTGAATAATTTATAAATATACTGAAAGACTTTTAAATCATTATTCATACAATGGTAGGAGCATCTTTTTCATTCAACTAATAGGTGTACATTTGTTTCTCCATAAAGTAATCAATTATTGTTGCCTTTTAAAACTGATTATAAATACACTTTAATAATATGATATTTGGTATCAAGCAGACAAGAGATACAGCATCTCGGTGAGTATGCAATTTACTATAAAGCTCTCTGTGTACCTCTACCCATTGCCAACCTGTCTATTCTGAGAACTACAGGCTGAATGGCAGCAATTTTCTTTAATTTTATTTTATACTTTAATCACATATAAGTGTATTCTTAAATAATGTATTGCTTAGTGTGACATATTTTTGAGCTTTAAAAAATGATATCAAATGTCACAGTTAATGGACAATTTGATTGTTAGCAAATGTTTTTGATTCTTGCAAACAATCTTCCATTTTTTTTGTAATGGTTTTCATGCAGTAAAAAATTCAGTGATAAATCTACCATTTCCCAGTAATTGGGTGCTGTCCATCTTCTTCTCATTACCGCATGAAAACTCGCTATAATTCTAAAACTAAAGAATAAACGTGTTTCTTTTATTCAAGTTAAAAGTACATTCACATACTATGGGTAACATCTATACCTAACCAAAATTATTTGACACTTTAAGTAATATTTTCTAAAAGTTCATTTGATATTTTTAGAAGCAAGGATTTCTTCTCATCCTAAAAACAGAACTGAGGTACAATGAAAAAGGATTCTGCAGTTCCAGCAAGTGTGTATACTTCAAGTGCAACCAGGATTCCCAATTTTGGGGAATAGTTAACTTCATCCCTTCCTCAGTGGGTGCCTATGAATGACAGCATACATAACACCCAAAGGAAAATGTATTAAGAACTAGAAATAAACAAATGAAAATTTTCAAGGAAGTATGGATAAAATAAATATAACAGTAAATCAAGAGAGGTTATACTTAAAATATCATCAAGGATAAAAAAGAAAGAAACTCATTTTACATACAAATTTCTAAAAACTCTACTTGAGTCCAAAGTAGAAAACAAAAATGTACCTAGCCAAAAATTAAAATCTTACAATTTTTTTAACAACTCCAACATCAAATTTCAAAATGAGAAAGCAAACATGTAAATTTCTAATGCAATAAACTTAATGCAGTAACAATAATACAATGTGGGTTAGAGCCTTAATTTTGGTATAATCCAAAATATAAACCTATATAGTTAGCTATTACAAAACTAATCATTCAGGATCTTTAACTTGTTTTGATTTCAGATCACTAATAATAGATAGTTTTAAAATGGGAGTTCTATTTTTAAAAAGGATTAACTCTTACAATTCATTTGACATTCTTTAATAAGAAAATACAAAAAGCCCAACCAATCAAGAAATAAAAACAGACAATGATTTTAATATACAACTTGGCAAAAAACACTGTCACATAAGTTCACTTTCATAACTCTACAAGTAATTATACGAATTTTTACTGCTGTATTTCTCTGAAAGAGATATAATATTTTCCTTTGGGCTATGTTGTCAGAAAATTGTTAGCATATGCATTGATATTTTATGCATTTATAAATAAGCATATCTAGCTCAAGTAAAAGAAAAACTGTGAAATATAAAAACTATACCATATCTTCTCATGACAGTTTTCCTTACAAGGATCTTGATTTAAACCTCTTACTCAGGCAAAAATACTAAGACAAGTATGAAACCTAAAATAAAAAAATACATCATTATACCATATTTCAGCTACAAGACTAAACAGAAGTGTTCTATAGAATAAGAGGAAAAAACCTCTATTTCACATCACATACAAACACAGAAAACAGATAAATTATGTACAATACTTAAAGTCTACTGTAATTATCATTTAACAAGAAGATTATATTTGAATTATCATTTATATTTCTCTATAATTTCCAAATTCTACTAAATTTAGTAATGGCAGTAAACTTTTCTTGATATCCCTACCAACACTGTTGTGCTGCTTCATAAAGTTACTGAAATTAGCTAAAAAAAATTCATTGTAACTAATGCCAACAAAGTTCAACCAAGTTCCAAACATGCTCATGGAAGTATCAGGCCTTCCCATGCAGGCACAATAGGTGATTCTGCCACAGGTCAGAAGTTGGGAATCCATCCACCAGTCTACTTTAATCTCCATACATAGTACACATCACTTCATGGTACTAGTATGGCGAGGAAACATCATGGAGGATCCACACCCACAGAAGCTACTAGCTTAATAAAGGAAATCACAATGTAATAACTGAGATTTCATTTTACTAAGTAGATGTCAAATGAACAACTTTTATAGGAATAATAAATTCATTAATACATTTTCAGAGTAGATTGCCTGAGTATCAAAAAAAAAAAAAATCATTGTAGTCAGAAGTTAAAGTTAAACTATACAATAAGAAATGACTAAAGAACCACAACTGAAGTGAACTGATCAAAGGCCCCACAGTAATACTTTATGTACTGCATTACAATAATTCAAAGTATGACTTCACTTAATCCTAAAATTATCAATTTTGAGATACACAGTTGATTCTAAATGAAGGGGGAAAGAAACCAAATTACCATTAACTCCAAAGCACATCACAATTTCAAAATTGTTAAAATATCAGTGTGTATCTTAAAAATAAGGAAGCATATAATAAATCATAATATACCTATTTTTCAGATGATCCATGCAACATAAACATCTAAGAACACGGAATGCTCCCAATAAAGGCAGCAGTAATGTAGTAATATTTCTTTCATAACATGTTTGATTGCAAGATATTATTTCTACTAAAAGTACTTGTACGAATACCAACTAGGAAACATCACAGATCTTAACACTGTGACAACTCATTAGGACTTAAACTGTACATATCTTAAAAAAGAATATTATATACTTCGTTACAAACTTACAATAGTCTTCCCCTGAATTAGTAATTTAACTCATAGAGAATCTTCTATTTTATAAATATGCCATTTAGAAATTACCAGATTATCTTAAAACTGAAAAACCAAAACGTTAGACAAGAATTAAAATGCCTACAAATACACATACTATAGATGCCTAACTGACATGGTAGGATAAATTTGAAATGACAATATTCAGGCCATTTCTAGTTGAGTATCAAATAGAAAATTCTTATCATATTTTAATATATTTTAAATTCAAAATAACAAAATTAAATGTATCCTTGTTTCTCCTACACCGCCTACTCTAGTTCCTATAACTTGCTTTTTGGTAGGGCTCTCCATGTCACAGATCAACACCACTCTCTAGCCAATCACTCCAGCTGCTAACCCGAAGTTAACCTTGAGTACTACAACGGCATCACCATACATCATTCATTTATCAAGTTCTTCTGCTCAGTAGTTCTGGAAAGTATCCTCTTGTACCTATCTACTCTAGTTCTTCTGTTATAATTTCTGTTATAATTTTATGGTTTGTAATTTCTTTTTAAAAACAACTATATAAAAAGTGTCCTAACTGACCACAATGACTATAATTATTTTAAATTCAGACATTAACTGAATGTATATTTGAAGAGCTACTAAGTCCTTACTGAATAAACAGGCTATTCTTTATATAAAACTATAGGATTTACATAAAAGAAACAAGGATTAACCAGGCAAGATGCCTAGAAAGCAGGGATGAGGCTCTCAGCTTTTGAGGTATTTTAGAAGAAAAATCAGAACAGATGAAAACTGTGAACTGTTGAAGCTACTGTCTTACAAAAAAGAAAAAAGAAAACGTCTAAAACTAAATATATTATCACTCCTAATATAGTCAACTCTACAGAACAGATAAAATCTTATTCAAATAATTATGATAATTATTGAGCTTTGATTTTACTTTTAAAAATATCTAAAACAGTGCCAAATCAACAAAATAGAAAAGAACAAATCATTGATATTCAGACTACCTCCTAAAAATATTAATTTTAACCAAATAAAATGACAGGTATTATAGCAAAAGAGTAGGTGAAGTCAAAAATTTTGTATATAAATGTTATTAAAACACTGCCCTTGTGGCATACACCTGTACTCCCAGAGGTTGACTGCCTAAAGTTCTAGGTGAGCTTGGGCTACATAGTGAGTTAAAGGCTTATATAAGCTGCATGGTGAGATTCTGGAGAAAGAGAAGCAGGGGAAGGAGGGAAGGAGGGAGGAAAGTTAGTGGTCTCAACTTTGTTTTTCACTTTCTTTTTTTCTTTGGGAGGGGTCCTTTTTGAGACAGCATTTCATTATGAATGCAGTTCACAACTCACTTTGTAGCCTAGGCTGCTCTTGAACTCTCAGCAATCCTCCTGTCTCAGCTTTCAAAGTGCTGAGACTATAGGTATGCACCACCATGCCCAGCTTCATTGCACTCTTTAAAAGGACAAGCGTTTCACAGTTCTTTAAGGTATTATCTTTTTTACACTTACACATGGCCTCTTAAATATTGTAATAAGGAGGCAAAATTAGAATATCCTTACATTCCAATTTCTTCATCAAAAATATACTTTGTGAAAATATTTTCCTTTCTCTTTAAGCCTTCCAACTTCCTTCTCCACTACAACTAAATAGACTAGTAAGGGAAGGTGGGTTGATGGACAGACGGACGGACAGACAGATGGACCGACCGACCGACCGACATACCGCCAGCCAGCCAGCAAAGCTTTGGAAAAAAGAAACAAAAATATTAATACATGATAATACAGAATTGTTCCTCAATATAATTTATCATTCAAAAGCTTTTCAAGGTTTCTTCTAATTATAATCTCTTTCTTTCCATTGGATTCAGAATTCTATGCAAGAACTACACTGCTATTCCTTTGTAAACTTTATCTCATTCGAGGTATTCACATTCAATCATGTAGTACCAGATAATTATAACATCCAGCTGGGCAGTTTATTCAAAGAGAATGACAGATTCCAGATAACACCCACACTGGGGTTTGTAGCTTCTTAAACAATGATTTTCCTTTATCACTGATATTAAAGGGACTTGTTTTCATGTTAGGGGATATACTTTTTGTTAAAAAGCTTTAGGTATTGTATGTATCCTTGACAGACAAGAGAATTGACTATCATTGAAAATACTTAGATCAGACATGAGGGATATAATGGAGAAAGAGATGGGACACAGACAGAGGGAAAAGAGAAGGAGGTAATGAGTAATGAGGGCAGGAGAAAGGGAGAAGGTATGGAAAAAGGGAGAATGAATGAGATATGTCTTTACATACTATATCACACTGTCCTATATGTGTCTTTTAATTCTTGCTTTTGGCTAAACTGATTTTAATTGTACACTATTATGCTTCTACCATTCTTATTCAGGCAGTATATAATATAAATCTTTTGGGTAACAGTTGTCCATCAGTATATTATAGTCTAGGGAAGATAAAAATCACGGTTCTAGGTTATACCCTGTGTTTTATTACAGATAAATACATGGTTACCTGTATACATGTAGTATCTGCTTGCATGTACACATTTACATATGAAAATATAAGTACATATGTACAATGACACCTAAATATACACTAGTTGACATATACAGCCATACGTATAAATATATAAAATTTACCTAACTTCACTATAGACAATGTATTTATGATTTATCCTACGTATATTTTTTCTATTGGTTTACTGACTTAGTTTTAAATGCTATCTACTGACTGGCCTCTGTACACATTCCATTTGTCACAGTGACTTTTACATGACCTGACCAGTACAGATTTTAATTTTTTGTGATGTTTAGTAACTGCCTGCCAGTTATAGCTATGGGACAAAGGGCTGTTTCTCAGCCAAGGTTCCAGAAACTAAACAAGTGACAGTGATAACTGGTACTGTGCTGATTTGGGAGTCACAGCAACAATCAAGTTAATAATTTAAAAGTTAGCATTATATATCTGAGTTTTTAAAACAACTAAAGGTGTGTGTGTATGTGTATGTGTATAGTAATTATATAAAAATGTGGGCACTTGAGCATTCGTGATTTTTTTTGAACATATATATCTAATAGTTAAAACAAGAAAGTGAAGGTGTGGCAGTTATCTATAGTGTTTACCAATAACAACTAATTTTTCATCTTTACAGATATCAAACAGTAATGACTAATTAATACATATATACATATAAATTTCTAATTATGTATTGATTAGCTTTTAGCAAAACTCCAGAGTGTACTACATTTTCTTCAGAGTAAGACAATATTTTTTTATAAATTGCACATAGGTTATTAGCACAAAGTAAATTTATTTTCCCCAAAAGTGCTAAAGATATGCAAAATTTTCATTCTTTAGAGTTTCATAGTAAATGATTAACACCAGCCCTGCTCATTATTTCTCTTAACAAAACTTCTCTAAAAACAAATAAATCAAAAATGCCTCCAAGATCCCCAAATAAATAAATTACAGACCTATTCAGTGGCAGCAATGATATTTTAAAAAGCTTGTGCAAGCTCATTGTACAATTTTATTACAAAGCCACATTTGATAAAAGAAAAAAACATGTCCACTTTTTCATTCTCTACAGTTTTAAGAGCAGGAATGGATTCTCAAAGATAAAAACAATTCCTAATAGGAACCTATGTCCAAAGTATTAACCCTGTGTTACAACAGATTATAATCACTACTAATTAAGAGCAGGTACTTCTGATAATGATACTTTTAGGACCCAAGACTATTTTTTTGTCATAATGAAAATATAAGGATAATGACAGCTAATAGCAGCCATCACTATATGATCAGACATAATAAATGAGAACATTTATATAATGCAAAAAACAAGTCTTGCCTTTAAAAATATGTATTTAAAAGTATGTGTTATGATGGGCTGCAGAGAATTAATCTCACTTTTGTTTCTACATAACCCTACAACATTTGCCTTTAATAAATGAACATAAAAACTGAAAAAGCATCCTATGGGTGGAGGTTTAAAGTAAAAATAGGCATTATATAACAGATACAACTAAATGTAGAAAATAACATCAGTACATAAATAGTACTAATTAAGCAAAAATGTTAAGAGGAAAATTTAATGAAGTGATGAAATTGCATTATCTTAAAGTGAGAAAAAATCAATTCATTCTATGATTCAATAAAGTCCACTGGGCAGTAAGTGAACAGCATACTAAACAGTGTAAACTGAAATCTAAAATTAAAACTCCAATGAATATACCTATATTTTAATCAAACAAACACTAAAAACCATTTTCTTTTATGAATGGCCAAAGTTGTAATATTAGGAGACATAATGTAGAAAATATAATTATTCTAATCATACATATAGATACAGCCTTCAAATTCTACCTAGCAAGTATTATTTTAGTACACACCCAGTTAGTTCAAAACACAAACTAAGTTTCTTATTGCTAAAAACTAAAAGATTTTCCTTAGGATTAAAACAAGAAAACATGTAAATTAAGGTGACTGAAACATGCTTTCAACTAGCAAAGTAATATAGTAGCTATTCATCACCTGAAGTCATAAAACACTAGGTCTCGTCCTTAGCATATTCTAATGAAGCCTATCATGCAAATGAGAGTGACCTTTTCCTTGCATTCTGCAAGTTCACATTTATTCCAGAAGTACATAGAGTTTGCCAATACAAACTAGCCAAAGACTGTGTAATTACTGTAATCAATTAGTAGTTAGTGTCGTTCTGCTCATTTTCAGCTAATGTCAACTAAGCCATTTCTGGGAGAGCTACCACTGACAACAGCTTTTGTGTTATTATTTTTTAAATGCAGGAAAGAAACAAAAAAAAAAGATTAATGCACACAAACTTTCCAATATAGCCATAAGGCTGGATTTCCTTCCAAGGATGTTAAGATGCAAGACAAAGCTCAAAAGTTGATAATGTATAAAGACTCTCTGGTGAAGTTACGTATCCTTAAAATGACATTGAAGTTTTCTGCCTGTACAATTAAACATTAATATTTAAATATTTAAATGAAGGACACTCTCCTGTGCAGCAGTTCAGACTTCGTAGAACTTGGGCCCTCTTCTCAACGCTTGAGTAAACAGGCCGTACCCTCTGCTCTGAAACAGTCCATTCTGGAGACAGTTATGGATAGGAAACATTACAGCAGCCGGTAATTAAAGTAAAAACTAATACTGTCTCAGAGATGGGAAATTTTGTAAAGGAAAATCATTTATCATGGCTTACAGTCTTCACAACTGAAATGAATTATCTCTTCCTTTAGCACATATCCATTTTAAGCTAGTATATTTACTAAGCTAAGAGGAGGCACACTTGCTGATCTTAATGGTATTAGCTAATGGCCATGGAATAAAAATATCAAATTGTAGAAAACATTCTACACTTATGATACAACATAAAACCTTAGAATTTTAAAATGAGGCCACCTAAAACAAACACTTGCATTAGTAGAAAACCAGATTATTTCTAAAGCCTACAGTATCTTACTTCAATATGATTTTTATAAAACTGTACCAAGGGACTAAAGGAAAATGTCTTTCCAGTCACTAATTGCGAAAAGAAAAACGTTAATTTTACATCAACCTATGTAACATCATTATGCTAGGCCAATTTGTGAAGGACAACACAGTCAATCTTCACTTCTGAAAACTACTAAATATTTGGCAACTAAGGGATGTAACCCATAAATTTATCACACACAGAAAAGAGAGAACAACACATCACTGGTATACAAGAAAGAAAATTGAACAAGTTGTCAATTAAAAACAATAGTATTGAAATGAGAAATTTCCCTGACATTCCTAAGCTCAAAGAAACTGAAAATAAATGCCAACCTTGTTTGTATATGTTAAAATGGCATAACCAAATTCATATTTTCCTTGAATCAATATAAAAAAGACTTTTAGAAACTCAAATTTCTGACTTATTTTAAATAGACAAATTATTTAAGAAGGCATACTATAAGGATAAAACAATGCAAACATATGTGTGTATAACATAGATGCATAAATGTGTGCACTTTTATTCTCTCAAAAGAAAAAAGGGATTGAAATCAAAATGACATATATAAATCAAAAACAAGAACAAACCATATTGATATAGCAGTGAAAAATGTACCAATTTCTTTATTTCCTGATACGCAAAAACTCCTTCCATACAGGCAATGAACTACAGTCTCCCTTTAAATTAAAAGTATCTGTAAGAGATTAAATGCCTACCTAAAACTCTCCCACTAAAATATTTTGTATATAAAAATCTATAATTCTGTATAGAAATTGCTTTTCAAAGTAAAATGCCAAAAACTCATAAAACACAACTGAAATATGTTGTGTTTTCACGGGGATCAGCTGACAATCTCAGAAGGTTAATTGAGTGGTCCACATTTTCAAGAACCTGCATAAATGTGTGATTTGGGGGGAAAATATGTTTATAAGTGTTTGGTAATATTTAGAGTAAAAAAGAGCAATCAAGTGGCAATGAGTGGAATGACACTGAAGATTTATTGGTTTACTTCTGCATACTGCTAGAACCAGTCACCTCACTAATCGTCAAACACGTACAACTTGTCGATACTGACACAGAGCCAAACAGCAGGAAGATAGTTCTTTTCATTCTTGTCAGAAGAATAACTGGATGTAGACGTTTGACAGTCACCGAGAGGGGATAAGAGCAAACAAGATGAGCAAAAAGAGAAAAACAAACAGTAAATTTGAAGAGCATAATGCTCAACACACACACACACACACACACACACACACAAAACACACACACCAGACACAGAACACAAAGCAGTTGTTTGACTTGTCTTAAAAAAAAAAAAAAAAAGGCTAACATAAAATGTTTCACAAAAGATGAAGCTAATGCACTGCTGCTCAACTACAGGATGATGTCTGTACAGTAAACACTTAAGACAACTTGTGACCGAAGTCCTGTTACAACACTAATTGTCCATGAAAGCTGACCTGCAGCAAAGCAGCACAGTTCAGTTCCAATAGTGCAGGCTCGTGAGTATTAACATGATTGTAGATGACAAAAGACATTCACATATCAGAAGACACTGGCAATGTGAGGATGACTATACAGTATTCACTGAAAAGGGACACTTTTATACTGCATATTTCTTGAGCAGAAGTGACAAAAGTCTAACTATAACATTTTAGATTTTCTATATCTTCTTTTTTAAACAAGTTTTTCTAAATCTAATGATGGAAAACAGAAAATGGAATGGCAATTTTTTTTTAAACTGCATGTGATAACTTCAGAAAGAAAAAATATAAGAAATTAAGAATAACCATTTCTGGTAATAACTAGTAGATGAATGATTTATTATTGCTAACGTGTTTCAGTCTGGTGATTTTTAAATTACCTTGAGTACTGTATCTTATATAAACCCCAATGAGAAAAATATCTAGTCTCTATGACTAGTCAACAGTTGATAATTAAAAATATAATATTTAAACACATTTTACTTGAAGCTGAGAAATGTGTTGAACAAATCATAAGCTTATTTGTAACTATTATTTTAAAAACAAAATACAGTAAAACTTGTTTAACAACAGAACTGTCTCAATGTTTATTAAGCTGATCTAAATAAAATAATATAAAAAATTAGATACGTTAAACATTTTAGTGTATTTTAATATTACTTATACTTAATATTAAATAGGGTATGAAATGCAACTGACTGCAAAGACTCAGATCTTATAAAAATAAATAAACACATATAAACATATAACTTTAAAACTCATGGAGAAAATGCTAGTCTGTCAAACCTCTCACCTTTGCTCTCACAGGAAAATGTGCATGAAACTTTTGACCATTACAAATAAAAGCTGCCTAATAAACACATTATGGGAAAAAATAACTGGAAAACTAATTAGCTGTGCTTAGTATACCTCTCTTCCCAAAATACAAGATGTCAAAATTAAACTTTTCTGACTTCATTACTATATCTAATTAGTCACTAAAAATGTGTTTGTATTTCATTAAGTGGGTTTGTCCTCTAAAAGCTTAAAAATTCACAACAAAAAAAATAATTGAATTGCTTTGATTTTCTTACTGGAAATAGCTGAACCACTGTTCTTGGCTTTAATGAAATATAAGAAATTTAGCAAACAATATTCATCGACGCCCACCTATAAAATTATCAGTTCATAAGAAGAGTTTTATTCAACTAGCATAGCTCCATGAATGACTTTCCTGAATTATATCTTAAGAAGGTATCAGCTCTCTCAAATGAAACTTATCATACTGTAAAAGAGTCCATTTACTTTTGGACAATTTAATTATTATATAGTTTTACTCATAATAAAATCTGTAATCTCCATTAGTTTTGTATGAATTGCTAAATAAATGTCAAAAATTACACAGTGACTCCATAGATTTATATGAGACTTAGAGATTTACATGGTAAAGAAAATGCAAGAGCACTTTTCTAAGCAGCCATAACTGGTTCTTCAGAAAACCACTGATCAAAAATATTCTCCCTCATCTCTTAAAAAATCAGGAGAAGAAAGAAGAGATTAAATGATTTCTCATGTTGTCTATTTTTCAACCTAATGGTCATTTCTTGGTTTAATCTCTCAAGAAACACTAGTATAGAGAATATTTTAAAAAATATAAATGAAGAACCTTATGTAAGAATGCTATAATTTATAAATAATGTACAGTTTCACAAATATTAGAAATTCCAAATCAAATGAACTACACAATTCTATCACAGAACAGAAGAGCAGTTGGGAAGGACAGGCACAGCACTATACAGCAGTACAAGAATAGTTTCAGAAATCCTGGGAAGAGTGAGCGCCAACATCAGCCACTACCACTGCCCACTGAGCCCCAAGGCAGAGCCAGGAAGATGCAGGACCAAAGAACTTCTCCATTCATCTGCTGAGTTCTCCACAGCAAAAGAAAATAGAGTTAATAATCAACAGACTGTTCTGATTAAAGAAAAGACAAATGCCCAGAAGGAGAGTCTCAACACTGGTAGATACCCAGTGAGAGATAGCCTTGGGAGACAGGATTGGAAAAGGCAAAAGCTAAATAGAAATCTCCTGCAAATACCTAGAGGGTCTCAGGGTCAGCCAGGAAAGATCATAGGGCCTGTATTCAGCTGTAGGAGGCCAGAGTCAGTGGAAGTAACTAATGGAGAGGTCTGTCCTTAAAACAAAGTCATATAGTCTCTTCATGTTTGTGGTCTGGCACTGCTGCAAACAGCTAACAGAAATCACTGGTCTAAACTATTACAGTTCATTAAAAGGGGAGTCTAATGGTCTTCACTAAACTCAGAGTCCTTTTCATGAGTAGTTCATAGGCTCTGTCAATATTCAGTTGACATTTGATGCGACTGTTGTTGGGAATTTACTGCTATACACAAGGTAACATACTACTGGACAAGAATTGGTTTTCCCTCTATACCAATACCTACTTTGCCTGGAAAATCATAAACAAGAGATCACAAATCTAAGCATAAAATAACCAAACAAACCAATAAACTATAGAACAGAAGCTTGAAAAGACAAGGCAACAAAATATTTCCAAAACCTTACATTTGTAAAATTGGTGTAGGGGACATTAAAGGTGAAGTAATAATAAGCTACATCACAGATAGATCTGAAAGGGTAACAATGGAGATAAAATAGTTCTATAAAATGCTTTAACAAATTTAAAGAAGCCAGTGCCAATTACATGAGGACCATAATGAAAAAAATGAATTAAGTCTAGAGAAGAAACCAATAAACAAGTAGTGTGGCTAAAATAAAGAAGTGAAAAACATGAAGGCCCAGGAGAGTAAGGGTATGGGAATTCATAACAAAGTTCTAAAGAAAAATCCAGGAGATTAAAATCATGATTGAAAATATGGACAGCAGAAAGAATCACAGTGAAGACAGAGTGTAAGGCTGAGAAGACAGGGCTGTGGATAATGATCAATTAAGGAGAGGTACCTTAAAAACAACAAAAGAATACAGAATAGATCCAACACTCCCAGATGACTTGATGACTCAAAGAGGATTAATATAAGAATAACTGGAATTGGGTTAGAAATCAGAAGAAGACAGCACAAAGCCCGTAAAACACTGGACTATATAAATAATAACAAAGTACTTTCTAGACATGGTAAAAATTAATATACAGATAACTGAAACACACAGAACCCCAAATGGCCATGAACAGTAAAAAAATAATAATAATAATACTCCACACCAATAATTAAAATATGAAAAATACAATACAAAAAGCAGAATCTTAAAAGCTGTGGTAGATGGGCTAGGGAGATAGCTTAGCAGTCTAAGTGCCTGCCTGGCAAGCACAATAACTCAGACCAGAGTTCAATCCCAGGTACTGCATGCCATGTTGGCCCTGTGCCACCTGGCCACTGAAACCAGGCGTGGTGGAGCATGCCTGTAATCCCAAAACTGGAGAGGCTAAGAAAGGAGGATCACTATAAGTCTGAGCTATGTAGTGAGACCCTGTACCAAATGAGTAAATGAATGGGATAAAAAAAAGCAACTGGCCACCTACAAAGAAAAGCTACTAAAATTTCAACAGACTTCAAAACCATAAAGGACAGCATGGAATGAAGTGTTTCAAGCTTGTAAAGAAAATAAACTCCCATCCAGACTCTATATCCCTCAAAACAGATGGAGAAACAAGACACTTCCACGATCAAGAAACTCTCAAGAAAATCACAAAAAAAAACTCCAAAAATAATCAAGGATATCCTAGAAGGAGAAAATGAAGGTAATAATGCCAAAAAGTACTATAAAAAGAACACATCAGATGGGTTGAAAAATTAAGCAGAAGAGAAAGAAAGCAAAACAGCAAAAAGAAATTAATTCAATGACAAGAATAAATTAATGACTATCAATTTGGAATAGCAATGTGAATGAATTCAATCTGCCAATAAAAGACAGATATTAGCAGAATAGATCAAGCAACAAAAATTAAAAACAAAAAGATTTCAGAAACTAAAAATCAAAGAATGGACAAATATTTCATTCAACAAGAACAGCAAAAGAGGGCAGAGGCAGGAAGGAGCTGAGTACAGCAGCAAGACACAAGCTAGACACAACTGGATAAATAGAGACTTTGTAGATCTCCACCTGAACTTCAGTACGTGCTAAGGTCATAACTAAAACGAAGATCGACATTCCTAAGCATTCTGACCAACAAAGGTCAGAAGACAGTACTACACAAAATGACGAGAAGGAACAAAATGCAACGCCAGAACCCAAGTCCACCCATAAAAAATGCAGAGGACACTAACACAGAACAAGTTAGGAATCACACAGCTGAAAACAATGAATCAATGGCTTCTGAAACAAAGAAACAGCTGCAGAAAGATATAGAGGACCTCAGATTAGAAATAAAAAAAGAAATCCCTGAAATAATAACATCTGCAGTAAAGAATCAAAAGCAGAAACATACCGATGAAACCCAGTGCCCACCCAAAACAAGTGCGGAGGACACTAGCTCAGCTCAAATGCATGAATTAATAGCGTCGATAGTAAATAAGCAACAGGAGAAAGATATAGAAGAAATCAGAGTGCAACTCTTTTCTGAAACAAAAAAAGAATTCTCAGAACTCATAGCATCTAAAGTAAAGAAGCAACTACAGAAACATAGAGAGGAAAACCAAGCTGAAAAAAACACTGCAGTAAAAGAATTCATAACTACATCTAAAGAAGACATCAGTAAAAAAAATAGATGAGATTAGAAAAATGGCGGAATTCTTGAATGAGCAATTCAGGAAAGAAATAGATCACATGAAGCAGACTCAAAGAGATATACAGGAAATGAAAACCTCAATCACAAGCTTGCAAAACAGTTTGAGTGAAAATGAAGACAGTTTCAGATCTTCAAGATACTGATGCAGCTAGTGAAAAGGTAAGAAAGGATCTCTTAAAAACAACGAAGATGCAGAAAAGAATAATCCATCACCTGCAAGATGAAGCAAAGATGAACAAAGTAAGACTAATAGGCATCAATGAGAAAGGAGTCAATACAAATGACATTAAAACAATATGGACAGAAGTAATAGCAGAAAGCTTCCCAAATATGAGGAAACAATCTGACATTCAGGTAATTGAAGCATACTGAACTCCAAGGAACCTCAATGCAATGAAAAACACTCCAAGAAATATAATAGTCAAGATCCCAGAAATTCAGAATAAAATAATATACTGAAAGCCGCTAGAGAAAAGAGATCACATTCAAATGAAAACCCATCAGAATTACGGCCGACTTCCCTTCACAAACGATGCAGTCAAGAAGAGCATGGAGGAGGGTACTTCAGGTCCTCTATGAAAACAAATTCCAGCCCAGACTACTATACCTGCAAAACTCTCTTTAAAGTTTGATGGAGAAGTGAAATACTTTCATGGGAAAGAACAGCTAAAGAATTTTGCGATGACAAAGCCAACCCTACACAGGTTAAAGAAAGACTTTCAAGAGAGGGACCAAAATGATCAGAACTCCACAAATGAGATCAGAAGCAACCAACTAAATAAGGCAAGCAATTAAATACAGGACAAAAAGGAGTAAACGACAACAGGTAAATAACATGGCAACCGTAAGTCAATACATCTCAATTCTAACCATCATTGTAAAGGAACTCAATTCACCAATTAAGAGAAATAGAGTGGCACAGTGGATTAGGAAACAAAATTCAACAATACGCTGTACACAAGAAACACATTTAACTCAAAGACATTCATAGGCTGAAAGTCAAAGGATGGAACACAATACTACATGCCCCAGTGCCTCAGAAAAAAAGCAGGGGTAGCAATTCTCTTCTCAGACAATCTCAACTTCAAACCAACAATGATCAAGTGAAATAAAGAAGGCCACTATATACTGGTTAGGGGAAAAATTCAAGAGGAAGAGGTAACACTCA
>NW_004524696.1:2131305-2151777 GCF_000260255.1 Octodon degus | reverse complement strand
CTGAGGGGATTCACTGACCTTCTCAGACCCAAAAGCTACAACTCTTGTTGCATAGGTCCTGCTTTACCTTGGTCTTAACATCCAGTAGAAAATTTTGAAGACGAAATATAGGAAGTAAAGCCATGCTGTTAAGTTCAGCTTTGGGGGACTCAGGTCAATAATTTCTTACATTGCCAGTTAAACAGAAGACCCAATGCTATTATGGGCTACTGGACTCTTTTAGATATTTTGCTGAGTTTACACACCTATAATATTCCCATAACAGAATTTAGAAAAAAAGGCGTATACAGATGAATGTGCATTTTGTGTCTGTGTATTCACAGTGGTTAGGATAGATATATAGTTACATTCTCTTAATGAATAGAATGATTTGTTCTAATGATGTTTGTAAATAGGATCTGAAGTCCGCATCTTGTACAGCAATTATCCACTAAGAAGAATATATGCAATGTGCTAGTTATTGAAACTGTACTACCGATTTGATTTGAAACTGTCTCATTGCTGTTTATGAATAAAATTCTGAAAAGAAAAGAGAACACTTGAATTAGATATATTAAAAATAGGCGGTTATTTTTCTCAGTAAAAAAAAAAAAAAGAAATCAATAGATAAAACATAGCAAAAAAAGTACCAGCTTAAAACAATGTGTAGTAAACACAATATAAATTTTTGAATTACTTCAATTCTGCCACCACTGACATCTAATAAAAATCTATGTAAAAATATTGCTAGCTAATACGTTGACATCAATTTAAAGTTATTACAGTTCTCTTATAAACATGTGATTTGAAAAGTCTAATAAAAAATTAAGTAGGCATTAAAACTCACACAATAAAGACAATAATGTTATATTCAAAATGTAATATATATTAAAGTAGGCTAAGCAAACAAATATAATGTATTCCAACATATATGAAATTAACATATTAAAGCAGGCTAAGCAAACAAGTTATTCATACATAGGTCTGTATTATAAGTTAGCAGATGATTTATTAATTACTGAAAACCACTATCCATCACTTATTAATTTTTACTCAGGATATTCTGACTTCCGACACTTGTGCTCCTTTTATTTGATTCACCAACTATACTTTTGGTTTCTCCAGGGTAGGCCCAAAAATTTATTTTTCCATGAATATGCAAACCAAAACAGATACAAGGCACTTGGCTAAACGTTGATGGGCTGAAACTTGTTTTAGACTTGCTTTACTGCCAAATAAACTGAGCAATTAATTCACAGGGTGCCACAAACAGCATTTATAAACCCATTTCCATTAATAAATAAAATTAATGTACCTTTATTTATTCAAAATTAATCATAGCCAAACATATGCCTATGATGAAATGGATAAACCACCTAAAAATATTCTCACACTAATATACAAGTTATAATAGAATGTGAGTGCAACAGAAACAACATGAATACTGTCACAACTTACTCACATCAAACATTCACAGATGGAGCAAGTTCACCTTTCAACACACAACCAAAAATGAAAACATGCCAAAAGAGCTTGGCACAACAAAAACTATATAGTAAAAGGCTGTGGTTAAGTATGGTATCTTGGATACTTTGCTTTCATTGCTGGGACAAAATACCAGACACACAAAATTAAGGAAGGAAAGGTTTTATGTAGCTCTCAGTTTGTGGAGGTTTTAGTCCATACTTGGTTGACTCCAAGGCAGAGTGGCACATGGCGGAGGGCAGCAGTTTGTGGTGGTGGGTAGTGGAAAACAGAAGAAAACAGCAAGAGCCAAAAGAGAGGGGAAGCTGCAGAGAGCAAGCCCCTTTCTCTCCCTTATATTGTATGTAGGCTATCTGCTCCAGGGAGCATGTAGCACTCAAACCCATAATCCCAGAATTGGAGCACAAACTAATAACAAACTCCAGAATCCTGCCCCAAGACTGCATGAGGTTTCAGATAGACAACAAGACAAAAACCATGACTGAAGGAATGTGTAAATTTATAACTTAGATTCATCATCTTTTACTTATACACAATGACAACCCTGGATCCTTAGCTTTCTATTGACAACAAATACAAAGAGCAATTATATGACTTGCTATAAGCAAGATCACTGATAGTAGTCAAATAGCAAAAGGGAATAAAAATGACATAGAGCACACAGGATAACCACAAGCAAAATAATCAAGAATCATAACAGTATTTGAAAATAGTCTTTACCATCACAAATGTTCCAAGAAGATATTTTAGAGTCCAATTTGCCAATATATACAAAATGGTACTCTAGCATCATTAAGAGAGAACATGAAATTGCATTATGCAGGGACTTCAAAAACAGAATTAACAATAAAGTTAAATTTATTAACAACAATAATTTATTAACAATAAAGTTAAATTTTCAAAGATTCTAAGGTAAAATGGTTGAAACTGAATTCTCAATGGTCCAGTTCAATTCAACAAGTTCCTGCTAGTATTGTCGGTCTTGGGATCCTCTTGTTCTCTGCCATCTCTCCCAGAAGACAATGGAAACCCTGAGATGACAATCAGGCATCCTGACTAGTCATTTTCATATTCTGTGCTCCTACCATGGTTCTTATTCCACTGAAATCGTATTGGCTATGTGACCTTCCAGAGCAAGAGATATAAACATTTTTAGCACTCCCAGTCCAGCATGATGGACTAGTCTACAGTCTACAGTCATAATTAAGTAAGCATGTATAGAATTGATTTTTAATCCAAACATGGAAGTAAGATACTATACATTCTGACAATAACACTGATAGACCCACAAAATACAACACAGAAGCACAAAGAAAGAAGTTATGGTTTACAACAAAAAGAATGTCTTTACAGACTAGACAATGTTTGAATCATACCTTCAAGTACAAATTAACAAATTTTTTGAAACTTTTGGTAAACAGGGATATTAGTAAGCATAGGTTAAAAGAGAGCAGAAGCTCAGAAATAAACTCTAAGATTCTCTGGTTTACATATAGAATTTTTAAGGAAGATAAGTGTGAGAAGAGACCAGTAAGACAGGCAGGGATGCCTGGAAGAGGGCAGATGCTTCTGGAAGTAGAACATAGCCAGGGTCACATATGATACTTGCCATCAAATGATTCCCTGTAGTTCATACCAGCAATTTAACTATATACAGATATATTTTGGCAAGCAAAAGCAAAGGAATTGTACTCACTTTCTAAACCTCCTATTTGACTCAAGTCAGGCTGTTTTACCTCCTGTCAAATCTAAGAACTGATAATGTAAATAACACTGCAAAATGCTTGCTGGTATTATGATGAAATTAATGGCATAGTACACTTCCAGGTGGCAGATATTATTCCATCTATGTATGACAAACACTAAAAACAATAAAAAAAGCTTACTCATGATACAATTGATAAATTTTTCAGTTTTTAAATAAAGTTCAAAATAACATGTCAGAAGACAATAAAAGTTACAATTTGTCTTCAGAGCATTAGTCTTCAAAACCGACAAAGAAAAAAAGACAAACAAATACTACGATAATTGAAACAGTATTCTTTATTTTGTCAAAGAAAAACAAATTCTATTAAAATTATTATGCTAACAAAGCAAAAGAAAAAATACTGGTAGAAAAATGACAATAATCTCAAAAATTTATAAATATGTCTTTCATATAACAACAATGATCACATTTTATGCTGTCACTTTGCATTTAATTGCCCACCCTCATACTTTTCCTCCTGAAGCCATCAGTATCCCACAGAGCCAGATGCTGAACCATGAAAAACATACTGTGACCACAGACTTATGAAAAAGTGACTCTGAGGGGCTGGTGAGATGGCTCAGTGGTCTAAAGCACCTACTTAGAACAAGCTTAGCAAAGCACAGGGACTGCGGTTCAATCCCACAGCCCCACATGCCAGCCAGCCCCGCCCCCTGGTGGGCTGAGCTGGCCACACACACACACATAAATAGTAACTAAAGGATATCTCAAAAAGTGACTCTGCTGAGCTGTGGTATATGACAAGTTAATTTCATCAATTATACTTTGTTCAACAATAAATGAAGCTACCCATTATGACTACTCTATTCAAAATGTAAAATATTCTTTAAAATAAACTATTTAGGGGCTGGAGAGATGGCTCAGTGGTCTAAAGCACCTACTTGGAACAAGCTTGGCAAAGCACAGGGACTGTGGTTCGATCCCCCAGCCCCACATGCCAGCCAGCCCCGCCCCCTGGTGGGCTGAGCTGGCCACACACACACACACACACACAATAAATAAATGTTAAATAAATAAAAATAAAAAAATAAAATAAACCATTCATTTTTTAAAACTTTAGTTCTTATGGGAAAGTAAGTTTTCCAAAAGCTTTTCTATATATCTGAAAGTAAAAATTGGCACCTCAGCTGAAATATATAAATATATAATTATGCCTATGTTGGGGCATGACTAATTTTAACATGCAAGGCTAAATTTTTTTAAATCTTCTAGGAAATGTCATATACTAGCATAAGTCTTTAGATCATTACTTTTAGTTCTGCTATATTATGTGAAAAGCAATACTTAAAAGGTCTTGACTGTCATTTAGAAGAAATGGCTATTACACAATAATTTACCTAAAAGGTATAAATTGTTCTAACTTTAAAATATTTCCAGTGGTGTCACTGTCACACACCTAATTGTAATAAAATAGTAGGAAATCATACATTGTTATAACACAGGTTATGCTCTGTAGAATGGAATCTTTGGACATATATTACAAAATTTGGGAGCTACTGTATCTTCTTTTATTCATTAAAAAATTTAAGAAGACAGAACAAAATGTTGCTCTTTTAATTCCTGCACTGGAAATTATTTCTTAATTAATGTTAACATATCAGGATAAAACAGCCTAAGCAAAGTTTTCTAACGCCTATCAAATTTATTTAATGAGAGACTGGGGAGATAGCTGAGCAATCTAAGTGCCTGCTTGGCAAGCGCAAGAACCTTGGTTGGATCTCTGGTACCCCATGCCATGCCAGCCCAGGGCGCAAGTTGGCCACCAAAACTGGGCATGGTGGCATGTAACTGTAATCCCAGAGCTGGGGAGGCTAAGACAAAAGGATCATTATGAGTCCAAGCGGCATAGTGAGACACTATGCCATATAAATTAAATAAATAAATAAATAAATAAATAAATAAATAAATAAATAAAATTTACTTGTTTAATGAGGATATCTTAAGAAATAACTATGTATGTATATGTATATGCAATGTGCATATATATGCATGTATACAGTATGTATTTAAAAACAACTCATTACTTAGCTATTTAAAATTTAACTGAAGGTATGTTTTAATCATGCAACACTAATCACAATGTAAATTGTTAGCACAACATATAAAAATAAGGCGTTGACGTACTCAAGGTATATCTAATAAATTCTTGAGTTTAACATATATACACAGCATTGTTTTTTTTAATGCTTTGCAACTGTCAACATGTCATTTACTAATTTAAAAAGATTATGAAAATATTAATTCAACACATATTCAATATTTAAGAATAAAAAAAAACCTAAAATTAATGGAGAATATTTGAACTCTTTACTCTTAATCCTTTGTGTGCTCGTTTCCTAACATGGAATAAAATATGAAATATACAATCTTTCATCTACAAGTGTGTTTAGAGATCTTTTACTGAAAAATGAACTGTACAGACAAAAAAAATAAAGAGGGGCCAGACAGATGACTCAGTAAAATAAGCACTTCCCTGGCAAGCGCAAGGGCCTGAGTTCAATCCCTGGTTCCGAAAAAAGAAAAGAAAAGAAGGAGTTGGAATGTAGTTCTCAGTAATGTAGATATCTAACAACATCTGGGGGTCTTCTCTGTTCAGATAGGAGAGGATATGGCAATCATTGAAGATCCATTTTGGGCAAATACAGTAAAGGACCATACATGAGATCCCAGAATTCTACTCTATTTTCCTGCCAAACACACACCCTTCTTTGCCATCTTCTTTACGTGTGTTCTTTCCTTCAGAAACCCAGTAACTACTAGGGACTCACTGCTACTTTTACAGTCCTACCTTACTTCTAATCTCAATAGCTCTTTCTGGATAATCCACAGACAATAAAAGCTCAATACACTCTCCACTCCAAAGACTGATTATCAAGCCATTCCAATAGCTTTCTATGAATAGCCCACCAGATACATCCCTCTCTGCCACTGGCCTAACAAATAAAAAAATTCTCAGCTCCAGCCTCTTTCCTGCTGCCACTCTCACTGATATCACTTGCCCAACCTAGAGTGCAGACCTCAGGGTGGACTCCCTTCTCTTGGGAGCCACACTTCAGCTGGGATTAACCCCCACAAAAGCCTCCATCACCGAGTTCTTTTTTTTTTTTTTTTTAACACAAATCCCAGGGTTGGAGGATCTGTCAACTTTGACTGATTCACCATGACTATGGGGAAAAGGACTAACATATGAAACACTATGAGCAATGTCTGACAAACTAACCTGTCTTCCTGTGCTTGTCTTCCCTTCAGGTCCAACCCAGAGCACATCATTCCAGCAGCTGGCTGTGACACAGTCACACCTTCCAACAAGCTGCTACCTTGAAGAAAATGCTCTTTCTCTGATATCCACAAAACAAACTCCCATGTATCTGTGTTTCTGGGATATTTTCTGTGGCTTCACAATGTCAATCTAGGTGCCCCTGCCATGTCGTTACAGCTCCTGAGAACCCTTTGTTAAAGTCTATATAGGATTATTTAGAGAATCATTGCTGTTGTCACCAAAGACTACTATGTCATAGATGATGCATCACGAAGACAAAGTATTCAGTAACTGTTTATTCATTTTAAATGAATTGAATTTGTAGAAAAAATAAAGCATGTAAATATTTTAAACTTAAAATGCTCAATAAGAATAATTTTTAAATGTAGCAAACTAGTAATGGGAAAATGCAAAGCTACTGCTATAATCTTCTTATAAAACAAGACTACAAATAGCTATACGAGAAAAGAAGCAACTCTCTCTGGTTTTTTGAGTTAAGAAAAAGCAGATTAAACACAGCAGAAAGGTAAGGTTTTGCCAGCTCCACAAAATTCACAGAGTGCTCACATGTTTCATAACCACTATTATGCAGGACTTCCATGTCTCAGGTCTTAGAACTGGAACCAAAGGTTATCATCTTAACACTGATGCCAGGGAGGGAGAGCAGTTCAATTTTCCTAAACCATATACACTCACTGACTCATCAGTTATTAAAAGACACATCATTTCTCAACTTCTAGATGAAGACACTAATTTTATTTTCCTATAAATAAGATACAGGAGCTAAGACATAAATCTATGATTGAAAATATAGGGCCCAGTTCATGAAATTGAACTTTTACCTTTAAATACAACTGCTTCCCTAATAAACATGTTTTATATTTGTCGATGAAAAGATGTCAGAACAATGGCCTTAGACATGGTCAACCCTGAACCCTTCAGGGAGCATTCAGACACACATGTAAAACAAGCCAGGGCAAAACAAACATGTAGCATCTTGAAGTTTACAATAAAAAGACTAAACAAAAATTGACAAAATGGATACTGTTAAAATAAGTAATTTTGCTTTGAATGACAAAATATATAAATCTGTTAGAGCTACTGTAACAAACTGCCACAAACTTAATGTTCTAAAACAACATAAACTTATTATTTACACAGTTCCAAAACTCAACCCAAAATGCACTAACATTATAAAGTCAGTGGACTACATGCATTTCTAGACCCTAAAGTAGACTCCCTTCCCACGCCTTTCTCAGTAACTGGAAGTCATGCCTTTTCCTCTATGACCAGTGTGGTGGTCAAATAAGTCTTTCATACTGCATCATCATGCCCTCTTCCTATGTGCCATCTTCCACAGGCAAGGGCACATAATCACATTGAGCCAACCCTGTTGTAAGCTCAGCTGACAAGCAGCCTTAAGTTCCAATGCAACCTCAATTTTCTTTGGCCATGTTTAAATACATACATAATACATACATAAATCTATTTATATTCATAGTATAGAGAGATAGATAGATAGATAGATAGATAGATAGATAGATAGATAGATAGATTCATTCCAGAGATTAGGAAAGCCATGAACACTTTCAAAGGGGAGGGGGCATTATTCTGCCAAGCAAAATAGCCAATTTAAAAACTCAGTAGTAGTTAAAATATCTCAATTTCAGGTGACTCATTTGGGAGATTTATCCCCTTCCTCATGAAATAGGGTCCGTGAACAATCTATACAGGCAATGTTTCATTCATTTTTAAATGTTATCTCTTTCTGACAGGACTAAAAACAAAATGTGCCAATTTTAAGACTTTTCAACATCTGTTAAAATGAAAGATTTCTCACAATCATAAGCTTAAATTTGGAGAGTCAATTTTCTCACTCTCTAAAAACAAAACATAAACGTAATTATAATTTACTTGTCAAATTGTAAGCTAGGTGAGTATTAGGAAACATACATTAGGAAATAAGAAATTAAAACAGTTCTTTACTGCTAAAACCACATTATCACAATCTCTCTTCAATCTAGCATCACTGTGAGGTATGTGTATAGAAATGTTACTAAGAATCCTGAGTACAGCCCAGTGCTAGGGTACATGCCTAGCATGTAGGAGGCCCTAAATTACACACACAGCACCCCAAACACATACACACACACACACAAAAAAAAAAAAACCAATATGTATCATAAATATTACTCAAAAAAGAGAGAAGGACAATATTAACAAGGGTCTGAAACTCTGTGGAAAAAGAATAATCACATATAAGGAACAGAAGTAAAACCCTCAGTGAAAACACTGTAAAATTTTCCCAAACCATACTGCTCATATATCTTAGATATTTTCATTAGGGGAGAAAAAAATCCTGAAAAACATATAAAATTAAACACTTCTACTCTAATGAAAAATATCAATTAAAAATTTTACATGAATAAATTAAAGAATCACTACTAGTGTAAGAGAAAAATAGATATAAATCAGAGTCAGTATGCCATACCAAATGAGTATACATCTTAACCTCCTTACTTTTCTATTAATTTGCATATGCTCTGCAGTATTGATCTAATCAATTAAATAGAAGTGCGGAACCCATGAAATTAAATATTTTGTGTACTTATTTATTTACTCTTTTACAGAACTGGTACTAGGGCCGGTAAGATGGCTCAGTGCGGGGCTGGAGAGATGGCTCAGTGGTCTAAAGCACCTACTTGAAACAAGCTTGGCAAAGCACAGGGACCGCGGTTTGATCCCCAGCACCACATGCCAGCCAGACCCGCCCCCTGGTGGGCTGAGCTGGCCACACACACACACAATAAATAAATGTAATAAATAAAAATAAATAAATATTAAAAAAAATACCTTAAAAAAAAAAAAAGATGGCTCAGTGGAATAAGCACTTCCCTAGCAAGCACAAGGGTCTGAGTTCAATCCCCAGTTCCGCAAAAAAAAAAAAAAAGAAGAAGAAGAAGAAGAACTGGTATTGACCCAGGATTTCATGCATGGGGCAATCTCTGTCACTGAGCTATTTCCCCAGTAATTTGGTTCAGTTCAGTTAGCTTTTTTTTTTAAGAGACAAGGTCTTGCCCAACTGCCCGGGCTGGCCAGGAACTCACCAAATTCCTGGTTCAGCCTTCTGAGCAAAAGGGATTCCAGGCATGCTGCACCATGGACAGATTGTAGTAAAGTTTTCTAAATTAAAATTTACCTGTCCTACTTGAACACTGGGTCCAGTTGTGTGGGGTGACACACACCTGTAATCTCAACTACTAAGGGAGACTGAGGGGGGAGGATTATAAATTTGGGGTCAGCCAAGACAACTCATCAAGATCTTCTCTCAAAATCTGAAAAAAGACTGAGGTGGTAAAGCTTAGTAGAATACTGGCCTAGCACTCAACAAGCCCAGAATTCAATCCCCAGTACTACAATTAAATAAAAGAAGAAGAAAAAGTGTACTTGAGTTCACTCTTAAATGGAAGCAGCACAAAAAAACTGCATTAAATGTTCCATTAGTAAATGTATATGAACATACAAAACAATTATCAGTCTTTTAAACAGAAGTTACAAAAAGACATATTTAGGCTAATTTCTTTTAAAAAAAAAAAGATTAAAATGCTCATAATTCACACTAATGTCAATGTGTTAAGATCTGGGTGTAAAATATAATGGGAAGACTCTCATTCCCTCCACTGAATTTTGCTTCTAGAAGTACATGTAACAAAGTTCAAAAAAACACATGATACGCATTGATAATGACAGAATTATTTCAAAAACCAATTATATCTGCTCATTCCCTTTTGCTTAATTAAAGCAAAAGGCATCAAAATCTTTCTGAGCAGTAATCAAGTGGAAGCTGCATAGCACAGATACAGTAATTAACTTAACCTTATCACTGAACTGTATTGGGTCATTCAAGTGCAGCATGGTATCAAAGCTAAGAATCAATGCTATCAGCCTCACATCTCAGAGGAACAGAGAGATTGAATAATGCCTTCTGTAAATGGACAGGCTTTGTTCCTGCCTAACTCTGCTGGATAAATGTTCCTGCTCATAACTTTAATGTGGCAGCTTAACCATTTAATCATTGTATATTAATATATTATCAATATTATGAACATATAACTACAAAATTACTTGTCAAAGTAATCAGATATTACAGATTCTGTGCATAAATGCAGGCAAAGGGAATTTTTGATCTAAGTTGTACATTTGTAAATAGGGTATACTATAACTTTTTAAAAACATATAGCAAAGTTTAAATTCATGTGGGTTTTTTTTTTTTTGCAATGTTAGTGAATTCATTTCATGTTACATCTTTCATTGTATATATATACGGATGATTTTAAAAATAGTTTATTCAACCTGTAAGACTAATGTTTATACAATTTAAGATTAAATTTATTATTATGCCAATTTACTTGATTTTCTACCAACAAATATTTCAAAATATGAAAAAAAACCATCTGAACATAGCTTAAAGTCATCTATTCATTATTCTCAGTTAATTTTAAGCGTATCTTATTATTTTCCTAAAGGATCAAAATTTCTGTTGCCAAGATAGTATTTTGAGGTCTTTCACTTTCAGCAAGTACGACACTAAATCATAGGGGACGATTATCAGTAAATTCTCTGCGACAGGCCCTAAGCTTGCTGAGGTAATGCAGCTGACAAACTTTGATGCGCCATGCCCGGGCACATTATGTTCATGTAGTGTGTACATCTGGGCACCCTTTATGGCAATGCAGCAAACAGCCAATCATTTATTCCACTCTAATTAGCACACATGTAAATCCTCACCAATCAAGCAGCGCACAGGGTTACTGTTGTGGCAGCCATATAGCAAGCTGGCAGAACCACCACACAAGAATGAGAAGACACTCCTGGGCCTGATTTGAACCTGCAGTCACACCAGGCCAGCTCCCCAAGAAAGCGCTGCAACCAGCTCTCCCTTTCAAAACTGATCAAGGAGCCCCAAAAGGAAAAGGTCAACAGGCAGAAATCTGATTGGCCTTTAATTCTTTGTTTTTATTTTTTTCACTTGTCCTAGGAATACACCTGCAGCAACATTCTGCCTTTACTTTAAATGCACAATAGTCACCACAAGCAAATATCAGAATTAAGTTAAATGGACTTCATAACAAAGAATACACAGAAACTCTGAAGAAATATTATCAACCATAATATGCAGTAATTTATGAGATTTCCAGAAAGTATGCAATAAATCCACATATGTCTGTGTGATACAATGTAATGCTTTTGTGTGATGTGATATAATGCCTATTTACACTTATAAGAGTATATGTAATTATAATTAGCTATACATATACAACATTTTCTTTCATTAACCATTATTAGTATATATATTTGATTTTTGTTCAAAACTACCAAGCTAGTAATTTCTCCTTTAAATGTAGCTTCAGTAATTTTACTGAGATATAAAGGTAGCACCCAGTTTGGAATTTTTCTTATTTGTTGTTTCTGTCATTTCTTTCACCACAATGAAGCCCTAATTGCCATTTTGAAATATCACTGACAAAAACAGAGCAATTTACCAAATAAGAAAAATTTCAAGTTAGAACACTGATTCTCACCAGTGAAAAGTATTTTATTTAAGATTTGGTTTTAGCAAAAAAAAAAAAAAAAAGTTTTCACTACAGATACTACTTCATACTGTTTCTGAACATTAACTAGCTATGTATTACAATTATGTTATTGAAACAGTGAAGAATTCTTTCAGCAAACACTTATTGACTCAATCAAACATGACAGCCCCACACTAAGGTTCAAGAGACACAAATGGGTAACAAGTACATAAACCCAACCTCTAAAAAGTAAATATGTATACGGCCATACCACCCTCAATATGCCCAATTCTCGTCTAAAAAATAAATACGTTTTATGAGGAAAAGTCAAATAGAAAGATAATACAGTGAAAGGGACAGTGTATAAATATAGGTGACCAATACAAAAAACAATCCTAATAGTTTTAAAGTGAGAAAGAAATCTTCCTGAAGAAGTGACTACCATCTGATCTCTTAAAATATCCTCATTTACTAAGTAATTAATTCACTAGACAACTATTTCCTAATAACTCACTTTGACCTGAGTTAGGAATACTCTGAGTAAATAAATTAATAGCATTTTCATCTTTGTGAGATTAACATCAAAGTAAGTACAAAACATATGAAAGACACAAGCCCAGAAAGAAAGCCTGAAAAGATCATGTGCCTCATAAAGATGTGTGCTGGCAAAGTGAAGAAGGTGTGAGACTTCACAAGACGGTTTCCTGCCTACCCCCAAGAGACATTCAGTGGTCACATCCAATAAGAACCACCCTATTGTCATGCATTCTCAATTCTTTTTGTGTGTTTTTTTCTTTTATTTTTTAATTTTATTTTATTTATTTTATTTTTTTTGATAACAATAAAATTCTTCATAGGAAAATTTGCATGGGTTTAGGTACACAATTTCTGTACAAGTATAGGCAGACATCATCAGATTTGTACTATCACATACATATGTAATATTTATGTAGTATTTCAAAGCTTGTAGACCAAAAATGTTATTTTTTTTCAATAATACACTGCATACATTCTTCCCAGTGGTTAATTGCTGTACAAGATGCAGACCTGTGATCCTACTTATAAACACCATTAGAACAAATCATTCTATTCATTAAGAGAATGCAACTATATATCTATCCCAACCACTTTGAATACACAGATACAAAATGAACATTCATAGTTATATCCCAATTTTTTTAAGTTCTGTTGTTGAATATTATAGGTGTGTAAACTCAGCAAAATATTCCAAAAGAGTCCAGTAGCCCATAATAGCATTCTTGAAAACAATCATCACAATCTAGTATTGCCTCTTGCTGATATGGTTGCCAGTGTTTATTTTCTGATTCTCCTAAAGTCAAGGTGAGCTGCATTAGGAGAGGAGACTTAACCTGTGCTTTTCATACTGAAACACACACCTGGAACACATGAACCACTAAATAAACAAATACTGGATAGATGGATGAAGACATATATGGATGAACATTCACGTTCTTGGGGCTTACACATAGTTGAAGCTTGTCCAGATCCATGAAGTATGGATCATCTCACATACAGGACTGAAGGTAATCACTGTCAACTACACTTAATTATAAAGATTTTATTCTACATGTTTACACAAGGAGCACAACATTTCTTAAGGAAAAATAATAAAGATAATTTCTATGCGTTTTTTAAAACTAAAGTAAAATAACGGAAGGTGACAACAGAGTCACAAACCATAGAAGAGGCACCAAACTAAGAACACAAAAGATGTTATAAATCTTTTAAAGTATAAAATAAATCCTGAGAAAATGAAACTTCTTTCATAATTTGCTGTGAAAACATATTTCCATCTCACATGATAATCCAAAACTTCCACAATAATGACTATCCACATTGTACTGAGTGACATGAACATGAAACATCCTGAAGAATGTGGAGAAAGAGTAAATGGGGAGACAGAATTACATCCCTGGTTCTGCATTACCCCTAATCTTCAGTTGAAAAATGAAAAACAAGAAAATTATCTTTAGTAACAGACAAGGACAGTGACTCACAGATAATTCAGTGCAAATGGAGTAGTAGAGATACAATATAGACTATCCTTTGATCTATAAATAGTAACCATAGTTTTGTGTTTTATATGCAGATTATTCTCACCTGCAAAAGAAAGTTCACATCTCACATCAAGACCTTACTTAACCTAATTTTTTTTCAATTTTCATATTGTCAAAAATGTCCAGTATTTGTTTGCTTTCTATTTACAAGATACTATTAATTTTTAAATATATCCCTACATATTTAATCAGTAATAAAGAATAAAAATACAATGTTAGCAAAATATATGAAAACTACAGTGTAGAGTTTTGCTACACTATTTTATATGGTAATACAAACCATGTTCAAAACAAGTCAAACTATATTTAAAAATTCTAAGATCTATTAAAAATAGGATATTTAACCTACCAATATATATTTATAAAGCTACAGATATGGAACATATGCAGAAGCCATGTTAATTATGATCATTAGCTACTCTATCACAATAAAGTACAATTACAGAATAAACAGCATTTGGGCAATTCAGCATTTCATCACATTTCAAAGGGCACCAGCATCCTGCTCTACTAGACAAGATATGGCAAGGAAGTGGCCATGTGCTATCCCTGACTTACCACAGCCCCACTCCACCCCCCTGTGACATACAAGCAATTTCAAAATACCTCCCAACATAGTCCTTGCTCACTTACCTCCAATAAGTTGGAGTAGAATGAGAAAGCTATTCACCTTCCGACCTTAATTCAAAGCACCTTATTAGCAAATTAAGACTTCCACATTTACCTTCTCCCATAAAATAGTAGTTTTCTTAAGTGAAAACATCACAGATACATCTATCTGTATTTATCAAGCCTCCATAATAAGTCTACTGAGAAATAAATTTAGATATATTTATTAAATATAATGAATTTTAGGGGCTGGGGAGATAGCTAAATGGCATAACCATCTGCCTGGCAAGCACAAGTTCCCAAGTTTGATCCAGTACCACCAAAAAAATAAATAAATAAAATAAATAATAATGATTTTTAGATAGTATTAAAATGGAACTGGGAAAGATCAATCTTCTAATAATAGTATGGAAATCTATGTGGGATAAGAAGAGACGGAATCTTCAAGTACTAGGATAAAAGCCTACTATCCAAGAGAGACATTTCTACCTTGTTTGCTGATAGGATCAAAGGCACAATTCAATCCAGTAATAATTCACTAACACTCATCCTTTCCATGTCTCTCAAGAAAAAGATTTACTGCACAATGTAACACAAGAAGGTGCCTCACACTAATAAAGAACACAGCAATTTAAGTTAAGCAACTTACTACTTAGCTAGCAATCAAATGGGCATTCATGTTAAATGATGACCTCATCAACACTGTTCTAGTATTAAAGAACTCAAGATAATATATATTTAAAATAGAGCAAAATTCATCATTTAAATAATGATTGATCTTTAAACATTAGTGATCAATTAAAAATGTAACTAACAACTTTCTATGAGTCCTCTGTCTTGCTCCAAAACCCTGACAGTTACACTTACACCTCAGTACTACGAAACTTAATTTTTTCACTTGATTTTCACAATAGTAACTGTTTTTAATTATAGGCTATAACAGTAAATCTGCATTGGTAGAAGTCTACATAAAAGAGATCCCAAAAGAAGTCCAATAAAAACAAACTTATTTCAAAGATCTAAAGAATGAGAAAGCCAGGAGTGGTGACACAAGCCTGTAATGTCAGCACTTGGAAGGCTGAAACAGGAGGATCACTGCAAGTTTTAGAACAGCCTGGCCTACAAAGTAAGTTCAAAGCCAGCCTTTACTGTATAGAAAGACCCCATATCAAAAAGACCAAAATAATAACAACAACAACAATAATAATAATGACATTTAGAATGTGAGTTTACACTCTATCATCTCTCATACCTTACCTAATAATATTAACTTATTAATCAACATAAATACATGTTTTCATGTACAATGGGTACATTTGATAATAAATCAGGGCAACTTACTGATGATTGCATTATTTAAAACATTATAATACTTGTTAAAAATCAAGGTACATAGTCCTTAAGAATACACAAAATACATAAAGCCTTTTATGGTGGCCTTGGAATGCGTCTGCTTAGCCAGAGTGAGAACTCCTTTCTTATATTTCTCTATCTTTGTAACTCCCATGGAAGAGAACCAAAATGAGCAATGTGGAGTAAAGTGGGCAATGTACAGGATAGACTAAAGCAGTAGTCATAGGTAGCTTACCTATCATGGCTCCTCTGTGTTAGGTAAACTCGCTGGAGTGAATAGACAATGGTTCTTCAACTCATCCACCTCCCTTTAGAATAATCCATCAGTTTCTGCAAAATCTACACTAGACATACATATCAGGAAAGCTCCCCAAAGAAGAGTGACAGCTTCTTCAAGAAACCTACACTCTCAAAAAAGAAAAAAAAAAAAAAAAAAAAAAAAAAAAGAAAAAGAAAAAGAAAGAAACCTACACTCTCAAAGTCTAAAGGAGAACACAGATTTCTCTCTACCTTCACAGACTAATCCTTGTTTGTGAGTTCCACTTATTCTTTATCTCCCTCCATGTTCCATCTATCTAGTAGTCACATCTATTTGCTCTTATGCATTTCAAGTTCCATCACCAGATGCAAAGGAAATAGTCATAATAAAGAGACCACATGACCAGCAACTGCAATTGCACATGGTCAGCCTTCCATATGTGCCCAAATAAGTATATATGTAGCATATGTATGTATGAATGCTTATAGAAAAATATATAATTATATAAAATAAATATGTATGTATAATATTCTGCTTCTCTATTAATACCCATTTAACTAATAAATAACTCATTTACATGGACATAAATATATATATATATAACTTTATATTTTGAAAACCTATACATTTTCAAAATAATTTACTATATTTTTAACCATTTTCTACTTTCAGCAAAAGATTCATGCATAAAAATCATTAAAATCTGTAATTAGAAATACACTGATAAAACGTAATAAATCAATTTAATGCTGACAATGTTTATCTCACTTTGAATGGACTGTACAAAAGATAAGTGTATTTGCCTATCAAAATGTTCATTTGGAGTAATTCAATTATAAATACCAGAGATATCTTTAATAGGAAAAACTGACCTAGATACAAACAAAACATGAGTATCCTACTTGCTCCAGATCTAAGCTCAGAGCTGAGATTTTTCTGTGACCCTAGGCACTTAGAATATCAACAAGTGGACACTGATTGAAAAAGCAATGCAATAATATATAGACTGCATTTCATTTGCAGTTCTCCAAAATATAACACCATTTCTGGTCTAATACATCATTAGAAAAGTATTCAAACATGAAATATTCATAGACATGTCTCCTTTACGAACATTCACTATATTAATGGTACCCAAACTGACATCCTACAGAAGGCTATACACATATCAAGCAAAAACATAACCAAATTAGATCAAAAACTCTAAGTTCAAATTTTCAACATTTATAAAATCTTTTAAAGCTTATGCATTGTATTTACTTATGAGGGCTTATGAAATCTATGTCTTAAAATCTATTGTGTTCCTCCCAGGAGAGATGGAAGGAGGTTCAACAAGCAGGTCCAAGGCTAAGAACACTAAAGAAATAAGAAAGAAATAAAATATTTTAAAAGATGGATAAATCAGTGTCAGATCTAAGATTCGGATTCAAATCAGAAACCATGATTTAGAAGAACCATAGTCCACATCAAAACTGGTTGCTCTTTTTCCCTGTGGTACTGGAGCTAAACCCATGGACAATGCACTGAACTACATTCCCAGTTCCCATCCCCCACCCCAATCCATGAAACAAGTTCCTCTAATTCACTACTTTCCTGGGTGGGTTTGAACTTGCAATTCTGCCTCAGCTTTCCAGAGTGCTGGGATTATAGGAATGTACCACTGTGCCAGGCCCAAACTGTTGAGTAAAAAGTTAACCATGATAGTTATCCTCCTTGGCTACAAAAAGATGTTAGTGATGAGTAAGAGGAGCAAACAGAATATTTCTCAAATATTTTGTTTCTTGAACCAGATTCTTATCCCTAGAGTATGATCACTTTATGAAAATTCATTGGGCTATATACTAAGACTTCAGCAATTGTCTGAAATACATATAACACCTCATAAATCAATGATTTCAAATTGAGAACCGAATTTCCAGGTAGTAAGACAATTATTATATAAAGGAAAATAAAACAATGGATGAGTGATCTTTGCAGTAAGTCCTTATCTGTTTGCAACAGTAGTTTTTTCTTTGTGAAGAATTGATAAACTGATTCAAAGAAGAACAAGTTAGTTTGGTGCCAAACAGTATTTACAATAACTGTCTACTCTCTTAGTCTGTTCTTCTGCCACAACAGAATGCATCAGCCTAGGTGATGTAAACAACTGAAACTTACTTTCTCACAGCTCTGGAAACCTAAGACCAGATTGCAATGTTCAATTCCAGGATACAGTGCTCACCAGAACTCAACCATCCTAGACTGCTCTCTCTGCAGGTCTTTGAGGATACAGCTGTGTGCAAAGCGACAGACAAAGAGCTTTCAGGTGTCTCCATGCTACTGTTCTAGGCCCCTCACTTAAGGCATCATTTAACTGTATTTACCTCTTATAAGTCGTACTTCCAAACACAATCATACAGAAGTTAAGAAATCAACCAATAAATGATGAGGGGACACAATTCAGATTGTAACTCCTACTAAGTGCCTGGCACTACTGGAATACTAACCACATTTTCATATTTAACACATAAATCTTAATGAATAGGATCCAGAAGTAAAAAGGCTAACATGATTAAGACTAAAATCTTAGTCGCAGATGACTAAAATCCAAGGCTGAAAACACTTAAATTATATTTCTGTCTGAAAATGACTATCTCTACTCTGTAAACTAGTGCAATTTGGGGATTAAATTCCCTTTATCATAACAGAAATAGCAAATAATTTGGAAAATGAAGTTAAGATTGAAACGAATGACATTAAAAAGAGGTCAATATAGTTCAGAAAGATATCGAGGGGAAGGAAAATGCATAGCACTTAGTGGAGAAGGAACTGGAGAGAAGACTAGAGAACATAAAATAAAACTAGCTCAATCTGCTCTTGCTAAAGGAAAGTAGAAAATGCTGATCTCATCATCCATTGACATCACACTTGTGACACCCCTCACAAAATTAAGAGTTCAGCAGTTTTCCACTGCATTAAAAGTGATAGAGACAGTCTTGACCTAAAGAAAATGCCAAATATGTGGCAGTATAGAAACTGCTCATTGGACACTAATTAGGCTGTTTTTATCTAGAACATTTCTCTCAAGAAAGAAAAAAAAAATTAAACCTAGGTAGGCTAATATAACTTATTCAAAAAATTATAATCCACACATCCTGTCTATAAAATAATTTAGGGATTTAAGAAATGGTGGCATATTAAATTCAATTAGACTCTTAAAGTAGAAAATATTTCCCATTCAAAACATAGTTTAATTAAACTAGAGACTGTAAAATATACATGAAATAATAAGTTTGATATATTTTCAAAACACAGTAACCATATTAGTGCTAATAGGAACAAAGCACTAATCATATTGTCAAATGTCAGAGGCAATGATAGTAAAAGTACTAACAACTCACATTTTAGAGGTAACTCTTAGTTTACTATAAGAAACATGAGCACATAGTTTTTTCTTAATAAAAACAACTCACACAAATGACCTTTCTTCTCTTAATAAAATAAGCATTAAGAAGATGTTAGAAAATCTGTGTTGTATTTTTTGATTCAGTACTTAAATTATCTTACTATACTTAATATACTTTTTAAATTTTAACAATTGAAATTCCTTTTTTTAAAAAAAGAGAACTATTTAAACTAAACATATAAACAGGAAAGTTTCTCTTTGATTTGTCCAAATCTAGCAAAATAACTCCAAAAAAAAGTATGCAGAGCAGTATGTGTTAACTTCTAAAATATTAACTGCTCAGCTTACCTCATCCTTATGTGTCTCCTTAATTCTAACCTACTTACAACTAATGAAAATGCAGATCCAAATTTAGGCAGTAGTAAGAATTTGTAAATCTCAAAATTGCCCCCAAACAATTCAGGTGTCAACCATCTGTTCCCATACAATAAATAGTTCTGTGCTGTTATGCACAACTAACCTTCAGTTAAAGGGCCCACGGACCTCTCTCAACTCAGAAATATATATATAATTTCTATCAAAGACATGAAGCTTCTCATGAGGAGAACAAACCTGTAAAACACAAGACACACTTCTGGATGGTTAACAACCTAAGTTTGCAGACCAAAATTAGAGAAAAAGGAGGGCTACAAGGAAAGCCAACATTTTGGCCCTAGCCTTCTAA
>NW_004524696.1:2114134-2130695 GCF_000260255.1 Octodon degus | reverse complement strand
TGTAAAGAGGATCACAAGTCCGCATCTTGTACAGCAATTAACCACTAAGAAGAATATATGCAGTGTATTATTTGTTGAAACTGTACTTCCGATTTGATGTGAAACTGTCTCATTGCTATCTGTTTATCAATAAAACTTTAAAAAAAAAAAACACAAGACACACATGATCAGCAATACCTCTTAAAGGCTTCTTTACTCATGTATTCACTCTTCATTTTGAATCTAATCTTTCTGGTGAAATACAGAAGAAAATATTTGTTTGCTGCCATATGAGAATGGGCACAAGTACATCTGAAATGTGGCCAGTGCCAGAACTATTAGTAAGAACAATTAATAAGTGATTCAGAAAAAAACTGGGTAGAGGAAGGTAGTAGGAAGGAATAAAGAAAAGGAATCTTGAGTGTTCTTTGCTCCTTTTGAATTAGGAAAAGATCTGTTTAAAGGGACATGACCAACAACAAAATATCCAACCTTTTCCAAACACCTTTTTACATTATGGTAATTATATATCATACATTGTATTTATTATGTCTGCTTATTTTAAGGAAATAAAATACAGCAGAAAAAATTAAGAGCATTAAAAATAGTGAGTACATTCATTCCCACTTACACAACCTTTAACCACTACTTAGGTTCCACCCTATACAAAGCATTGGACATGTTTCCAATATTAATCTTATCATTCTATTATATAATAATGGGTGTATGACTTTCAAGACTAACTCTCCATCCCTGACACAAGTGTTAAGATAGCCTTTTTGTTCTTCATACAGTATTTTGATAGTCTACCAAAAGACCTGACCTCTGACACAATCAACTCTCATAGGGATGAACAAATAAATGTTTACTGAGAAAGACTCTAATGATTTGATTGATTGATTGACTAATTGATTTAGCTTTCCTGGCTCATAACTCTTCCCAATGCAGGCAGCAGAATATATTTTCTCTTCTTCAAACTGGCTTATAAAAACTCTAATCCTCCGTACCTTTCTGTCTGAATCTAGGCAAAAAGAAATTGCCATACTCCTTTCACAGGATGTTCTACCTCACAACCCTGAAGGAAAAAATGCTACATGGGGAAGCCAAAAATAAATGGAATGAACCTTACTGGATTTCCTCACCTATTCTATTGGTATTAGACCATATACTTTTATCCAATCACATTTCCAACAATTATCTGGGATTCAACAATGCCACTGCAATAAAGTCTTCAAACCACACCAAAGGATAGGTTTGAAGGAGCATCCAGATAACTAAATATGTGACTATTCCTAAAGAGTAACATTTCCAGAAAGAGCACATATATACTCCACACTCATTTTCCCACAACTTCCTTACATATCTCTTTGTCTATATTCTCTACAATAAAAAAATGAATGTAAGATAGTGTTTTCCTGAGTTCTCTGAGAAAGGGGCTGTAGTAACTCCAATTCATAGCCAGTCTACCAAAAATAGATAAGAAAACATGAAATTTGTGACTGGGTGGGGGGAGGGAGCTGAGCCCTGAAGCAGTAGGATCTGATGCAGCTGGACAGGGATGAAAGGACAGGCAGCTGGTGTATACTGCTGCAGGCCTGCCTGCTTTCTGGAATGGAGAGAGCCTCACATCTCTTAGAATCATAGAAATCTTCTATGCTGAATATACTGTTAAAGGAGAGGAAAAGTGATACAGTTCCCTTTCTCCCAGCCATCTTGGGAGCATTCCTCTCAAATACAGAGATTATTTGGTCTAAAATACTCAAATATTAATATACAAGTACTACAAATATTGTTTATTAGGACAATAGTATGAATCAGAAGACATGAAACTAATGATTAACTCAACCATGTTGGTTATAGATCAGGATATTTCCATTCCTAGCTTCTTTAAAATGGAACATACACTCAAATTTTTTTAATGCCTCATATTTTCTTAAATGCAAAAGGCCTTGGATTTAGTTAGTATTCATTTGTAGAAAGTTTCTTAAGTTAAAAACTTGGAAACTTTCATTATTGTGATGCTCTGTGTATTATGCACAAAGAAAAAAATCTAAATGTAATTGAAGACTTTAGGACTATAACAATTAAACATATTTCTCTGCTACTGACCCAAACATTATAATGAATAAATATTAGCCTGACATGGTGATGGCTTTGACTAAAATGCAATTGGGCTGTCTTGAATGTATCATCAAGGATTTTTTATTTATTTATTTATTTATTTGTGTGTGTGTGTGTGTGTGTGTGTGTGGCCAGCTCAGCCCACCAGGGGGCAGGGCTGGCTGGCATGTGGTGCTTGGGGATTGAACCGCAGTCCCTGTGCTTTGCTAAGCTTGTTCTAAGTAGGCGCTTTAAACCACTGAGCCATCTCACCAGTCCCTCATCAAGGATTTTAATCTATGACAAACTCTATAAACATCAAAAATCTTAGGTCATTGATTTATGTCTTATTTCAGACATGATGAGCTCTTCAAAATAAATGCTCCAAAATAACACTGCAGCAAAAAGCAATTCTAACATAAAACAACCAGTAAAATGTTAGCATCCTCCCAAATATATTGTAGTGTATTAATTGTTACTCTTGGTAATGCAGCTTATTAGTTTTGCATAATTTAGGTTTTACTTCATTGTTTAATTTTTAATTAAGTAGTTTTTCTCAGGATGTACTTTCTGCTCATATGTTTGTTAGCCATTACACATGGTACATATAAAACAATTCTGTGGTATAAATATATGATGTTGTCATGTATTATATGATTTCTCTATGATCACAAATACAAAAAAATCATAACAGTTTGTATTCTAAAAGTCTAATAGTCACTTTGTCATTAATATTTAAACAATTTTAACTCAAGACAATGCTTGGAAAACTAAAGATCTGAATACAGAAGAACAAGCAAATAATATTCTCTACAAAGCAGTATTGCTATCTTTTAGTTAAAAAATAAATGCATCTTTTTGGAATAGCACACTCCATATTAAGAGCTAATTTGTATTTTATTTTCCTGTGAAAACTATTGGGGCCCATACTGGCATATGTACCAAAGGATGCATATTCTCCTCATAGGAGCAAAAGGATATACAGCATCACCCACTTAATAAAAAATGAAAAAGCTAAATGAATGAAGAAGAACCCAAGAATGTTGATGAGGGAAATGATGACTTACATGTCACATGAGACTGGATAGAAGTCCAATTAAATTTTTAAAGTTATTATTACAGTAGGTGCTATACTGAATGGCTCTATTCAAGCTTCCTCTGAAGATGAAGCTCTCCAAAGCAGCAGTCATTAAGACAGTATTAAGTCTTATCATGTGTAGACCTTTTCTCCATAACAATTTCAAACATATTTTAATAAACTTTTGTAGGTTATTATTTAATTCAATATGTGTTCTAACTGTGCCTTTATTTGGTTTTTAAGTGTTATGTAGCCTCAAGATGATAAAATTAGAAAAGATTATGGATAATAGAAATCTAAATAAGAAATTGTATGAGAACTGCTTGTAGTACTACATTCTGCCCCAGCTTATTTGTAACATGTAAAAGTGTGACTACTATCATTTCCGGGACACAAGGACATACATGCTATACTGCTTTCATATTATTATGTCAGAATCTGTCATGTCTCCACCACCAGCTTTGATAAAATAACAAGTGCAAATATACATATACACACATAGACATCTTCGATACATATTTAGTTTTTCTTTGGAAATAGAACTGCAGAGAAAAGTTTCAGAGGCTTTTATCAAAAGTCAATGGCTTCACAGATATAAGTAAAGCTACACTGCAGCAATTGCTCAAAGTAACAGATTTGCATTTAAATTTCCATTCTTTTTCTACATAATATTTTCAGGATTATTACTAATGTGTCAGGAAGGAAAACTGGCTAAAGTTGAGTGATTTTCTCTGGAAGGCAGGGGTCTTTCTTATCCTAGATTATGCATTTGCTTACTATTTGCATTTATGTGATCATGTTAAGAGAGTAAGGAAAAAATAAACTTTCTTAAACTGAAGGGTTTCATAGGAGACTATCAAAAGGAAAAGACCAATGAAGTTGTTATCGTTTGTTCTTTCTCCTTAGTACCTCTTTTCTTCTCACTACCCTCAGAGATAGGACACCCACATGCACATAGATATTCCCACAAGAACCACTGGAATTGTTTCGGAGCAGTAGTTCTCATATGGGCTACGTCTGGGAGCCATTTGAGTATATGGCAAAGCATTCAATTCTCCAGGGAAACAAGGAAGTAGTGATTTAGCAGTGTAGTTGCTATGTAACACCAAATAATCTAACCATAACATCCATGGAAAAAAATCCTACCTGAAGACCACCTTTCCATCGAATTAAAAATAATACTACACTAGATTCTTGTAATATAACTATGCAAATTTACTATTATAAATGTTTTTAAAACAAGCCAGAAAGGTAGATAAAGAAAATTACCTCTATTTCACAAAGTAGGAATCTAATTGCCAGTTATCAGATGAACGTGCTTAGCAGAAAATCACCAGTGAGGAAAGGAAAAAATATTTTTGTAAAAGCAAAGAAAAGCCTAGTAAGTATATATGCCTAGAAAAGTATTGATCCTACTTTGAAATCAGACATTTCTTCTACCTCTTAGGGTTCTTTAGTCTAAGGCTTAGATTCTAAGCAATAGAAAGCAAACTGCAATGTTGTATGTAGAAAGAAAAAGAAAAAAAAAAGGATTGGTTTTATGATTTAAAAAAAAAATTAAAGTTATTTTTTAAAAATCAGTAATGTTGTATTCCTGGTACTCAGCAGTCTAAAGCAGGAGGATCACTTGAATCTAGGTGTCCAGGCCAGCCTGGGCAACCAGACAAGATCTTACAGCAGGGAGAAGGAGAGGGAGGCAGAGGGGGAAGGAAAAAAAAGCAACAGGAGGAGGAGGGAGATTGAAATGAGGTATGCAAAATGTGCTAGAAAAAGAAAAAAGTGTAGGAGAATAAAGAGGCAATAGGTGAAAAAACAAATCCATTTAACATGCATTCTGGGGCCAAGAGAGATAACTCAGTGACATAAGTACCTACCTGGCAAGCTCAAGGTCCTGAGTTTGATACCCAGTATGGAATAAATAAATAAATAAATAAATACCTCTAGTATTTTTTTTTTTTCTAATGAGTCCTACATCTATATCTTGACTGCAAACTAAGGGAAACAGTGTATTGTACTACACCAAGAATCACTGAGAGATCTCCCAAAATAAAATGCTGATAAACAAGCAAACAAGTGGTTTGCTTTTGCAAGGTATGAGAACTATTTATTTCAGTCTCTGCTAGTCTACAGGCAAAGGCGAAAAATCATTAACAACTCAAAATACACACAATACCAACAAAAAAATGTCTGGATGTCTCAGAAGCAGTTTGAAGGAAATTTTATACCTTTAACTGCCTAAGTCAGAGGAACAAAAGAGATCTAAAATCTGTTATTCAAACTTCAATCCTAAAAATTGGAAAAATAGCAAATTAAATCTTGAGTAAGTACCAAAAAAAGAAATTGTGAAGCTAAGAGTAACAATCAATAAATTTAAAATGAATAAACAAAAAATCAATGAAGTCAAAGGCTGGTTATTTGAAAAAATCAATACAGTTGGCAACAAACTTTAGCTAAAGTGATTAGAAGGCATAAAGTACTATAAAAACAAAAGTATGTACAATAAAATCAGACTTTAATATGAGAATATTATTTATAAAAAGACTATTGAATATATAATCAAACTAATGTGCTCTGAAACAGTTTTTAATTTTTTTAAAAAAGAGTTTACCTCCCAAACCAGAAACAGTAAGTGATATGGCAGGTGATACTGTTTTTTTTTTTTAAACGTGCTTTCATAAGCATGAAACAATACAATTTTAATAATTATACTTTTCTTTAACATATAGTAATTAAAACATCTTTAATCGAAAACTAATACTTGACACAAATCAAAATAGATCAAAATGTGATTGAATGATCACAGTAAATCAACGGTTATTATCTTGTTAATGACTTGGCAATGGAACAAAATATTAATAAAATACTAGTTGAAGTAAGAAAAATACATCTAACTTTGAGAAATCACTTTATCCTGCAAATACTGATGTAAGTAAAATTTACATTAAGCTGTTTATTCTGTTGCCAAAAATTTTTAAATTACAAATAAGTCATATCACAGAAGTAAGGATATTTTACTAATACTGATTCTACCTTTCAAAATCATAATATATATAGATATCATGATAGCTAAAAGTTTTGAATATTTTTGAAAGAATAATGAAAAATAAAGCAAATTAATCCTGCCAGATAATATTTTCAAAAATTATTTTTGGAAGAATTATATTAATTGTTTAGTATTATTTTTCTTAAAGTCTCAAGCTACCATGCAATTAATTTCAATTTTCTAGAGTGTTCATTTTATACATGTTTCCTAGGAAAAAGAATTTTTCATCCATATTGGTCCTTTATTAAGTCTCTACTACATCTAAACTTTTTTTAAAGAAGGTAGGAAACATGATAGAATGAAAAAATTATGCCTTTATATATTACAGATCATTCTTTTTGACATTATAGTGTTTCTGTTAAAAAAAATATTGCTCCAAGTGCTATATCACAAGTATCTCCTAGTCAAATACATTGTTTTTCACAAGAATATGAGCCAAAATTTTCACAAAGCCAGATCAGGTTTTTCACCAGTATCTCCTTTTGGTTCCTTTTCTACCATCCCCTATATTGCTTTCAAAGCTTGCTGCCCAATGTCCGCACAATGACATCTGCATGAGGTTCCCATCATGGCAGAATCCCACCCACACATGCCTGAACCTCTCCTGCCCTATCTCTCAAGCCACCAGCTGCTATCTGCCATCACAACCTACAAATACTGTCTCTCTGAAAAAGTAAAGAACATTAAGGTCAAAACAACACAATGATTTATTCTTCCTTCATAAGACATTTTCCTTTCAACATGAGCAACTTCAGCTTCTTGGGCAAGCCAGTGGAAAGGAACTCATGAAACGTAAGCTTTTGATTCTCTCAAATCCCCTACACATTATTTGATAAACAACAAAACTGTTTAGAGATTTATAAATCTCTAACCATAATACCACCACCCCACACACAAATGCAGAATAGTGAGTATATAAAGCATTAATAGAGTCAAGAGATTTGGATTATTGCTTTGTATCATTATTAAATATCCATGCAACTATAATCAATCACTAATCTGGCTTCCTGCAGCCGCATCCACAATGAAGAGAGAGAACAATCTGAGGACTGTACAATCTGAAAATAAGAATGTATTACCAAACACTGATATAATATGGTTGTCTTGGATATTTTTCTCCAGACAAAATACCTGACATCCAGAATTAAGGAAGGAAAGGTTTAATTTAGCTCACAGTTTGTAGAAGTTTCAGTCCATACTTGGCTAGCTCTAAAGCATAGTGTCACATGGCAGAGGGCAACAGTTCACAGTTGGGGATAAGAGTAGGGGAAGGGGGGCTGCAAAAGCAACAAGAGCAAATGGAGGAGGAACAGAGAAAGCAAGCCTCTTTCCCTTCCTTTTTTTTTTTTATTTTTTTTTTTTTATTTTAGGGAAGGATCTACAGGGTGTTCAGGGTCTCACTACTAGATCCAACTCATAGTGATCCACCTATTTACAGCTTCCTAAGAGCTGAGATTACAGGCACTTGCCACCACACCCAATCTCAATTGCCATATCAGCATGCCCCCCAGGGTGGGGCCAGCACAGCAGGCCTGGAGATCAAACTCCAGGTCCCTGCGCCTACTTGCAGGTGCTTTAATCCACTGAGCTACTTGGCCAGCCCCCCTTCCTTATATTGTATGCAAGGGCAGGTATAGCACTCACATCCATAAACCCAGCACTGGACCCTGAATCAACCACAAACTCTAGAAGCCCATCCCATGACAGCAGGAAGCTTTTGGAGAAACATCCAGAAACAAATTATAACAAAGGTTCATAAAAAGCAACTTGAACTATTACATACTAGATCACATGGCATGAATTTCTTTAAATTTATAAGATATAGAAAAATGAAATATTTCATTATAAATCTAACAAAACATGCAAAATTTATAGGCAAAAAATTAGAAAACACTGATAACAAAAATGAGAGATTTAAAATGATGGAAAGATATACCACATTCATGGATTGAAAGAATCAATATTGTTAAGATGTCAAGTGCCTCTAAATTCAATGCACGACAAAACAAAAACAACAATCAAAGCAAAAAACAATTCCTGGGGCACCTGCCTGGGTCCCCGCTTCTGTTCCTCTCTCAGACAGGAGCTTTCTTTCCACCAATAAATATATCTCACTCTTAAAATAAAAAAAAAAACTCTGCACATCCACATGCACAAAAGGCCTATGATCCATGTATCATGTAATACTGAAAAAAGTGAACCTAGTCACAGGCCTTTATATCAAATTTAAAACAATACAGCTATTTTTAAAAAATCTGTCTAGCCTTTGGTTTAGCAATGACTTTTTACATTCAAAACCAGAAGCATAAATCACATGGGGAAAAAAAAAACAAACTAGTCATCAAAATTAAGAACTTCTGCTTTCTCAGTAACACTATACAATAACACACATTTTATAAATAATTTGGGTCTCAACTATCTACACAACTCTCAAAATTCTGGGAGAAAATAATCAACTCAACTCAAAAACTAGGCAAAATATTTAACACTTCACCAAAGAATTCTGATAGCAAATTTACATATGAAACATGCTCAAACAATAAATAAATTATGTTCAACATAACTGGACTTTAAGGAAATGTAAAGTAAAACCATTCATTCCATGAGTTAATACTGTGAGCATAGTACATCTGCTAGAATTAAAAAAAAAAAAAAAAACTCGACAGTACAAAGCGCTGAGGATAGAAGTACCTAGAACTTTCATATATCCTAGTGGTAATGTAACTTGGGGAACCCAGCTTGTTAAACAATTTGGCAGTAATAAAGACACACACACCCTCATTACTAAGTATTTACACTTGTGAAATTTCTATCAGTATCACAGTTTATAATCTGTCAAACTGGAAACCATTCAATAGCTCTCACCTTGGGAAAATATAAACAAACTGTAGTATGCCCAACACAATTCAGAAATAAAAAGGAATGAACCATTCATTCACACAATACAAATGAATTTCAAATGTATTATGCTAGGAGTGCTTCTTGACCTTGCTGATAATGACATTCCAGGCAGGTACATCTTTGTTTTGGGAGTTGTCTGATGTAATGTAGAAAGTTCAGCCTCCACCCACAAGATGCCAGCAAGAAATTCCCACCTGTGACAACCAAAACTATATCCAGACTTTGCCAAATACATATTCATTCCCAGTCAAGAACACTGCACTGTACTATATTGAAGAAGCCACATTCTTCCAAAGACCCTATAGTGGCACAAAAGGATCAGTGTTTGCTAGGGGCTGGTGTTAAAATAAAACTGATTATAAGAACAGAAGGTTCACTGGCTGATAAAGCACCTGCCAGAAATGCTGGGGCTCTGGCATGGATTTTCTTTCTGTAGAAAGAAAAAAGGAAGGGAGAGAGGGAGGGAATACTTTAGGGATAATGGAAATATCTGAAACCCTCATAATGTGATGGTGGTCAATGTTAGCTGAAAACAAATGCTGATCTAGCCAGTCTATACACGATTCTCTTGCCAATTTGCCTGCATATAAATTATTTAAAATAAAGAAAAATGTACTTGTTATGGTTTGTGTCTAGTTGTCCCCCCAAACCCTCATGTAAGTCATGGGGCAGACTTTTAGAGTTTAACACATGATCCACTGGCATTATAGGTATGAGTGCTGTTGAGATTATGGGTGTGAGTATGCAACTTAAGGGAGAAAGACTTGTTCTCTGATACTATTTGTTGCCACTACTCCTTCCATTTGCTCTTGCTCTTTGTTGCCATCAGGAAATACTGTCCTCTGCCATGGAGCCAGCCCAGTATGGACCTGAAAGCTCCAGTAACAATGGGTGTCAGTTATTTGTCCCAGCAACAAGAGAAGAGTAACCAAGACAGTACTTATCACTGACACTAGAATTTTATTTGGAAAAATGTTCCCGGCTATAAACTCAACTTTTGATGGGAATGAGCAATATTATGTGAAAATATTAAAATACTTAGCTTACAGGGTAAATAAATTATAATTATTCAGAAAAACAACATACAAAAGACAAAACAAATAGATACGTCTCTATTTACATGGAAAAGAGGAGCAAAGGCACCTATTCCCAGTAGCCAAAATATCTAGTTTCATCCACTGGATGATCCAGAAACTTATACAAGATAATAACTCTGAACATCTCTAAAACTATACCCTGAAAATACTCCTTATTTTCACCAGATCACATTTTGACCTGCATCTTTATTATCAAGTTTACTGCTAAAAGAAATTATTTTCTAATTTCTCATGAAATTCACCACAGAGCTGAAAGGTCCCCACAATGTGATAGTCACCTATATCCAACATATTGAGAGAGTATCTTGCAATTTTTGTTTTATGTCTGATCATATGACATTTATTTGCTGTGCATAGCTTTAGTCAAAATGACATTTAATTTTGCAATGCATAATGACTAACAGGCAAACTTCAAGTGAAACCATTCTACAAGGCAATCACTCCTCTACAAAAAAAAAAAACATTCTGAGGGGATCACTATGATCAAAATTTACTTAGAAAACAGGCTGAGAAGCTGAATGGCATTTTGAATTCCACAAGAAAATAGAATGTTACATAAAATTAATTTAGATGATCTTTTTGAAAAAATTGAATTTATGGAAGGGTAGGTCAGTTCTATTATCCTTTCAAATTAATTTTTAAAGCTTGATCCTTTAAATTCAAAAGAATAATGTATATCTAAAGTATTTTATAATTACTATAAAAGTATTAACAGTAATAAGAACAAGGTTTCTATGTACTATAAATATAAGGTAAAAAAAAAAAAAAAAAACACCTTCATGGTATTCTTGAAAGCGTATGTTAGGTGGGTCATAACATTAGAACTTTTCTTTGAATACCTTACAATTACTAATCTTTTAAATTTTTAAGCTAAGTATTGACTTTGTAATAAATGAATGCAAGTTAAATTCCAAATCTGAAAATGTCTGAGTTACACTCACCATTAGCACTAATTTAGAGATGCATAGATACTACTTTAAAATTAACTTGAATTACCTTTCTACGTGTAATGTGACAATTTTTCCAATGGTACAAAACATATACAACTCACTATGTCTGCTTGATTTGCGAAACTATTAAAGGATAATACAATCAATCTCTTACTCAGATATTAACCTCTCAAAGCAGCCTTTCCTCATTTCCCACATCCAGTGTGTGAGTCCACCAATCCTCATCCAACCCTTGTTATCCTCCCTTTGTATTATTCTCTTCCTTCCCAGTCCACGCAATATTCCTTATTATTTGACATTTTACTATCTTAATCAACTTATTTTGTTCATATTCTCCACTAGATTTTAAATTCCGTAAGAGCCAATGTTTTCTTCTGGTTTGTTCACAACTGCTCAGTATCTATAACAGTACTGGTACCTATAAATACTCAATATTGCATATAATATACTATACATAAAAACTGTTTTCCTGAAAATTGATACAATCAGAATACTAAAAAGTCTAAGATTTTTAAAAGTTCAACTTTTTGGGAGGGAAGATAGCTCAGCAGAATAAGCACTTGCCTGGCAAGCGCAAGGTCCTGAGTTCAATCCCCAGTACTGCAAAAAAATAAAAAATAAAAATAAATAAATAAATTTTTAAAAATTAAAATTTCAACTTTTTAATTCATAATTTTCCACATATATTTTTTCATAGAAACATCTAAAAGAACATAATGAGTAGAGATTTAAGAAAATGGTTTATACATCTTTCAGTAAAAGGTTGATGCTTTTTGGTAAAACGTAGAAAGGAGCTAATGTGGAAGACTGAACTGCATGATAATGATTTTTACCTCAATACTACAACTAACAAAGAGTCATCACAGGTTTTTAAATCAAAGGAGAGAGAATCAGATATGGGTTTTCTATCTTACAACATAGTGAAGAATCAAGGAAAAGAGGAAGTGACTGGAAGTGGCTAGAAAATAACATTAGAGACCTAACCTTGGACAGCAGCAAAGAGCATATTCAGAAGTGAGAAAAGGTTTATAGATAACATAAACAGACAAAATCCCTCAGAAATAAGGTTAAAAAAAAAATCACTTTCATGACATTCTTGAAAGCATATGTTAGGTGGGTCATAAGATTAGAACTTTTATTTAAATATCTTATAATTACTAATCTTTTAAATTTAGCCAGGAGCACTAGGAGTTGGAGAAATTCATAAAATACTTGTATGCTTGTGGCAGGTTATTGCAGGCAGCCGAGTTAGATAAAAAATATTATAGGCAGTCAGACAGGACTAGACCTTCGAAGGAAACAACACAAAAGATGAGATGTCTTACAACTGTGGGAGGGGCGGATGCTCCTGCTGTGAACCAGACCTAAAGACCTAAAGGCCAAACAAATGCCAAACGAGTAGCACCTGAGATTGATATTCTAAATAGGTATCAATCATCTGGAAAGACCCAAGTGAGTCACTAGCCCAACCCCCAATAGAAAGAGACCCTATCCCACATTCCAACCCCCAACAGGAAAAGACCCTGTCCCATATGTAATCTCATTGGTTGACCATAGTTTTGTCCCACCTCCTGCCCACCTAAGCGAGTTCCCATTCTCTCTACCTTAGCATCACGTGGTTTTACACTATAAAAGTCCCTGGAAGAGACAGCTTCCCGGGGGGAACTACCCACTCGAACCCCCCTCCTGTCCCTCTCTTGGACAGGAGCTTTCTTTCTCTCAATAAATATATTCTGCTCATAACCTCCGTTTGTTCTTAAAATTCATTCTTGGGTTTTAGAGAACACGAACTCCTGCAGGTCAGGTTGGGAGACTGTTTTTCCCTATGTCATTTGGAGGTTCTCTATATGGTTTAGAGGTCACCCACCTGAGACCAGTTTTTCTCCCTGTATCAGGGTGACACATTAATGTGAAATGAAAAACAGAATACAAAAAAGAATATGATAATAGATATTTATGGGAGAGACTTCTATAACTTTAGCTCTTGTATAAAAAAGTCTTGTGGATGTAGAAGTAATAGGAACCAAAGTTAGAAGTCTAAGAAAAATAAAATTTAGATCAAGTGAAGGAAGTTTAGTAGTACTCACACTTGGAAGGCTGGCCTATCTTTCATTTATATGGCACTGATATCTAGCTACATACATACATGTGAACTACATAACTGAAGAAATAAATAAAACTAATGTTTATTTGTTAAGTGCCTATTAGGCACTAGACATTTTTCAATGTCCGTTAGAAAAATTGAACAAACAAATCTGAAGATCCCTGATCAAAGAGGAGTTAAAAAAACACAAAAATGAAAAACTGTAAACACCACAAATAAGCACATTGGAGTATATTAGAACACAGTGTCTGTGATAGGGACAAGAGTTGGACAAGGGGAAGCCGGAGCCCTGGTAGGACAAAGGCTACTGTAACAGGTTGGAAAGGAAAAGGCCCAGACACTAAGTGGCATTTGAGTAGAATCTTACAGGAGCTGAAGGAATGAAGCAGTTACATGAATGTGGAAGTGTTTGGTAAGTATCAATATTAAAAGACATACTCTGTGTACATTCAACATGCACCAAAAGGCAAGAACAAGGTAAGATGTCACAGGTTATGGAATCATGAAGCCCTCAAGACTTCTATCAAGATGGGAAAATATCACAATGTGCTAAGAAAAGAATGGCAAGGCCTGCACATCTCTGAGAAAAATGATAGCCACAGAGATTGAAATGGATTGCAGGAAACTCACCTGAGGTTATGAAGAGATACAGAACGAGGAAAGCAATGTCCAGATAAAGAAATGCTACAGTACATGCTGAGAAGTCAGACTGTACGTGGCAGGTGACAGCAGAGATGGCTCCATATCCCCATATAGCTTTTTAATATCTCCTTATTAAGATTTCAAAATTCTAAAATCCTTCTAAATTTGCAATACATTACACATCATATTTCCTGAGAAAATATAGAACTATAACCTATTTGCCTCCTTTACGTTTTTTCCTAATTTAAATGCTTAATCTAAAAAGAAGCTATCAAAAAAATTCTAAGTCTCTAATGATTTTAAAGTTACTGTTGTGTAAAAAAATCTTAGTACCAGATTATCTTGTTTTAAAAGCATAAAATAATATTTTTTTAATTTATTAGGTTCTTTTTGGACAAACAAGATTTTTTTTCAGCATCCCATTAAATGCAATGGCCACACTACTACTATGGACTACTGGACAACATTAGAATATTTTGCTGAATTCACACACCTACAGTATTTAAATGACAATGGAATACCCATCTCTGACAAAACTAAACAAAAAAAGGAGATACAAACGAAGGACCATTTGGTATCTATATATTCAAAATAGCTAGGAGAGATATACAGCTATTTTCTCTTAATTCAATGAATAGAAGATTCATACTAAGAGTGTTTGTAGACAGGATATCATGTCTGTATCTTGTTCTATGAATAACCACTAAGAAGACAATAATATACCATGTATTGATTATTGAAACTGTCCTAATTAGTTTGGAAAATGTCTCATTGCTATTTGTTTTTCAATAAAATTATTTTTTTAAATTTTTATTTATGTGTGTGTGTGTGTGTGTGTGTGTGTGTGTGTGTGTGTGGCCAGCTCAGCCCACCAGGGGGCAGGCCCGCTGGCATGTGGTGCTGGGGGATTGAACCGTGGTCCCTGTGCTTTGCTAAGCTTGTTCTAAGTAGGTGCTTTAGACCACTGAGCCATCTCACCAGCCCCAATAAAATTATTTTTTAAAAAAAGTAAATCTTCAAGTCCGCATCTTGTACAGCAATTAACCACTAGGAAGAATGTATGCAATGTGTTAATCATTGAAACTGTCCTACCAATTTGGTTTGAAACTGTCTCATTGCTATTTGTTTCTCAATAAAATTATGGAGGAAAAAAAAAACAAGTAAATCTGACCCCAAAAAAAAGAAAAGAAATTGTGATTTTTTTTTCCATAATTCAGTTGTTTTTAACTAAGAAATCATCTTTTAAACTCACTGTCACTTTTTCATGATTATGTATGTTTTTCCTCTGGATGCTTTTCAGAATTTGTCTTTGGTTTTCAACTGTTTTAATACGATTTTTATATATGTGGTTTTCTTTCTACTGATTCTGCTTATAGTGTATGTTTCTTGAAACTGGTATATCTTTTATCAATTTTGTAAAATTCTCAAGAGTTACTCCTTTCCATACTTCTGATAAATCTGTATTTTTAAAATTAAAATTTCAATTTTCAATAAGTCTATTTTAAAAAAAGAAATGCAATGGCTAAAGAAGTAGAGGTTTTTTAGTCAAACATATTACATCTGAAGGCCATAAGGATGCCACAATGCAACACCATCTGCTGATGAGAGACTTCTCAAATAGTTCTACAAGGTCAAAGTATTAGATAAGAAAACAGCAGCCACTTTATGATAATTCATTAAACAGAGACAAACTTGGCCGCTCACAGAAGTTTTCCTAGGTACTCTTAGTTTTTCATGAATTATGATTAAATGGGCTATTCATTATACCTCTTGCTTTTCAAACTACTACACAAAACTAATTCAGCTTATATTGAAATAATCATATTACAATGCACACACATATTCAAGAAAACTTTCTTCAAAGAATGAAATTCTTTTTCTGCTAAAATTATTCTAAAAAAAAGAATGGGGGGCCTGCCCCTTAGCTCAGCTCTTTAAGTGGCTGCTTCAACAAAACAGTCAAGCTCAGGGTACTGTGGTTCAATCCCCACAACTCAAGCCAGCCAAACCTGCCCTGAAGGCATTCGGAGCAAAAAATAAAAAAATAAAAAATTTAAAAAGAATGATGTGGGGTTTTCTGGGAATACAACGCAATAGATCTGAACTAATTAAAATTTTTCCACATAAACAAAAAAAGGGGATACAGATGAATGTCCATTTTGTATCTGTGTATTCAAAATGGCTAGGATGGGGGAACTACCCACTCGGGCCCCCCTCCTGTCCCTGTCTTGGACAGGAGCTTTCTTTCTCTCAATAAATATATTCTGCTCATAACCTCCGTTTGTTCCTAAAATTCATTCTTCGGTTTTAGAGAACACAAACTTGTGCAAGGTCAGGTCAGGAGATCATTTTTCTCTATGTCATTTGGAGGTTCCCTGTATGGTTTGGAGGTCACCCACCCGAGACCAGTTTTTCTCCCTGTATCATTTTGGAGGTTCCCTCCGAGATCATTGGACGGAGGTATGAGTTTGCTTTTCTTTCATAAATTCTGAATTGGGACTTGCTTAGATAACAAATTTATGTTTCAAATGTTAATATGTCTTTGTCTATTGCTCATAATTGTTCATGCTTTGCCTCATGTAGTTTTGCTTCACATAGTACTGTTAAAATTGCTTACAGTTGCTTCTGTTTTGTCTCTTATATTGTTGGTAAAATGTTGGTCAAAAT
>NW_004524696.1:2100472-2107234 GCF_000260255.1 Octodon degus | reverse complement strand
GGCGGGAGGGGTGGGGCGGTAAGGCGGAGTGGTGGGAGGTGGCCCGAGGGGGTGGGAGAGGGTCTGTCCCATGCTGCGCCTGGGCTGGGACTGATCCCGCTGGTGCAGGGTAGCAGGAGGCTCTCCACACACTCACCGGACCTGGGCTAGGACTGGGTTTCCGGAAGTCAGCAGAAATTCCTACTCCCTTTTTATGTATCTTTAAGTATTCAAGTATATACTTATTCTAAGATTCAATAAAATATAAAATTACTATTATACTTAATTTTAGAAATATAACCTAAGAAATTAGGTACACAGAGCAGAACTATTTTTTCTCTGAAGGATCGTGATTTTCTCAGGAGGAGGGGGGCTGTTAAATATGTTACTCTTAAAATGCCTTCACTTTACCCTTTTGGAATAAAAATCTTTAAAAATATCTATAAAATGCCTCATGTACTATTCATCTATGGGGCTCAAAAGTAATTATTAGTAGTTTTCATAATCCAGACTACAAAAACTTATTAAAATCAAGAAACAAAGTTTTGAAGAGACTAGTATATCACAGAAAACTTTACAGTACTAACCAACACCACAGTTCTATGATTTCCACTATGAAAATATCAAAGCTAAATAGCTGTCAAAGGCATAAATTAAATCAATTTCAAATTGAACAGAAAATTATTTCCTATTTTCCAAAGGCACTGATTTGAGTGATCTTAAACCTCTGGAAAAGAATTCCTCGATTTTCAAAATTTCTGAAGTCTAATTACAAGTAATTATAGCTTTTCATTTTCAACATGATGAAATAATTTGATTCTTTTTACAAGAGGTCTGGTTTAGCTCAAAATAGACACGTGTTTCTGCACTGAGTTAGTACACAAAGACAATAAGGATCATTCTCAATAGAAAATCAGGGCTACATATTGGCCATAAATCATAAATGTTGTATTCAAGCAAAAAAAAAAAAAAACAAACAATGGTTTCTATGTTATGTGAATGCGATTCATTCACTCATACTAGTGAGACAAAGTGTACAGTCCAAAAGGTTGAACAAGGCTTAAAATAAGAGCAGTATAAAATAAAAGTATTAGAGTCATCTCAAAATTCAGACATAAAGTTCCTCAAAGGAAAAACATTCAAACCTTTCTGACACTTTTTTTGTCAAAGAAACTAAGTACAAACTACCTATAGCACATGATACCCAATGCTATTTATAAATGTTTAGTATCAGATCTAATAGTTATTTCAAGAATGGTAATCCTATTCTTGAGGGGAACAAATAGAAAAAGAAACTATGTAAGATAGTTCTAACTGCAAAATAAATAAATAAAATCAAAAGCATAAATGCTTGACAGCAATGTATTCTTTTATCCTGCAAAATTTGCAGTGCTGCACAATTTTCCACCTTTTGGTTTATAAAGTGCCTTTTGCGATGACTCACATTTCTAATGATTTGTTATATGCTATTAGAACAAAAGTACCATAAAACTGCTTTCTACCCTGACCTCACACACCTGGTTACAATTATATCTTCAGAAAGCTAAACCAGTAGTTGAGCAAGGACATACTAACAAAACCTAACCAATCAACAGGCAGAAACAAATATTATAGTCCAGTACTACACACTCAAACTCTGAAAAAGAATCAAACATACATATCTTGCAAACACAAATGTACAAAAACATAGATACATGTGCGTAAACACACACACCCCGCACCATAAGATTAGCATCAGCACAAAACACAATTTCAGAGCATGTGTCATACAGTTGCAAAAATCCTCCCAACTGTCAGCACAAAATTTAATTAAGACACAAAAAATATTTTCCAAATAAATACCATTAGAAACAAGAATGAATTTGTTTTAAATTATAGGTTCCTCTCTCAAATTCAAACTTTAGATAGAAAAAAACAGTATGACTATTGTACTATACGAGGTCACCATATTATAAAATTCCTATATTGCACCAAATAAGAAAACCAAGTTGGCTACAGTCCAAAAAGGAATGCTAATAACCAAATGCTAGGTTGCACTAAGTCTTTGATATGGTGAGAGGTAAGCATTTCCAGGTATCAGCTACTTACACATCTTACGGAACTAAAAAGAGCTAAAAACATTAAACTGGTGCTATGTAACCACATTCAAGAAATGAAACAAATTTATCACCTTTAGAAGAATGGCAACAGATGACAGTACACTACTCTATGCTACCAGAATGCAGTATAAAAAGAAAGGACAATCCCGGTGCTCCAGTCCACTGAAATCTCTGCAATACTTATCATTCCTTTAATTTTCTGACCACACATTTCAAAGTGAAGGGATGAGTTAATTAGTTCTTTGGATAATTACATGCTTTGTGTAAAGCTGACTATCACATCCAGGAATTTTAACGGAACTGAATCTACTTCCAATTAATCAAGAATATTCACAAATTAAAACGTACTTCTCAGTTTACTGTCTCCTTTCCCTCTTGTCATAAAACATTAATGTTTCCATCCCTCATATAACAAACTTGCAAAGAAAATTTCCAGAACTCAAATCATGATGGGAAATTAGGGACTCATAATCTTAAACCCAAATCTCCTTGGTAGATGTGACAATACAGTATGTTAATTATTTTTACCAAATATAATAATTACATATAGTCCTTACATAAGGACAACAATTATATGTCACTGACATACATATTCAATTTATCTTCTTTTGAATATATTTTGGCTCATTAACAGATTATTCTCATTTTAATAAACAATTTCAAAATGAGAAATTACAATGCATTTTTTATTTATGACAATGATACTTATCACCATGAATAGAAGCAGTTCCTATTTCACAAAACAGAAGCTTCTATTTAGGGTGGGAATCTTTAGAAAACACTAAATTCATTCTAATAATGGCATATGTCACATACATGTTCCTTCAGAATGCAGCTAATACCATAAAGGTAACATGATACAAATGATACAACATGTCAAACACATGATAATTTCAGAATTTAAATTGAGAAATTCCATACTATATTTAAAACCTCACACTAAATTTAACAAAGAAAAATAAGCACCAAAAAAAAAAAAGATATAACAAAGAAGAAGAGGTACAATCATCCCTACCTAAGTAGTTTCTCTGACTTTATCATACCCAAAATGAAATGTACCATGTCTTATCTTCTGTGAGAGTCTGCATGCACTCTTGTCCTACTGTACCTGACAGGATTATGGTTCCTGGTTTCTGCGAACTTGACAGGAACACCATAGAGACTCCTCTTATTTTTATTTCCAGGGCCACGCATAGAGACCACTAATTTCTGTTGATTTTACTAAACTTAAAACTGCTTAAATTTTAATTATATTCTTGCTGTGATTATCTGAAACCATCAAAAAGGGTACACACTGAAACTTATTCTTGGTGTTTAGTTTGTATATCCAGCATTGACAATAACTAAGCCCTATTAGTTTTGCTTTTTACATTTAACATAAAATAACTACAATGTTACTATATTTCAACAGCATGTTTTTGTTGCTTATTTTTCAGTTAGCAAAATAAAAATAAAAAACACAGTGTGGAAGTCACAATTAAGAGATACAGTCCAATGTAGTGATGCACAATACTCAGGAGACTGAGGCAGGAGGATCACTATGAGTTCAAGACCAGCACAGGATACATAAGTGAGTTCAAGGCCAGCCTACATCACTGTCTCAAGCAAACAAACAAAAACAACAAAAAGATTAAGAGACAGATTCAGCTCTTTAGATTCTTTTCAAAAGTATGTAATTTGCCTTTAGGCTACCTTCATATTTACCGTAACTATAAAGATGAGATTATATCTATCAAACAAAACATACTGTATACAATAAGTATTTCTCATTCTATTGCTAATAATAGAGGTAACTTATTTTCACTTTTATCCCCTGATTTTTTGACATATCATGAATAAAATGTATAAGAAAGAGAGATATGTTGCAACATTTGTTTGAAAACCTTTATCAATTTGCTTGAAAGTTCTCTACGACTATGCTTCTAACATCAAAAGAGAAAGGAGACTCATGTACATTAGACCAGCTGATCTAGGGAGCTAGGACACTACAGAGAAACAAACACTTCCCAAGGGCCATGGAAGCATAAGGGGACAGAAGACCATGCTGGGGCAAGAACTACTGAGAGAATTAGAAATGTCCAATCTACAAAACAGATGTGTCTGAAGCTGGAGTGAATGATATAACCCAGTTTTCACAAAGGATCATCTCACAGCAGAGGAACTATGCTTGTCCTGTATGATCTTGTATGTACACACAAAGAGATATGTGACTCAAAGGGGCAAGGAAGCAGATTTCTATGAGGAAGAAACAGAATGGACTGCCTCAAGAAGTAATAAATTGCTAGTCTATAAAAAACTACACAGATGCTTCAGAATATTGAAGAAGGGACATGCAACCATTAAAAGAAATCTCCCAATGTCTCTGATAAACCATTCAATTTTTTACCAATGCATGCAGAGAATGAGCATGTACAGACTACCCACTGCATGCCAAGAACTGCTCTACTGGTTGAAAACACAAATAACAATGCAGATCAGACCCCATTCTGTATAAGGCATCAACTTACAAGAGAAGATAAGTACCCTGAAGGAAAGGTAGATTCACATTGGACAAGTCCAGTTTGAAATACAGTGAGCTTTCCCAGCATAAACATTAAAAAGAGAAGGTGGCTACAACTTAGGCAAGAGGATAGGTCTGTATCACTATGATTTTATAAGTTGTCACTTCTAGAGGACAATTAAGTCTTTCACAAATAGAAATACAATTAACTGTTCCTCTACTCTTGGTTCAAAGAAATAAAATATAGTTTTTTATGGACTGATTTGCCCATGTGCATTGCTTCCCTATTCATGTTTGGTCCATCATTCTTCAACTCTGCCTAAATCTGTTTCAAAGTTTTCTCTTCAGCCTCTTTCAATGGGCACATTTTACCATACGGCTTGTACATAAAGCACCACCAAAAGCCTATTACATAATTTTTAAATGTATTCCTATATAATCATCTTGACTACTATTTTGTAGATATATGTAATGCTTGTAACTGCTTCATTTTATAGTCATCTAACTCCCTACCGCCAAGGGAAAAAAAAAAAAAAAAAACCTTCTATTCTGCTTAATATTTGAAAGCTGAATTTCATAATTAAGCCAAACTCTTGAAATACTAAAATTTATGTAAGTTAAAATTGCATGAAAAATAAAATTCTGCTAATTTTAAGCTAGGTAATTTTGACCTACTCACACACAAAAGATCACTAAACACATTGAAGAAAAACATGGAATATGACTTAAGGACTGAATTGTAAACCAAAGAAGTAAAAAATTATGAGACATAGTTCTTAAAAAAAAATTTAAAAGGATCCTGAAGATGATCCCATAAACATCAACATGGCACTTAAGGTAAAAGTCCCTTTTTTCCTGGGTGTATCTGCCAATGTGAACAGCTGAGTAGTACCTCTCACAGCTAGCAGAGCCTCAGCAGGTAGAAATGAGTCACAGCCACACCAAGGTTAAGAGGGTAGAATGAAGGGCAAGGAAGTACCTCATCCCAAAGAGTTCAATCTGTATACAGCTCATCACCAAAGAGGTGTATTCTATGGGAAGGCAGAATGAGCCCACTCTCAAGATCTGTATCAGCTCCAAACTCAACCACGCAATGAAAATGACAAGACCTTAGGCTGCTAATGCCCCAAACAACTTGGTAAAAGTTAATATAAATCCTTGCTGAATGACATCTAGTTATTTCCATAAAAATTCTGAAAATAAAGTGTCTACCATGTTATAAAAATAATCAGTATAAGTGGAAAAATAGTAACAAAACACAACAGAAATAAGAGGCAAATGAAATAGACCCAATGGGGTTACAGTTGTGGAACTATAGAAACAAACTGTAAAAAGCATGACATGTAACAAAGTGAAACTAAGATGTTAAGCTTTATCTACAAAAGCCAAAGGGTAAATAGTTTAGGAGTTATAGACAATAGGTTTCTGCCATTGTTAATGGAAAAAAAGGGAAAGAAAAACTGGAGAAAGAAGAAAATAAAATTGAACCCAAAAAAATGAGATAATCTCATCCCACTAGATACCTGCCAATCAAGATACAAAACGATATTTTCAAGCAAAAGATATTCTACCACAGATAGCTTAGAGATACAAAAGAAACACAAAGATAAATATATGAATAAAATTGTCTGTATAAAACTACCATATCCAGGTACCAAAATTTCTAAGAAAGAAAGGCTGAAGAAGAATAAAGAGGAAGGGAATACTACATTCAAAAGAAGAGGCTGAGGAGATCTTATAGCCTTGCTTAGCCTCCACTCACTCAAGTGCTGTGTGGTAATAGTTCAGTCCATTTTGCTAAACTATAAAAGAATACAAGATAGGAAGTCAACTTCTTGTACTAAGAAGATGAGAAATTACAGCACAAGTCCACATGAGTGTCAGTGTCTTGAGAAAACATTTAAGAAACAAGGTGACTCCTATACTTAAAAAACAATGAAGCTGGGTGTGGTGATGCACATCCTGATTCTAGTTCTTAAGAGGCTTATGTATGAGGTTCACCACAAGTTCTAGGCCAGACTGGGCTACACAGTGAGTTCAAGGCCAGCCTGACCTATATAGCAAGACTATGGCAGAGAGAGAGAGAGAGAGAGAGAGAGAGAGAGAGAGAGAGAGAGAGACAGACAGACATAAACAGACAGACAGAAACATCAGAAGGGGTGGGCCACAGATATAAAAGGAAGA
>NW_004524696.1:2089512-2099929 GCF_000260255.1 Octodon degus | reverse complement strand
AAATAAATAAATAAATAAAAATAAAAACAGTAAGATTTAAGGCTTTACGTCTATATAGAAAGGCCCATGGAATTGAAATAACTGATAGTAATGGTTTCATCAAAGGAAGGAAGGGAGTGAGTTTAAGTATTCAGCGTTCTTGAATTGTCTGAAAGAGGGCAAAAATATTACTTAATATTAAATTCTCAACAGGATATCAATATAATTACTTAACCATTAAAATTAAAAGGAAGTAACTTCAAAGCTAATAGGGTAAAGAAGACTAAAATACAAGAAAAACCATCCCAAGAAGACAGAATAAAAGAAAAAACAGGACAGAGAATACAGAAAACTTTCTCTCCCTTTCTTATATGTTTTTTCAATACTATGTTTTATATTACATTTCTGAGCCGGGGAGATGGCTCAGTAGAATAAGCACTTCCCTGGCAAGCTCAAGGGTCTGAGTTCAACCCCTGGTTCCGCCGAAAAAAAAAAAAAAAGCATGTATTACATTTCTGTTTGCTGATATTTCTCACATTAGACACAATATCTGTATTCTTCCAATGTCCGAAACATAGAAGAGATACATTCATTCACCAAAAAATAGTAATTAAGTATCCTCTAAAACAGACCCAATGGGGCTCCAAAGTTGAAAGGTTATGGCTGAAGAGGCTGAGAACTCACAAATGTACAAAACTTCTGTTCTTAAAGGCCTCAATCTAGAGAGGACATTTAAGAAAAAAACAAATAAATATACAAGTCACTTTTATGATAGTGACTGTATTAAATATTGACCACTGAGTTTGGTACCATGGAGATTATTGGCAATTGAGCATAATCAAAAATATTAAGAATATTTTTAAGGGCTGGAGGGATGGCTCAGTAGAATAAGCACTTCCCCCACAAGCACAAGGGCCTGAGTTCAACCCCCGGTTCTGCCAAAAAAAAAAAAAAAAGAATATTTTTAGGCAACTGGGAACCAGGGTAGAAGACTTCAGTCTGTAGCTTTTCCCACTGCTGCAAGGTAAACAATCCCATTTCAAAGTATCAAGTAATTCACAAAAGTCTTGAATACCTAACTGGGTCTCAGGAGTTACTTAGGCAGGCCAATACAGCTCCTCCACACCAATGTTTTCAGGCATGACAGGAAAAAGACCTAGAGAAAGACATGCTCAGGGGTCAGAAGGGTAAGATGGTATTTACTAAAAAGTTAAAAACAAGACTATACAAAAAGTTAAGTGAATGCTCATATAATGATACAAAGCATCAAAACTTGAAGTGATTATAGTATAGACTATATTTAGTTCATTAAGTCCCCATGTAACAGAAGATTTTAGGTCCTTCAATGATTTCTTTTATGTTTAAAATTATAGGTGCAAGTTTTCTAGAATATATTAATAGTTTTAAATGATAGGTCAGAAGGCATGACAACACATGTAAATATTTGGAACCATATATTCTAACTAATAATTTACTAATGTAAGCTACTATAAAACTACAAGTAAGGACAAATCATGGATATACAAAGGTAAATGTAAAATTCTGAAATATTTAAATTACAATAAAACCAAGGTAGTACTTTTTCTTTCAATCTTCATTAATTTTCCTACTAAACCAAAGCCCCAAATAAATACCTACTGACTTTCTCCCATTCCAAATTTCTAGCATAATATAAAATGTGAAAACATATTATCTATTGTAGGCAGTATAATGGACCTCCAAAGAAATCCACACTTCCCGATGCCCAGAACCCGTGATATGCCGCCCCTCAGAGCAAAGGGGACTTTTAAAATGTGATTAAGCATCATACTATTTCTCTCACTATCTGCGTGATCCAAAAATGTGATCATAAAAGTCTTCTAAGGAATGGAAGCTTCAAAATGCTCTGCTGGTTTCAAAATAGAGAAAAAGGCCACCCACCAAAAAATATCAACAGTTAAATAAATAAGAAAATAGCTACAGCAATACCTTGATTTTTAACCCAGTGAAACTGATTTCAGAAACCTGATCTTCAGAACTACAGAATAATAAATTTATATTGTCTAAAATAATTAGATTGTGATAATCCATTCAACAGCAACAAAAAACTGACATTGTCCATCTCAGTATCTGTCTTTAATGGAGAGAAGACACGAAATTATTTAACAGATTGTATCCATCCTGTGCCCAGAACCTTCCAACAAATATTAACTTCATCTCTTTTTGCTTTTTCTAAGACTCTTCCATTACAAGCAAATGAAGGGAAAAAATACTATCATAAAATGGGAAAGGTAATAGGGCTCCATAATTATCTCTATTATTATTTTCCTTACACCAAAATCCAATCTTGATCTAAGAAAATAACAGCAATCAATTACAACATAAATACCCATGTATTTTTAATTTTTAACAAGATAGCTATCAATTCATGAAAAATAATCAAAAATACTTTTAGACTTCTATTTACAGGCATTTTTGTATCTTTTAAATAAAAATAATTCAGGATTATTCACAATTTCCAAGAAGTGGAAACAGTACAACTATCCAATGAAGAACAGACACACTGTAGTACATTCATACCATAAAATATTATTGAATCTTTAAAAGGAAGGAAATCCCACACAAACTCTAAAGACATGTGACATGAAATGCATCTATGTTTACATTTGTATAAGGCACGCATAGTATTCAAATTCATAGAAACAGAAAATTAAAAACCTGCCAATGATGGAGTCAGGTAGAGATTGTTTAATGGGGATGAAGTTTCAGTTTTGTAACAAGATGAGGAGGTTAAAAGTGATAGTGTGAATTTACTTAACACTTGTACAGAACAAAATGATTCAGATGGTATTTACAATGTGATATTAATTTGTCACAAATTTTTAAAACTTTTTAAATAAATATTTATTGTGCTAATTAGGAGGTTTAAAAGTAGAAAATACAATTACTGAGTATTGTGTGCCACACACTATTGTAGATACTGTATTTGGCTTTCTGTTTTTTACTGAATCTGGCCACAACTATTAGGTGGGTGCTACTATCTATGTAGACTCTAAGACTTAGAATCAAGTAAGTCACGGTCACGGAACTGGGAACTGCGGAGTAGCCACTAGTTACTAGCAGAGCTATAAAATCCAAACACTGTTTCGTTTCATAACACTTTTTTACTTCCTTACTCGCATTTGTAACAGAATCATAATAGGAAATACACAATAATTATTTTTGACATACTGTTTTATTCCTCGGAGACTTGAACAAAGCACCTATTTAGAAAAAGCACAGGGTCACTAAAGTGTTAAAACAATTTTTCAAGCAGTTGTTTATTCTAATCTTACCATTTATAGACTCAGCCCAAATTCATCTCAACAAGTACCTAAGATCCACAATTTCATTCCCAATGAACAGTACATTAAATAACTTACTTTGTGCTCTTAATCATAAATTATATTACCTCATGCAATTTCTTCCACTAAAATTGTAAGACATTAATGTAATTTTTCAAACTAAAAAGCAAACTTTTAAAATAAGCTCAATTGGCCATGATATTAACTAGGGATTCTAAAAAGACTGGGGAAAATATTAATGTCAGCCAATTCAAATGTCAGGAATTTCCTCAAAAATATTTCTCAATGACTGATACAGTTGTTGGGCTCTTTGCTGTCACAAACATCATGGTTGTACCTAAGTACCATCACTGTAGTTCTGGGGCAGAACAGAAACCCCAATGAGGACTACAGAAAGCATCAGAGAATGTTCTGGGAGGAAATTCCATTAAAACTAAAGTTACACTCAGTGGTAGAACAGTTTCCTCAGAGAGGGTAGAAGGAAAAGACACGAAATCAACAGGCTTTATAGGTTAAATTATTGTGAAACTTCTCTTGCACATCAAAAAACTTAAGAATTTAGGCTTTCTTAACCTTTTCAGGTTTCTTTTCTTTTTTTCCTCCTTCTCCCCCCACCTCTTTGAGCAGAATCTTGCAGATAGGTTGTTCCTGAGCTCAAGCAATCCTCCCTCTCAGCCTTCCAGGCAGCTAGGATTACAAGAATATTGGTATGCTTAAAATTTTTATCTCTTTTGGAAACATTTTGTTTTACTCCTTTTTCTTCTGAAAGAATATTTGCAACAGATACTGTGAAAGGGAAAGATACTGTTCAATGGGAATGAAAAACTGGGATAAGGAAAAAGATGCTGAATAGTTTGGATAATTGTATCGTCAATTTCTGCTGGTCTTTTTTTTTAATTTATTTATTTGTGTGTGTGTGTGTGTGTGTGTGTGTGTGGCCAGTTCAGCCCACCAGGGGCCAGGGCTGGCTGGCATGTGGTGCTGGGGGATTGAACTGCGGTCCCTGTGCTTTGCTAAGCTTGTTCTAAGTAGGTGCTTTACACCACTGAGCCCTCTCACCAGCCCATCTGCTGGTCTTTTGAAAGAAACAGTTAATGCTTAATTTTTTTTTCCTCCAATTTTTTTTCCTCCTTTGAATTTCTTATAACTTCTGTGTTGCTTTTTTGTTTTGTTTCTTTCTGTAAACAAATCTTACACGTTTATATCTGGTAATCTGAACAACTACTTTGAAGATAGCGCCATTTTGGCTCTCTGAGCAGCACCATGGTGGTAGGCAAGAACAAGCGCCTTACGAAAGGCGGCAAAAAAGGAGCCAAGAAGAAAGTGGTTGATCCATTTTCTAAAAAAGACTGGTATGATGTGAAGGCTCCGGCTATGTTCAACATAAGAAATATTGGAAAAACACTCATCACCAGAACCCAAGGAACCAAAATTGCATCTGATGGGCTCAAAGGTCGTGTGTTTGAAGTGAGCCTTGCTGACCTGCAGAATGATGAAGTTGCCTTTAGAAAATTCAAGCTAATTACTGAAGATGTTCAGGGCAAAAACTGCCTGACTAACTTCCATGGCATGGACCTCACCCGGGACAAAATGTGTTCCATGGTCAAAAAATGGCAGACCATGATCGAAGCTCATGTTGATGTCAAGACTACCGATGGTTATTTGCTTCGACTGTTCTGTGTTGGCTTTACTAAAAAACGCAACAATCAGATACGGAAGATCTCTTACGCTCAGCACCAGCAGGTACGCCAGATCCGGAAGAAGATGATGGAAATCATGACCCGGGAGGTGCAGACAAATGACTTGAAGGAAGTGGTCAATAAACTGATTCCAGACAGTATTGGGAAAGACATAGAAAAGGCTTGCCAATCTATCTACCCTCTTCATGATGTCTTCGTCAGAAAAGTAAAAATGCTGAAGAAGCCCAAGTTTGAATTGGGAAAACTCATGGAGCTTCATGGTGAAGGTAGCAGCTCTGGAAAGGCTACTGGAGATGAGACTGGAGCTAAAGTTGAACAAGCTGATGGATATGAACCACCAGTGCAAGAGTCCGTTTAAGATCCAGATTTTTAATAGTGATAAATAAAGTCCTATTTGTGAAGAAAAAAAAATAAATAAAGATAGCATCATATACAGCAACCATTGTTGAATTACTATTACTGTGGTGAAATCTTATATTGTTTCTAATGTTTTTTCTATCACTATTTTGTATTCTTTAAAAATTAAACAAAAAGAATATATGGAAAATTCCACTCCACTCAGGCAGCTTGAGAGAATAAAGAACAGACATGAGATTTGTCTGGATCTAGGTCAGCATGTCAAAGACAAGACTACATGCCACGGGGCAGGTACTGGCTGGAGATCAGAGAACCCAGGAAAAACCGACGCACCTGATTACCCATTCATTGGTTCTTTCATTCAATAATTAATTACGAAGTATTTGTTAGGTACCAGGAATATAATAAAACTAAAATAAAAATAAAAACAAACCTGAGGAAAACGGTTACATTCAAAAATGTAATTGAGAATGTCATCTGAGAGTGAAGGAGGGCTGTGACAATCACAGCTAGTTGTTCTATTCAGATCATCTAACAAAGAGAAAAAAGGCAGGAGTAGCATTTGTCCATCAAATACTATGCTCCTGATCAAAGACTGCTTAACAGGGAACTTTGGCCTCTAGAAAAACTTTGTCAACATTCACACAAATTTTGAACAAGGTCCATGAGTAACTAGCTATCAACGCAGTGATGTGGAGGATTTAAAAATGTTACATGACGTTTATAATGTCTGATATCTGCCTTCCTAGAGCAAAGAAGTCAGAAAACTGAGCAAAGACATCAATGAGCATCCTAAATTAAAAGAACAGTAAGTAGAAAAAGAAACAAATGAAACAATGAATATGTGTCTCCTCCTGAGACTGAGTGTGGCACATGCCTGTAATCCCATAGCTTGGGAGGCTAAAAATAGGAGGATCACTAGGAGTCCAATCTTCGTAGTGAAACCCTATACACCTTGTAGTAAACACACATACCAAAAAATGAGTATGTGTCTCCTCCTTACAAAGGAAAATACAGTGTCACTATACAGAAGAATATATGACACCAAAACAGCCATGAGAAGACAACAAAATGAGCAGTGGAACTAATAAACCAGAATTTAGCCCGAGATCTTGTTTTAAAAAATGACCAGCAAGATAGCTCAGCAGATTAAGCACCTGCTTAGGCAAGCGCAGGGACCTGGCTTCAATTCCTGGCATATGTGCCATACTGGCCCTACCCCAGGCATGCTGACCCAGCCAACAAGACCAAGCATGGTAGCATACGCCTATAATCCCAGTGCTAGGGAGGCTAAAGACAGAAAAATCAGTACAAGTCAAGCTGCATATTGAGACCTTGCACCAAATACATTAAAAAAAAAAAAAAATGATAGTAGATGTGGTGGTACATGCCTATAATCTCAGCACTTTAAAGGCTGAGGTAGGAGTATCACCACAAGGCCAAGGCTAACCCGGACTACATAGTAGACTACATGGCACTGTATCAAAAATAAACAAAAACATATCCTTGAATCACACATAAGTCTAATATGAATAAATAAATAATGAATGTTAAAACTACATAGAAACATCTAAAGTCTATGAACCCTGAAACAATTCAAGGATCTTCAAACAAATCCTCAAGATACATCTAGAGGAATGGAAAAAAGCTTCACACATGGAAAAATAAACATATAAGGGTGTGGAGACAGTTCAGTGGCATCAGCACCTTCCTGGCAAGTGCAAGATCCTGACTTTAATCCCCAGTACCTGACAATGATGATGATGATGATGGTGGTGGTGGTGGTGGTGGTGGTGGTGGTGGTGGTGGTGGTGATGATAAATATGAAAAACTAATAAAGTCTAAAGATCCTGTGTTCATAAAGCACATTGTCTACTTCTAACCTTGGCCATGCACATATCCTCATCCTATAATACATACTAGATAAATATCAGTTGATTAAAACCAAAGAAGTCATGTTTGGGGGTCAGCAAGAATTATTATTTAACTAAGGAAAATCATTTTGGAATTCTGAGTGACACATAAGGATGTATAAACTAAGCACTGGGTTCATAAACACAAAAGGCCACTGAGGCCTAACTATAATTAACAGAACTCACTAAGGCATAAATTCCAAGAAGATGAAAATTATTCATTGCATCATAGTGATGAGTCAGCAACAAAAAACAGAAAGATATGGACTACAAGAAATAAGGTAAGCATTTTGATAAAACTATAATTCAGTGAATATCTCAAAATCTCATAAGTAAAATAGGAAATATAGGCCTCTAGGTATAGTTCAGGGATAAAATGCTTGCCTAAAATGCATGAGGCCCTGTGTTCTGTCCCTTATAACATAAAATCACATACCTCTTCGGTAAAAATAATACATTGGATATAAAAACAGTATTTTTCTAAACAACAGCACTGAAGACATGATTTGTTTCTATCAAACATGAAGCAACTTCCTAAAATTGAACCTGGCAGTTTTGGACCTACATACATTCCTACTAACCTACTTAATGTCTGGTCACATTTAAATACACATAAGTCTGTATTTCTAATGTACTGTACCTATTATCTAGAAAACTGGTCAAGATTGTAGGGATTTGTTGGTCTCTCAGTGGTTCCTGGGAGAAAACAATGAGAAGATTTAGAAAATAAAGAGATAAAGGCTGCAGCCAGGTGGTAGTCCATGCCTCCAAAGGCAAAGGACTCAAAAACAATAATAGTGACATTTATTTATACCTTCACAAAGTTAGTGTCACATGACACAAGGCTGCCTACTGAGTAATAGCAGACATTGACCAGGCAGGAAGCTTTTCTCAGGACTGAGGTAGTATGACTGCTTCAGGCACTGAGCCGTTGTCCTACCCTCTCACATAAGATCAATTTCCAGCTTCAGCCACTCCCAACAAAGATAATGTAAGGCAGGGATCTGTTTGATCCAAAACTGAATCCTGGCTCTAACAACTTAAGAATACACTTTATCAGGTGATTTACACCCCAGATTCTATTTTTGTAAAATCTAGAGATAATAATGACTGTGTTGGGTGGCCACTGTAACATTCAGGTGTAATGGTACATGTAAAAGATGAGTATACAATCTGATATTAAAAATCCTCAATGAAAATAATAGCTGCTATTGTCTATCATAAAAGTCTATTAGCTGACCTGTAAATTAGCTGACTGGATACAGTTTTCACTTTGTCCTTAAAGCTAACTGTCCCAGGATCGGGAATATAGCTCAGCAGCACAAGTGCCTGCTTGTCAAGCACAAGGTCTGGAGTTTGACTCCTAGTACCAAAAATGAAAATAAAATAAAGCTAGCTAGCTAGCTGTGCCACAGAAAACTAGAAGGTTAATTACAACCGGCAGAGTATCTTAGACTTTGCATAATATACAAAAGAGAGCACTTTAATTTTCTCATCGCATGGTAAAAGTACTGGTCAAGTAGCTGATACAGTCTTGCAAGCCAGACAGTAAAGATCACAGGCACAAGCTGCAGAATGGACACATGTCAAGGGTGTGGTGAAAAGGTGAACTCAAGTGGAAGAAGCAAAAATGGTGCAAGAAGGAGCCCATGAAGCATCGATGAAAATCAGTAAGTGGCAAGATAAGATACATAAAGTAGAACAAGTGGGTAACACCAACATATAGTCACCCTCATTAACAGAAACATGAGCCATGGGAAGGAGACAATACTCTACATTCATAATACATTAATCACACTTGAGACCCATAGTATGTGTACTCTTGTGACTATGCGCACACTTCTAACTTATAGAACTATATTCTACTCAAGAACTAGATGTTGTTGAAGTTGCTAAATTCATGCTAGCTTTTAATACAGCAAGAGATAACTAAGCAACTACTAGATAAGACAGATTATCAATCAACTTTGGGAATAGAAGAAATGCATTTCAAACATACTAGGTATCAAACAGTTACTGAAGGAAGAGTTCCATTGAAGGAGGTAAGCCAAGAAATGAAATACCTCAGTTATAGGACACAAGACAGCCAGAATAAGAGGTATGATTAAGAAAGCAACTACTGTAGATGGAAGCAATGACTAAGACACAGGTTAAGATTTTTCATCTCTATGAGTCCCACTGTTACTGTACCATCCGAGTTAATGGAGCACAGAGTGTTGAGGGATAGGGCACCAGACCCTTAGTTAGGCCTGGCTTGTTTCAAGTATGTGTCTGGCTTTCTCACCATTTCCTGATGCCTGAAAATGCAGAAGACATTAACCTCCCCCACTGGAAGTTTCAGCTTAGACCACCCCTGTAAGCCATGGAAGCAGACAGTGAGTCTGGAAACATAAAAAACAGCACCACACACTCAAACTGCGTTTCAACTGCTTATCCAGTGCCTCCTTCACATAATGGTGTTGCCAAGAGTGCTCCCGAAAAGAGTGAAGAACTAGGGCTGTGTCTAGAACATCTGCAGGATGTGCATCTGTTCTGAGGAAAGCAAAAGCCACATTACAGCTAGAGACTCTTCAACTTATTTTCTCCTGGGAACCTTCTTCTACCAGTGACAGTGTGGCCATCTTACAAATTTATGTATATGCTTGCTGCTCAGATCATCAAAGCTAACTAAGTAACACTGTAAGTTAGGAGTATATGCCTAAATGCTTGAACAGTGAAGAAAATTAAATGGATAATTAACAAGTAAAATTTGCACAGTGGCTACAAGGACAATCACATTAAATCTATAGTACACATCAATTTTGTCATTCTGGATAATCAAGCTAATTTAGACAGTTAAAAAGTGATTAAAAGGTACAGAAGAAAGACCTCATTTATTAATTATTATATTATTGGGGCCGGCCAGATAGCTCAGTGGACTAAAGTGCCTGCTTTGGCAGAGCGCAGCAGCCAGGGTTCAATCCCCTGTGTGCCGTGCCAGCCCCACCCTCAGGGCACACTGAGATGGTAATTGAGATTGGGCATGGTGGTGCGCACCTGTAATCCCAGCTCTTGGGAGGCTGAACACAGGCAGATCATTACAAGTCCAATTTACATAGTGAGCCCCTGTAGATCCTGCCGACCCTGTCCTAAGCGCATAAATATA
>NW_004524696.1:2080802-2089412 GCF_000260255.1 Octodon degus | reverse complement strand
ATCCTTATTATATGGGGTTCTTCATTTCCACTTAAATAAAACCGATTTTTTAAGATTAAAAATTGATGCCCTCATGAACACAAATGATTCTAAAAAAAAATGCTTCACCCAAATGCAAGTTTCTACCATATGCATCTGACTACCTGTGCTTGAAGAGTTTCCCTATGTTCCACAAACAATACAAGAATGTAGATGTTACAGAAATACAGTTGCAATTCACCTTGCAGTTTGATGCAGCATACTCACACATGACAACACATTGATTTTACTTCTACCTCCATGCAGACATCTATGTAAAGAAATCCATTAGGCAGACAGTTCTCATCTCTACTGACTGACAGAGTGACAATTGAATACTTTTCACCTTCCAGAGTGACTGACAGTTAGACACTTAAACAAGCCTTCAAGTTGCAATAATAGTATGAAACACTTTCAATTATCTGAATCAAACAAATCCATGATCCTACTGGTTGAATGCATTTTTTCTGTCTGCTGCTATGCCTTTCTTAGTTTAAACTATTATTTGAATTAATTCTGTTCTGAATACAAGAATATATCACTCAAAAAGTAATTTAATGTGACAATTTAAAGATGTTATAAGATTCTATAAACATTTAAGAATTAGTAAATATACAGCTTAACCACAAGCTATTTATTTTTTCTTATACTCAAGAATCTTTCCAAACCTAATGTTGTTCTCTAAAAGCATTTCAGACAGTAGTCAGCACTTTTATTATAGATATTTCATGGATGTAAGTGGTAGCATGACGATAACAAAATAATTACAATAGTTGGAATCAGTAGTCTACTTATTTTATATTTCTACTCATAAAGATTTCATCCTTCCATTGGCAAGCTGGGGCAAAATTTAACAAGTAAAATCCCTTTGTCACTCATAATCAACTGTATATATTCATTATAACAACAAAAAAGCAAAAGCAGTGTAAATCATCCAACAAATAGGAAAGGCTTTTGTAAAATCAGTGAATAAATTGGAATCAAAACAACAATTGTACCTCACAAGATTTGCAAAGACTAAATGGCATAATGTTTGCTGTATCCCAAAGATTAAACTGCAAGAAAAGAAAAAAAAAAAAAAAAAAACAGCCTCATCTTTATGATTTAAACGAGATACTGCATAATACACATAAGCAAGAGCACAGTATACTCTAATGTACTACAGCTGGGCTGACAGAATAAAAGAATAAGGATCTTTCAACAACTACTTCAAAAAAACATGATCATTAAGAGGAGAGCTGCTCTTTTAAATTAAGCAGCTATATCAAAAATAGCTAACGAATTTTAAGAGCAAATTTAGTGTTTGGAATAAAAGATCTAAAAATAAAACACGTTTCACACATTTCACTTAAATATTTTCCTTAATAACAATGGTATATAGCTTAGTAGCTTTGTATATTTAGTAAACTTTCCTTTCTATTGTGCTGGGCTGTGTGAACTGGGCGCAGGTGACAAATACACTATAAAACAATCTCATCTTTTAAAATTCACTGTAACTTTTCAAAAGAAGAACCTACTAGTGCTTTGCTTAAACACTGTGACTTTGAGAAATGCAGAGAATTTGAGAACGCAGACATTTAGAATGTAAACAAACACAGGTAATGAATATAACAAATAATATTTCTCACTAAAATCTCATTGGGTATTTCTGTTAAAATGAAAATCAAGGAATTATTTTTAAAATGATTACTTTGTGACCAAATATTAAAAATAAATAAGTACAGCATTTTTGATTATTGTATTAAGGGATCTGGCCTTTCTTCCTACAGTCATGCTATTAAGCTTTTAGCCTTTTAGAAGTCAATACTATTTGAAGATGCCAATACAGAATTTACTGTGTGCACAAAATAAAATGACTCTGTGCAGAAAGACTGGCTGTTGCAGGCTATACAGCAAATTGATTTTCTGAAAAGGAATGCTGCCTGTATTTAACCTAACAGTGTAACCCTGTTGTACTACATGGAAAAGGATCATGCATATTGATTTCTTTATTACAATTCTTCTTGTGATCAGTAAACATTCACAAAACACTCTATCTCAAAGAAAATCATTTTGTACTGAATTCACTACGTAGATAATGTATTTTCATGTGAATTCCATGACATCTGCTTTTACCAGACAACACAAGACACTTCATTTCTTAACTTCCAATTGCCTTTTTAAGTGTCTTCACATGAACTATTGGTAAATCTCCATAAATGTCTGCTTCATCGTTTTATTAATTATAAGATTAAGTTATTTACATGATTAATTACCTTAGTATTTCAAAATAAATAGGTAAATAAAGACTCATCGTCAGTATATCTATAATCCTGTAATAATATTTTAGTAGTTTTTGCTTGCTACTGCTAGAACACATGGGAAATTGTTTGCAATGTTTGTGTACATTCACCGTGATACACTTAAAACAACAGTAACAGAACATGGATCTTATATTGCTTTCTTTGAGACAATTAAAGTTATAAGTCTGTTAATATGTAGTTTCTAGAATCGATGTAAGCAATTAAAAAACTGCAACAAAAATGTTTTGTGAAGCATAATTACTAGAAGGTCACTAGATATTATCCAGAGTCAGTTTAGTTTATCACATTACGACATGACAGGACGTGAGGCAAAAATTATAAATTCCTTCCCTAAATCTGTCCTTTTCTGATCTAGATGGATGAAGAATAATTAACTCTTAATTATTCAGATGACTTCAAGGCAGTTTTAGGATTCAGTAAAGATTGCAGTCATTTTAACCAAAGAAAGCAGTCTCCCATCATTTATCAAATCTTGCAACTTGACCAACAATGAATAAAAAAATCTATGTTTACCCACAGCCCTAACTGGTACCTTAGAGGTTGTTAAGCAACAAATTTCCTTTAAACTCTACCATATGCAAATCATCAGATGCAATTTGCATTTTAAAGTATTTAACTCTACATATTTATTGGATTTTGAGGCCATGCTGATCATTGATTTATGTGCTTCTGGCAATCATATTTCCATATTTGTATGATTTTGATGACAGTAATAATTCAAATATGCAGAAAGTTGTTCTTTGAACAATATCTTTAATTACGTCCTCAAAGCATCATTGTTTTGCCTGGTGTCCTGACAAAGAGGGTTTGAAATAAGAAATGGCATAATAATCTGAAATGGATAGAAATATATTTGTCATTTTCTGCATACTACCAATTGCACAGTAGTGACTTTTCATGTTAGTCAACCCTTAACCTTAAAAAGGCTACAAAGCCCAGTATACTTGTAGCTAAATACTTTTATTAATAGTGACATACTTTCACGACAAATTCAATCACAGTTCATAACATTCTGTTCAAAATGCAAAACCTGCCCCATTTACTTTGCCGCTAACTCAAAAAGTTTTGTTTCTGTTGTCTTTTTATTGAAGTTGTCACAGATTACATCCTATCTTATGAAAGCTATCAGAGAATATAATCATTAAAAGATTCCCAAATGCTTTATGTGTTTGTTTCTCAAACACAACTATCAGCCACAGCTCTTGTAACTACTGTCAGGATTTACAATTCAGTTATGTAATTTCTTACAATATATATTTAGCCATACAAAAACATAACAAAGAATTTTAACTAAGTAAAATTGATAAATAATTTACAAGTTAAATAAGAAAACACAACCTTTGTATAATTTTTCAATTTCAGAAACAGCCACATTCTTACATAAGTAGATTTTCTAAAAACTACTGTTCTATATACTGTTTAATCAACTCCACATATATTAAGCTTTTTCAATCAACAGTGAAACAGGCTTATTTATAAAACAAAGTTTAGAGGTAAAAATAAAAATCTCTGAATACAATCTTTACCAAAAATATCTAAACCATAATGATATAGTTTTGTGCAACATATATAAAATCTGAAAGCAGCCTTAAAATACAACATATTAAGTTCTCGATCTCATTCACCTATTTAAAAATGTTGTGCTTTTCAAATAACCAGAGAAGGCAAACTTGGGAATTGGAAGGGTATTAATATGCACACAAAGTTCCCCAGACAGATATAATAAGCAAAATGTATTACATGTAAAACATATTTTACTATACAATTTTAAAAACATATATACATATAGTTTTAAAATGCTACATAAATTCATATTAACAACTGTTCTTAAGAGAAAGATAAAATCCTTATTTATGAATGATTAAGCTAAATTTAGTGACTACCACAGATGCATAAACATCTTCCTGTTTTTATGAGAACACTCCAACCAAATAATCACACAACATAAACCCAGCAATCTCTAAATATATTTTAATGGGAAGAACATAATTCAAGAATATTCACTACCTCAGAGTGGTTCTAATTAAAACAAAAGTAGGTTGAAATGGGTTTTAGGGATATTTGTACATAATCATATCTGATAATCAATGGTTATTGTACAAATCACAGTTTTCCTTTATATTATTTTAAATTCAACCCCAATAGTCATCTAGATACACTTCCTCCAAGAGCCAATTACTCATTAAAACTGTAAAGTCTCACCATCCTTTAAGTATGCAAATAGCAGTTACAAGTAGAAAAACATGATGGCAACTAAACAACTTAAAAAATATGGACAAACTACACCTCATATTGTAAAGATGTACAGTTGTAGTAGGAAGTAAAGTTACAATAATACTTTTGGTTCCACACAAAGAGAAAGAGATGAGACAGGACAAAGAAAGACAGAAGAAAGTAAAATTAGAGAGAAAAGAAATGAAGTAAAGGAAGAAGAAAGACATGGAAAGGAGAAAGGAACTGGAAAGGAGAGCCAAACTGAGACAGGAGAGGAAGGAGCAAGGTAGGGGAGGAATTCTAAGGACACTCCTTGACTCCGCCTAGTGGTTAACAAGAGATAGCACCAAAAGCTCCCCAGATGGCGCACAGAACTTTAGGAATGTGAAACAAGCATGTGAAAAGGCTGCTGCAGTAGTAGTATCTGAGAAGAGACTCGATGGGGAAAGAGACCCAAAATCCAAGGTGTAGGTGTAGGTGTAGGTTTAGATGTACATTTCCCAGCCAGGTAGGTGCCCCTCAGAGCTTGTGTATAGCTGTGTATACACAAAGATAAATGAGTCAGGAAAGCCCATAAATTAACACCTGTGTAAGACACCTAGGCTAAAGGAGACTACAATTAACTAGGCTATCGCAGCAGGTTCTCTTTTCTTTTATCCCCCTCCACAATAATATATGTAAGACAAACAGGAAATCACACAGTGCAGATACACACACACACACACACACACACACACACACACACACACATATATATTTTACTACATTTTTCTTAAGAAAAAATCAGCAGTGAAACAATTTAAGCTGAATTTAAATCAACTAATGCCTATATAAATTGCATACAGTATACAAAAATTCACTTTTTACTACAGTCTTCTTATATAATTATACATAAAAAGGTATATTTTAAGATACTGTTTTTAGTTTTACATCTTTCACAGGCTTAAACTAGATCAAAACGTCTGATTTGTTACACTTTTTGACTCAAAAATATAATAAAGAGTAAGGCTTCAAGTATTTCTTAAAAGCTATTTCAACCCTTGAGTGAAATTTCTATAACCTACTAAAAGAAAGGATACCTCCAAACTCAGCAGTAAACAAAATTACTACAATTAAAGCAAGTGTATCATTTAAATCAAACTTCAACACAGTAAAAAGTACAGAAAAATATCAGTAGCTTTTATTAATAAAATATAAATTCATCTAAAGCAATGTTAATTATGTTAAGTGGCAAGATAAATAAATCTGCCTGATTATATAAATATCAAACTATTACAAAAAATTCATGTCTTTAGTAAATAATCTACACATTACTCAATAATCCTCATCACTCAGCTACATTTGTTACCTAATCCTCTGCTTCCCTTTCTGTGGTTCATTAGGGTGCTGCAGGGACTCATTACTGCCTGTCTCCCGCCCTGCCCCTTAATTGCCCTCCAGGCACCATCCTTGTAATCACTGAAATGTTCTCAGCTCAGCCAGGTGCTCCCTGGGGCACCTCATAGATCTCCACAGTTAAGGAATCAAAGTATACAATCAGGATGTCCAGGTTCATGATGCCAGAGGGGACAGAACTAGTATTGTTTGCATTATTAAAAATCTGTGTTTCTTGATTGTTTTGTAAACTTACATTGCATGGTCTCAGGGCGGGTCGAATATCCTTTGTCCACTACAGTGTTAGAGGATGATTCTTGTACATGTACAAATATATGTATGTAGATGAGTACTAACATCCTCCCCAAAATTAACTGTGTACAAAAATCCTTCACATTAATATAAAATTTCAGCATGGAGAGAAAAATAAAACAATTATTTTTATGCAATGCAACCTACCTGAAATCGTGTTTAACTGACAGACTCATATGAATATTCTAATTGTCCTGGATGAAAGTTCTAATTAGCCAAAATTGTGGCCCATTTCTACATCTGCCTCTACTAAAATGATAAAATACAGTAACAGCCATTAAAAATGCAAAACTAATTTGTCTTTCAGAAAAATGTAAAATATATATTTAATCTCTAAATGTAAAAATAAAATTCTCTCAGAACCTGAATATTATTTTTATAATTTGTACAGCTAAGTAAAAATGCTTATTAATAACAGATTAAGTATTTATAACCAGAATATAAATTGGCAGTTGATTAAAAACGCGCTTAAAATTGCAGTCTTACAGCACCACACAAAACTGATGTTTTCAGTCACAAAATTAAACAAAACTTCAAAGTGTTTGATTCCCTCAGTACCCTAAGGACATAATATCACATCAGCTATATAAATGAACCCATGAATGCACATGAAAGCATTCACATGTGTGAATTCACAGCGCGTACACACACACACACACACACACACACAGACACATACATACCCCTCAAATAAAGAAAAACAAGTATCACAAAGAGAAGACAAGCAAATTACATAGCAGTCCTGAGGAAGAGAGGGAGAAGTCTACTCTTTGGAAATTTTTAGTTGCATCTAAAACTCCCACAAATACAATAAATTTGAAATCATTAAGATATTACACAGTTATATTTATGGATGAGGGTAAAAAGTCAATAGAGATATTTACCTCAGTGCCACATGCACAAGTTACTTCTATAGTCAGATACATACATGTCCAATTGCAGTGCAAACTTTAAATATTTCACAAAATTATTTTTTCTGAACAGTGAATTTGAACATATATGATTTAACATACATTCTAGAATATTTAGATGCAGATCCAGATTAATAACAATTATGTACATATGTTGTATTTGAATACTTAATACAAGTAAACCTAGCCAATACAAATGACAAAAGCCTCAAAATGCTTCAACTTAATGATGAAACAATTAAAATGACTCAATTCACAAATGCAAAGATTTTTGTAACAGTAGAATTTTTATGTAACTTAATAATTATTAGTCTTTTTCACATAGTGAAGAATTTTTCAATTAGCAACAATCACGCCTTGAATAAATTTCCTTGGCTATGATACTGCCATTACACAAAGCTCAGAATTTTTGAAAGTAATTTGGAATGAAATAATAATGTCATTACTACATATTGACCAAAGAGAGAAAAGTAAAAATACTTCTTTTCAATCATTTTTAAAAATTTGTTCTTAAAAAAATGATGCTAGATGACTAAGCACATGAAATAAAAATGTATACGGCAACCCATTTATAGTAACTTTCATCTTCTGATTTAGTTACCATAAAAAATTCCATTGTAAGTGCAATTTGGTAGTGAACTGTAGCCATCTACTGGAAATGAACAGTTAAAGCAAATGTTAAATATGTTCCTTACTAAGAAACTAGTATTTTTGTGCTTACTATTAGTGTACCAGAAACAATTCTAGTTTTAAAAAAATTTGCTACAATAGCCTCACAATCTCATACCCATAAAGATATATAATTTAGTAGTTCATTATTGTTTAATGTAAGACTTTTATTTATAGTTTCCTACCACTAGAAGAGTTTCTTAGACAATTACTGTATTTTTCCCACACCTTTGCATCTTAAATCATGCAGTTACAGGAATTCCAAAACTAGTATTAGAAGTTTTAAGTTAAATATTCTGCAAGCATCTGTGGTCACCAAATTATAAGCTAGATGTATAATTACAGGTTTTCCACTATATTTTTTTCTACTATATCAGTGTGGTACTGATAGTATCTTCACAGAAATTGAACAAAAAAACTTAAAACTGAGGGGGGAAAAGTCTGGCCAAACTACAGTATTTTTGTTAGAAAAAGATTCAAAATAGTAATTCTATTTAAATGCCAGAGTAGTTATCATATTTCCTAGGATGATCAACTTATTAGCATGATCAAAGTAGAGGGAAGACTTATAACACTAACTATACACACTGGTAATTCAGGTCATTCTTAGTTGAGAAGAAAAAAATTATCATGCATTTTTTATGTCTTCAAATAATCCTTTAATACAAAAGAGCTAATATTATGTCTACTGCCAATTTCTGTTTATCAAATAAAAAAGTTCCACATCAGGATTACTCCTTGAATTATCAAGCCATATGATAATCACTGCAGTGCAGTGATTTAATTTCACTTGTTACTAATGAAGAAAT
>NW_004524696.1:2074352-2075661 GCF_000260255.1 Octodon degus | reverse complement strand
AAAAAAAAAACTGAATGACAATTACAAAGAAAAAATAAATTTCTGAAAAACTCATGTATCTAGAAAGTAGGACTAAACTGTACTCACAACATAGTACTTAAAGCCTAGACAAAGTCTTAGGCATAATGCTAAGATAATGGTAGCAATGAGAGTGAGGATTTCATGTGTTGAACAAAAAAGTAAACCATAGGGACAGAGGAAGACTACAGAAACATGGAAGACAAAAGTGGCAGAAAAAATAAAAGTACCTCAGTACTGAGAAGTAGGCAAGTACATGCACTACTACTTTTAAATATTAATGGTTTCTTCTTCTAACTTACACTGTATAGAATTCAAGTATAGAAACACAATGAAATCATCCATCTTCAATATATCAGTTATAAATGGACATCAGTAGCATGACCACATAATTTTGTATGTCCTTTTTATTATTGCTTGGAAATACACTAAGTTAAGCTCTACAGAAAAAGAGATCCAAAAAAAAGTGATTGGGGGCTTGCAGGTTAGCAGGTGTTTAAAGTACCTGCTTGGGTAAAGTCAGACAGGAACAGGGGACCACAGCTCAACCCCCAGCTCAACATGTCAAACCAGACCCACCCTTAAGGCAGCCTAAGCCAACCAAAAAGAAAAAAAAAAAATCCTTCTTAAAAAAAAAGTAATCAACCTGTTTATTATAAGTATCCAAAATCAAGCATATCCCTAATTAAAATTACAAATAGTGGAATTCTCTTAAAATAATTCTTCCTGACCAATTCCTATGCCCCTCTCCCCTTTTTTCTCTGTACTGATCACAGGACCTTGCACTTGTCAGGCAGGTGCTTATGCCACTGAGCTATCTCCCCAGCCTTCCCATGCCCGCTGACTCTGAAGCTATTAATTCATTTATCAAAATCGCCCTTTTGGCAGAAAACAGAAGAAAATGGAGTAGAGGAAGGAAGGAAGGCAGGCAGAGGAAAAGGCCAGAAGGCAACACCTTAGCATGGCACAGCTTTGTGACCACATCCCTGTCCAACTGTCCCTGAATTATCTACCTGACTTTAAAATTAGCCTTATGCAATGTTGACTTCCTTGCAGTTTCTAAAGACACCAGACTCCATTGTGGTACCTGCCAAAACCCCTGACTGGAATAATCCACCCTTCTTTATATACCTAGCCTTGACTCACCTTCATATCAAATACTATTTGCCCAAGAAACATTTTCTGAATCAGTCAGAGATACTTAAGCATTTGTGATCTGAGTTTTCTCTAAATAAGGCAGGTTTTCTCCTGATCTTATCATACTAACATACCACTGGCATATAGCAATGTT
>NW_004524696.1:2034352-2071852 GCF_000260255.1 Octodon degus | reverse complement strand
GTTTATGAAAATTACAGACCTATTACTAGATAGATTATATATATATATAAAGTTTCTCTCAAAATAAGTATCACTGAAAATTAAGAACAACCTAGTTTGCTCAACATTATATCTCTTACACTACTGAAAACAAAATATAATCTTTACTCTTTTAGGCACTTATTTCTATCATGAAACATGTTCAATCTGTAATCACTCCAATAAGGACACTAATTAACAAAACATGAAAGAAAAGAGAAAAAGAACAAAATCATTTAAAGTAGTATTTCTAAGTAACTAAAAAGAATAAAATAAGAGAAGCAGATGGGGGAGTTGAATAGTAGAATATGAAAGCAAAATTTTATGGAAGCAACTTTTTAAAAGAACATAAATATGAGCAATAACAAAATAAAAGAGGCTACTGGGAGGAATCAGGTAAGTTACATTTATTATATACTAGAGAAATAGTACAAATTAAAATAAGTAGTAATAAAAATATGACAAAAGTAGACCAAAAAAGAAGGTTATAAGGGGGAAAAAAGCAGTAATTCATCATTACCAATTGTGCAATTTAAGCACTACTAAAAGAATATGTTGAATATCAAGTGTCTCATATCTCAGGGAGGAAAACAAACAAACTTGAGCTAACTATTCTTACAAAACTATTGAAATCAACAAATCAGATGTATGTGTATGTTAATCAAGGCAGTCACTAAACCACAAAGTACTGGATAAATACTATTAAGAATAATACATACTATTACATATACCTAGAGAGAATTAAAATACATTTAAAATAATTATCAAAACATGGTAGCAAAAATGAGTTTTTCAGATTATTGAGATTGTCAAATTCCTTACTAAAAAGTAAAGGAAGGTTCATGAATATAATAAGAACATATTTGATTTATTTCTAATCATGACATTATTCATTTCTGCATAGAGATGCTTTCCATTATTTTTCTTTCCACTAATCCCTATTTCATAAAATAATTTTTCATGTTAACTATTCATCAGGTGGGTAAATATAAGTATCTCTACAGTCTATGAAATTCCTCTCTTGATCATACTTAATGTAAAAAAAAAACAAAAAACTTAAGAAGCTATAATACGCAAATCCATTTCTCCTTAACACAAAATAAAATGACCCTTACATGCAGTTATCTATGACATGTATTTAAAATATGAAGCACAAAGCAGTAATTTTTATTAATTTTTACCATGATCTGAGCAAGTAAATGTTGCTGAGGTATAAGCTGAATCTTGAATTCTGAATTCTAATTATGTAACAGAAAGTTTTAAGACATTCAGCTTCTTACACAAAATTAAGTTAAATCCATGATATAATGTGACTGAGATTACCAATGAAAGGAAGGAGGAGATCACCTTAAAACTGATAGATTCAAAGAAAATCAATGCAACTCCAGACAACTTTAAGAGGTAGTAGCTTTTGTTAAAGCAGTCATTACTACAAAACCTAAAACTGGAGTCCTCGTGCCTGTCTAGTAAGTGCAAGGTCTTGAGTTCAATCCCCAGTACCAAAAGAAAAGAAAAGAAAAGAAAAGAAAAGAAAAGAAAAGAAAAGAAAAGAAAAGAAAAGAAAAGAAAAGAAAAGAAAAGGAGTCCTCATGGAAAAACACAAGATACATGATTTGATGAGCTTCAGTAATCTTTTTATAGAATATAAGATATGAAAGGGGTCAATTACAAGTAATCTGAAACATTATTACTTATCTGATTCAACAAAACATATTCTTTATTGTTTCCATCAATTTCACTGTTAAAAAAATTTATTTTCTTCAAGAAAACCAAAAGGTCACTAAGACGGGAAAGAGAAAGCAACAGTATAATATTGTAAATAATAATTTCACTTTAAAAATGTGCCTTGCCCTAATATTTTTAAATAGTATTCAATCAGGACTACCTGAGAAGTAACTTCTTACAAATCAAATTAAGGAAGAGATCATTAATAAAATTTTTAAAAGATTGAGGATAAGATACTAACTACTGGAGAAAAGAAAACATAGTATAGGACCTTCTGTTTATAACAAAATTATAGAGTTAATGTCGCTGAAAGATCACTTCACCTTTTAAATTATGATTTTGTAAAATGTAAAATTTATAGCAATTAAAGCTAATGAAGAAATGCAGCATGAGCTGCTTATATCCAGGAACTAATAGGTCCACTGAGCATTTCTAAGATTTAGCCATCAATGATAATGAAATGATACTGTCAGTGATGTTAATGTACCAATGTGCTCTCATATCATAGGCAATCTCTACTTTTGTTTTTTGTGTTCCACTTTAATTTTTAAGTTACACACTGTACTATTCCTACTAAACACATGAAATACAGAACCTATGCCAGTTTTTTTGACATTAAATTTCATTCTTGTTCAGTTTCAGCTACGTAGATCAACAAGGATTCTACAGAATCTTTGTTTTACTAAAATTCTTCAGAATGTTTAACTTCATTGTAAAAATATCTACCCTGTTAAAATCATTGCCATGTAAGTTTCAAATTAAATTTCATTTAAAGACAGAAAGAACTATCATTTAATAGTCACATGAAACTCACTGACTACCATAATCTAAAATACACAATACTGAGCTCTAAAATGATCATTCTATACACACACACACACACACCCCTGCATAGCATTATGAAGCTCAGTATATACATATTACTTATAATTCTATATCTTTATAACCAAGTATATAAACAACCAGTATAATACTTCAGTTCTACATAATAAGCAATTAGCTAAGCAAAGGGTACATTGTTCAAATTATACAATTAAATCAATCAATTATGAATTGTTTCTGATAAAATATTTCCCAAATTATTCTCTGAAAAAGTTTCCTTTTCTCTTCCCAGGGTCTTAACAAACCTAATCTTAAAAGGAGGGAGGATGGTATTAGATTCCAAATAACAGAGTATATAAAATCATATTATTTAGTTCTCAGAAATGGGAAAGAAATTGCTTATTACCACCTAATAGCAAATTTTCACTGGAGGCATGGCCACCCTCTTTCCTACAACTCATATGGTAAAAACAATAAATGGGATATCTTTTAAGTTTCCAAGTCTTAAAGGAATGAAAATGAACCATTTGCCACTTGACCCCTGCAGCTAAAATCAGTAGTAACAAAACTCATTCTCTCACTGATCTTCAGGGGGCTTTAGGTAATGGTTCATCTTCATTTACTTTGGCTGCAAGTCACTGAACCATCAATTCTGCCAATGAATAAATCACAGACTACAATTAATAAAACTGCTTGGAAAGTTATTTATAAAACTTATCTTAGGGGTCAAAAATACTGTCCAACAAAAATCAAAACTTGTTCCTCATAAAAAGGTATTTATATCGTAAAAAATGTTAAGAATTTTCCACTAAAGAAAAAAGAAGCAATACATAATTTAAATGAATGTGTTGCATTTTGTGAATTAATCATAAGAACTCCAGGTCTCGTAGGTTTCATAAAAAGTGTTTTTTTATAAAACATAATTATTAATTTCTCTAACATAATATAAAAATATATTTTAATCAGAAGTAGGGTATTAAAATCCACCTCTGAATATCCTATGATATACCATATATGTCACAGCATTTTAAAACCTTTTAAACATTTCTTCTAAATTAATTAGTTTTACATTAAGCCATCTCTAGTGCTTTTTATTAAATGTAACACATTTGAATGACAATTAAACATTGTGAATGATTCTGAAAAGAGGCATTAAATAAAAAAGGAAACTGGTTTTGAAATAAAGTTACATAAAAATACTTATACACTACTTTTTCAGTCATTCCTCAAATAATCCATAATCAACCATCTGAAATGAAATCTTTTGTTGTTTTCCTTATAGAATATGTTCATGGATCAAAGGAACTTTAATATGATTAAAATTAAAGTGGTATAGCAGAAAAAAAACATATACTCCTAAAGCTATAGTATGTATTTTTTATGTCTTTAAACAGAATTTATAGTTCTCTCTGGCAATGTGAATGAACATCCTATAATTTAGTCAATTTACAGATTACAGGTTCAAATTGACCTTGTAGCCCATAAAATTGCTCATCTTCAGTACAGGATTAGAAGTGGAAAAAGAATGTCATAACTACACTTAAGGAATTTACCATAACAATGGAAAGGAGGATACGCATGCATAATTTTAGCCACTTTTACTCATATCAGTTTTGAATTCTGAAACAATGGATATCTTTCACTGGCTTCCTGGTTCACACTGTAGAGATGACTTCAATTTACTCACCCACAGACATGACACTTGTATTCCCTCATTCCAAGGTGCCTTTTCACATGGTTTCTGGCATCTCCAAGCTGAGCTGTTGCAAAATGGCATATCTTGCACTTGAATGGTTTTGATCCTAAGTAAATTTAACATAGAATATGACTTGGATTTGAATAATACCTTACTGATAGTTTTAAAAACGATACAATTTAAATCTTATCTTTAATCTAATTAAGAATTTCTGTGCCTAAAATGGAATACCTGCACTCAACTATGACCTGAATATACATGATTTCATAATTATTCCACCTCGAAGGCTTTTATGTCATATAAGTCCTTTAACTTAATATTTTTAAGATTTGAAGTCAAAAGTGACTCAGTTAAACAGCACTAAGAAGTTGAGATAAGCTAAATAATTTTAAATAGAAGTCTTGTAAGTCACAAAAGTATTTCTCAAAAGCACTTAGTATTTAAAATGGAACATTTTAAAAGCATAAACACATGTACAATAGTATCTTTAAAAGTATCACTGAGTACATTTCTTAGTGCCCAAATGTTTTCCTCATATTTCTCCAGTTTTTAATGTATTCACAGTAATGGTAGCATTGCAGGGGTTTTTTGTCAATTATCTCAAATGATTCAATATATTTCTATTTTAATAACAATGTATGTATATACAGCAAATAAGTTATTGTGCTTTTATAATAATTTTATAGTAAAAATCTGTTATGATTTAGCAAATCAAAAGTATTAATATTTTGTTATTATCAACTTCATGAATAAATATTTCAGCACTAAAAGCAAACTGGCAGCAAGAAAATATTTTCATAAGTCATAAATACTATCAAACTTCACTCAAATATATAAAACAACTTCAAAGTCAACAAAGTTAATAATAGGTAAGATGGCAGTAGCAACATTACTATTTAATCAGTACCAGAAATAATGCAAAACAACTGCTTTAAAGTTTAAAAAATATATATATATATGCATAAACAGAGACCATTTTTCCAATTTACTAACCATTACATCTTCAAATATATAAACCAAAATCCTAATGCCACAGTTTAAAATCAGTACACTATGTTTCCAGACTTTCATATCATCTTTAGTACCTACTTGGTGAAAGCACCTCTTCTAATATAATTACACAGCATATGAAATATGTGAACTTAAATAAATATATAATAAGAACTCAAATAAAAAATTGCAATAAATTATATGTGATCAATGAACCTTTTTCCCTTGGGGGGAAAAAATATCCTCTAAGAATACTTAGTTGAAACTGAAGCACTCAGTAAAAAAATTTTAGTCTTAAATTTCAATTTAATTCCCAAAAGCAGACAAAAAAGTGAAGTATTTAATTTTAATCTTCCAACAGAAATAAAAAAAGTCAACAGTACGGAGCACGGGCAGACAAGGTTGAATATTTCACAGTTCAATGACAATGAAGCCAGATCTCTTAATACTTCCATTTCTACAGTTAGAATAGATGTAAAATATATTTAGCACCTGAATGGTTATATCTAATCAAGTTTATATGCTTAAATGTCAAAAGCAGGTAGAGATTGCAGCTTATAGCAATCACATTCTATCAATCATATCAGAAGCTACAGTTTATTTAAATGATTCTGATAAAACTAAGCCTATCACTACTTCAAAACACCAAATGGAGACATAGAATTCTGCAATGTTTGAAAAGATGAGAAGAAGAAACAATTTACTTATAATTTAAATTAAAATCCTTTAAAGGTAATGGGGTAATTAGGCCTTTAAAAAAAGATAGTTCTCAATATCAAAATGACAATTCGGAGCAAAGTAAACTATCTTCTAGGTTTGAGTTTTGGCTTCCTTCACACAACACCTGCAACTGTGACTAGTTCCCTCACAAGTGGCAGAGGCCACACGATGCCAGATGTGGGCTTGCACTTGGCTGTGCATAGCTCCTTTGTGAGGAACTCAGCCCTGCAGGTCTCAGCGATAACTGCTGGAGTGTGTGGACAACACATCAGTGAATTATTATTCTGTTGGCTGCTTCACCCAGAATCACTGAGGCCTTAACTGTCTTATATTCCGAGCAGGCTGTGTTAACATTTCCTTTCTGTGCCATAAAATTTATATACTCACTGAAGTAATAGATCTCTATATAAGAAAAAGAAAACCTACTCCTTTTTTGTTTCCTAAACTACAATGTTTCCATTTCAAAACTACCCCAGTCATAATGCTTATAAGGCAAAATTTTTAAAAGCAAGCATTTCTAAATTTGTCTTTCTCTCAGGTTATCATAAACTTTCAATATTATCTTAAATAGTTCCTTTCCTTGGAACAGCATTATACGCAGAAAACTTTTTGTTGCTGCTTTAACTTGACTGTGATGTTTTTCAAAGGTAAAACTAAAGAGGTTCTTCAGCTTTTAGGTGCCTTACTACTTTGTCAGAATTCCAAAAACCTGAAAAAATGCATTCAGCACTCAGACCTACAAGACATTCCTCAATTGCTCTCCTGTCAAACATACACAGATGGACACTAACATTCAGAAAGGGACAAGGCCACAAAAAGAGAAGGCAATCCAAGATAAACTAAGCTAAGCTGAGCTTTAGGTCTTAAAGGAATGAAATAAAAAAGTAATGAACTTAACACATGTTATCATGTAATGCTTGACTACTGTAGCCTTAATCTTATAGCCCTCCCTAAACATGTTAACACTTTATTTGCTCATTCATTCATCTGCTCATTTATACACTCAATCAACAAATTACACTGAGACCAACAATGCACAGGGTACATAGAGAAGGAGTAGCAAAGGGAGAAGAACCCTGTGATCAAAGCCTACAGATGCATGTTTCAGTGATCTATTTGTTTTCTAAAGTGTCACATACTGAGTTATAAACACTGCCAGCCCTCATTTTAGAGTTTTCAGTGAAGTTGTCTCCTATCTTCCCATATGTGAACATGTGTTAATGGCAGAAGTGACCACAGCACTCTGAATATAAATAGAATGGCTTTAGACAATGCTGTAGAATAATAGTATCTTCCTCATTACACAAAATAAGAGCTTTTAACAGTTAAATAATGCAGTAAAGAAAATGAGCAGCTTTGTTAGTCCTACTATTAATATGAGAGAAAAGCCTTCTGGCTGGCCATGCTGACTGCGTCTCATCAGCAAACATACAGAGGGGACTTTGAGATGGCTTCTTCCTACAATTCTCAATAACCAAAATTCATTTATTTCTTATAATGCGCTTTTATCATGGTAAGGGTGGGGAAAAAAGCTTATATAAAACATGTAGTAAATCACAAAATATGAAAATACGGACTGGAAAAGTAAGCTCTATTCCAGTTAACCATTAATAACAGTCCCTACAGTACTATTTCAAAAGTCATGCATCAGAAGAACAATTCATCTTAAGATGCTCCAATAAAAGAGAAAAAAGAAAGGTGGAAAAAACAAAACAAAAAACTAATGTGGAGAGCAATTTCCCCAAAAATTAACTTGCAAAATCAAAATGATGGACTGGCACTATATACTCAGGAAGGGTTCTCTCAAAGCACAATAAAATGTACTAGCTGATAAGAAGAATACAAGTTGTTAAAAAAAAAAAGTATGCTAACTTTTACTAAATGTTACAATCAATGATGTAACTTATATAAGTAGGGTTACTTTGTCACATATTGATAGTTACCTCACTTTCACATCCACATTAACTTGATTTTAAATGCAATTAATACATATAGTCAAGGAAGACTAATGGACTACATTCTGCACTTAACCTGGTAGACATTTTCAAATGGCACAAGTGACCAGTGCAAACCTATTTTGCATTGTAAACGACTAAATAAATCTTAATGGATTAAGAATGATCAGCTATCAACACACAAGGGAAATTAAGTGCTGAAATGCCTACATTGATTATTTTAAATTATTAGCCTTACTCTGTTCTTGAATTTGTATGCTTTTAGTGAGCTTTAACACATTTACAAGACTTATTGACTATAATTACAAGAGAATTCAAGTAATGGACACATCAATTATAGGCAACATGTCTTGACCAGACAGTTGCATAAAGAATTCTAAAAAGAGCTCCATTAACATCTTCCTCTTAGTTTTATTCTGCTTTATCTGCCTTAACAGGGCATATAAAGAAAATACATACTTTCTGTACTCTTGAACAAGCTTAATTTCTAAAACTGTATCATTTCAAAAAGTGAAATGCAACAAGATACTGACATACTAATAAACAAGTATTTAAACTTACTCTAAAATACAGATCTATCTGTATTGAATAGTTAAATAGTTGCAATCACAAGTATGTTTATATTTACCTAGATTATTCTTAGAAAGGTTTTTCTGTTACTTTCTTCAATAAAAAACTTTTATCTATCTTTAATCATACTATGCAAGTAATAGTGCCCATACTTTATCTTTCTCCTTATAACCATGCACTAAGTTTCAAAAACTACATGAATTTAAAGTATAGCTTTAATAATACTCCATTATTTAAAAGTACAGTAAAATAAACCTTACAGTTTTAATGAAAATATGTTCATTGAAATGTGAATTTATTATTCAAATCCACTCATAAATTCAACCATGGAGACAGAACTTGTCTAAGCAAAGCACAATGATTTAGAAAAGCTGTCTATTTAAAATAAAGAATGTATGGCAGGTTTATAGAAACAGTGCCTTGAATTTTTACATAAATTTAGAACAGTAGCTTATGCATTTTCCACCAAAATTTTCTTAATTTCTCCATAAAATTAAATATTAACATGGAACACTAAATGTGACAGAATACAAAAACTAAATCAAGTGCGAACTCTATAAAAATCACATCCCCAGTACATATTAAGTGAAAAACGCTGACTAATTTTGATCCTTGAAAGGAGAATCTTGTTACATAATCATACATATTGATATAAAGTATCTGACAATAAATTTTAAATTTATAAAATTGTAAGAAATTATTTACTGAAAGACAAAAACTAATATTTCCTCTGCGCAATCACGAAGTACCACTTAACACATAACATGGAAACCCAAATAACTAGGATTTAAAACTGAAAAGCAGTGAAAGACAGGACTTAAACACCAGCACCAAGTAGAGGGATGAGACTTTAACGAAACAAATTTGTCAATCAATCTGCCTTTATTACTAACAATAACAATTAATTACCCCTAGAAATATTAAGTGTCAGCAATAAGTTACTTCAGATGTACAGAGTACCACATAGCAGTGAAATATAAATTAGATGGATAGCCAACAAGTAATCACAGGTGCGGTTCCATACCCAGATGGGAATATATGTTCAAACTTTCTTATTACTTGCACTTTATAGGCAAACAGGCTTGCTATAAAGTTTACATACCTGTATGTGTGCGAATGTGAGCCAGAAAGGCCATGGAATTGCTACTTCGACACATCTTCCCACAGTACTTGCAAACATTTCCCTGGTTTTCCTCTCTCTCTCGGTTGATTTGCTCTGTATCCTCCACTATATACTTATTCACCTCCCTCAATAATTCCTCATGTTGTCCTTTAATATGTAGAAATAAATTCTGTTCAGAATCAAAGGGCTCTGTACACTTGACACATTTAAAGGTGGCCCCTCCCTCTGGAAGCTCTTCTACACTGGCTTGTTCATTTCTCATATGACCAGCACTAGCCAAATGCTGGTGAAGGTTGCTTTCTGTATAGAATGATTTTCCACAGAGTAAACAATGAAAGTGTTTCTCTTTTGTAGGGTGTTTCATGGCTATGTGAACATTCAGTCCACTCAGTCCATCTGCTAAGAAGCCACAATCATCACAACGGATTCGAGTGGACTCACTGAAGGAACTACCTTCAGCTTTCTTCTTTTTCAAGCCCTGAGCACAGTCTTTTAAGGGCAATTCACTAATTCTCACCCCCATTGCCAACAGACCCTCTTCTGGTTGGTCTATCAATTCATTATCTTCAGCATTCTTTATTCTAATGATAGAAGAATCAAACCGGCCAAAACTGTATGTAGCTTGCCCTTTATCATTAATACTGATTATAGTTTCATAAACATCATTATGTTCAACTGTACTTTCAGAAACTGGGCCATCCTCTTCTAAAATAATTTCAGTTTCATGTTGTGAATTCATCAGACTTTCCTTATTCTCTGGGACAGAATTCGTGTGCACATCTTTCAAATCTTCTGAACTGTATGCACATCCAACTTTGTCTTGATCAGTGCTATCCAGAGTTAGTTGCTCTCTTGGTGTTCTCATCACCATAGAAGTAGTACCTTCAGCTGACTGCCCCCCATTGAGAATTCTAGGACATAGGTGTTTGTCAAGGACTTTACCTCTGCTACTTTCCACATTTTCTCCATTGCTTTCACAATGTGTATTTGAAGCAGTTATGTCATTCATCGTATCAGGGTTTTTCTTCCCTGTTTCACAATTCAAATCCGAGCTTCCTAGATTTTCATTTTGAAATCCACTTGGGGAGCCAAAACAAGAGGAAATATTTACAGATACTATCTCAGATTTAATACCTTTCTCCTTGACAAGCACCTGTTGGAAAGTCTCACAAAAGGAATGATCTTCATTGAGATTAGATTCTTCTTCAGTTTCAATTTCTACAGAATTAGGACAGATTACTTTAGACATATCTAAGTTAGTATTCTCACCCAAAATATTATGGACAGCATTTCTAGATTTCAGATTATCAGATGTTTGATCTGAAATCCTCTGAAACTCTTCAGTGTTTTGTGACTGCTCCTCTTCAGTTATGACAATGCTTTTTGACATTTCTGTAGAACTTTCTCCTACATTAGAAGAGTTGAGATAAGACTGCCTTTTCATTTTGTGCTTCTCTGTTGCTGCATGCCTTGTCATCTCTCGACGAGTCACTGCGTAGTAATCACAGGCCATGCAATAAAACTCAAACTCTTTTGTATGCTTCCGTTTCACGTGCAGTTCTAGAGAAGCAGAAGAGTGAGCATTAAACTCACAGTGTAGACATTTATTATCACTTGTACCAGTAACATCTCTCTGGGAACATGAGTCACCCTGTTGAAGAAGGTCCTCCGGCTCTATAGGTATTTGTTTCTTTTTAAGAGTAAGATAACTAGTAACTTCTCCATCTACAGAATGAAATACATTTTCAACTTCAACTTCAACTGGATTTCCATGATCAGATACTGGCTTCTCCAAAACAGAGGTCTCTGACTCCAGTGACTTGTTAGCACTTTCATCTGAAATATTCAATGCTGACTGTGTATTCTTCCTACAGGCTTCAAGACTTCCCCCTTGAGGACCAACAATGATATCTGAACTTTGTTTCCCATTTGCTTCTATTTCTACCCGTCCTTTATGTTTCTTGGTGGCACAATGACGTTCCATATCTCCCTTAGTTACAGTATAATATTTACATACTTTGCATAAATAGCTATACTGGTGACTATGTTTACGTCTAATATGAACAGTTAAATTTGTAATACTAGAGGCTAAAAGACCACAGTGTGAACATGTCCTTGAGATATTGCCTTTGGGTCTCCCTCTCTTTGGAGCAGTGGTCAAGGCTAATTCATCATCTTTAGTGATGACTCCAGACTGTGACAGTTCCTTAGGGGTTAGTATGCTCTTCTCAAGATAGGTATGTTCCTGTAATTGCACATCTATGTGGCCTTCACTCCTTCCATTTCCGGAAATGTTAATCTCTTCTTTTTTATCATTTGCACCAATACATACCCTTTCAATACATTCTTCAAAGCTTAAACCAATATTATTTTTCTTGGCATTCTCAAGATGTTTGCTTCTTTTAATGTGTTTCTCCATTCCCTCTTTGCTCAATGAATAGAGATTACATGCTTTACAAAGAAAATGATAGTCCTGACCATGCCGAAGCTTTATGTGTCTTGTGAGAACAGTGGAAGATCTTGTTTTATAAAAACACTTCTTACATTGAAACTGAGGCTTACTTGAGTGCCTTACTTCATTTCCATGGCTTACTCTAGACTTACGAGGCTCTTCCTGAGCTGCTTTCCCTGATTCATTCATAGGTTTTGTGTTTTCTAATTCCAAAGTACTTAAAGGTAAGTTCTGTAAAGCCAAATCACTGTTCAAAGATGGAGAAGTCTTTGGTTGAACCAATAAACTAATATGTTTCTCAGTTGCATTGTGCTCTTCCATGTCATTCTCAGACAAGAACAGATTACAAGAGTTGCAAAAAAAACCCATTCCATGCTTTTCCTTCATATGGTCTCTAAGGTTTATCTCATTCAGAGAAATAAAAGAACAACATTTACAACTTAGTACAGAATCAGTTTGCTGATGCTGGTTATTGTGCAAATGTTCTTCTAAGTCCTTCCTTGATGCACCAGAAAAGTCACAAGTCTGGCAATAAAAGTTCATCTCTTTTGCATGGCACTTTTTCACATGGATTTCCAAATCTGTCCTATTTGTAGCTATCTGATCACAGTTTGTACATATAAACACTGTCTGACGGTCAGGAGCTGGCTTCACTGTTGAGGAGTCCAGCTGTATGGGACCATGGAGACAGGGGTTTGTCTTGTCCTGCATCATTTTTGGGGTGTCTGAGGTAGTCACACACAAACTCTGGACATCACTGTTAACTTCTTGGTGCTTCAGCACTGGCTCTGCATCACTTGTTTTCATCTGTGTTCTAAAATGTTTTATATACATCCTCTGAGTTTCATTTGTGCCTCTTTTATTAATTCCTGAAAAATTAAACCTTTTCTTTGCCTGGCCTTTCAAGATAAAAGTGCCACTTGATCGTCGAAAGCTATTACTCAACAATAGTATGTTTCGTTCAGACCTTGGCCTCGAGGTAATACTGATACTATGTGCTCTCTGTAGGATATTTTTACTAGATTCTGATTTATCTAAAATATCTTCTGAGGTTACACCTCCTAACTTTTTATTCTTGTCTTCAAGATTTCCACTTGTACCATGGGAGGTAATATTTTCTTCAACAATCTCTGCTTTTTCTGATGAAGTATTATTGGATGACATTTCAACAAGGAGCTCACTTTTGCTATCACTATGCTGAGAAATGCTTCCTCCACAATCTTTAAATTTGCTCCCAATGTTTTGTAAAACTTTTGAATCCCTATTCTTTGTTCTCGGTTTTGCTCGAATATTCTTTATTCCTGTCATACATGTTTTTTTAGGAAAGGATTGTTTTGTTAAGATCTGTACAAACCCTCCACGAGCAGCAAGATTCTGTCGCCGCAAGTGTGTCTTGCCAAGATAGTGTGCATTCAACAAGTTTTCTTCCACACACTGGAAGCCACAAAGATCACAAGAAAAGGCTTTCTGTGGTCCATGTGTGTGTTTCATATGGATGTGGAGAGCTGTGCTGTTCTCTGCTTTGTGGTTACAGTGACAGCAGGCATGTTCCTTAGCCTGCTGCCCATGACACTCAGCATGTTTTTCCAAATCCAAGCAAGAAGAAAACAAATGGCCACATCTGCTACACTTGAAAACTGTATCTACATTTCCAATGGTGCAACTAACTCTCATTTCTTTAAGGGAGAAAGGGGATTCTCTTTCTACGTCCATTTCCTGAGCAGACTTGCTTTCAGTGTCAGTTTCCAGAGAAACAGCATCAACAGTTTTAAAGTCACAAGGGGATGACAAGGCATTTGGGAGCTCTGTGCCTCTGTCTGAGCAGTCCTTCAGGAAGGTCTCCTTTCCTGCTTCCTCTAACAAGACACCCACTTCTGATGCTGCATTTATTGCAGTTTTGAATCTACAGGTGCTTTCCTCTCCAGATTCAAGAAGCTTTGCCTCCTCTACTCTCATTCGTTTAGAAGCATGTTTATTTATGTCTTCTTCCATAGCAACGCTGTTCAAGCTGGATGACTCTGAAAAGCCTCGTTTGCTTGTGAAACTCTCAGAGGAATGTGCTATCCCATCAGATATAGGCCCACAATTGTCATTACTGGATGAAATACTTTTCATGTCCTTCGCTTCCTTGTTTATATTTTCATCCTCATCACTGTCAGGTTTATTATCAGCATCCATCATTAATAAAGTGCTGATGATGTTTCTTGTATCAAAGGAAGCTCAATTGGCACTCAAAACCTGTGAAGTAAATAAACATGATATTTAGCCACTGAATGTAAAGAAAATGCATACAGGTCAGTGTGAAACTGAATGAAAAATTACCATGAAATTGGTCACATGTAATTTCCTTTACATACTTAGAATGTGATCACATGTATAAAGTTTTTAGTGAAAAGCATGCAATCTGATTTGTAGAACACCACACTATACTACTACTGACTCAGAAAGCAATATTATGTACAGTACCACTGAAAGAAAAAAGGGATATCTTTAGGCAGCCTGCTCCCTCCCAAAAAAAATCAAACAACAAAAAAAACTAATTTTGCAATTCTCCAAAGCAGTAGACTCCAGTTGATTACTTTTTATTTACTATAACAGACAAGCTCTCCTTTCAAATTACACTGCAATGAACTCCTACTTTGTAAAACAGATGAGAACAAAACAGGTTAGACAGAAATTGAGAAAATAGACCTTTCCCTTCTCAACCTCCCAACAGAAATCCAAGTCCTACTGTAAAAGCACTCTGTCATCCTTTCCCCTAAAGCACTATGCTTTTTCTAAATAGATCCCAGCTAAAAAGTACGCTATACATTCTCATCACATATCATCTCATACTCAAGTTCTTTTACCAATGAAAAGCAACTGTTATACCAGGTGTCAATTATTAACTTTCATTCACAGTACTTCTGTGTTGTGAGATGATTAATGGCAAAGGGAAATGCCAGTGGTACAGAAGAATTAAGAAAGCAAATTTTAAGAGAAAATTTTGTATTAAATCAATCAATATTATTGATTTTTTTCATGATATATAATTAAACAGAAACCTATCATTTTCCATTTACTTTACACTATGATTGAAATTTTCAATTAAATACCATTTGATTTAACTTTAATAAAAAAAAAATCACTGAGGGGCTTGCAGCTTAGCCCAGCTGTTTAAGCGCCTGCTGTGGCAAACCCAATCAGGTTCAGGGGACCACGGTTGGATCCCCAGCTACCCATGCCTTACCAGACCCGCCCTTAAGGCAACCTGAGCCAGTCAAAAAAAAAAAAAAAAAAAAAAAATCCTTCTCAAAAAGGATGAAATACTTTTCATGTCCAGGTTCAAGAAGCAAAAGAAAACTGCTTCATCATCAATATATTACAGCCTCAAGCTAATGATATTTTAACTATTTTCTTTATTCTATGATGACGACAAATAAAATGAAGCCTATTGTTTTGATTCTGCTAAGAATAAGAAAGAAAAACAATGTATGAGACATAGCATCAAAACCATAAACAACAGAAGAAGAAATAGGCAAGCTGGATTTCATGAAAATTAAAAACCTCAAAGGGCACTATGTTCCAATGCCACTAAAAGAAAGTAAAAAAAAAAAAGAACCCATAGAATGGGGAGAAAAAAAGAAAGGCGCATCACATATCTATATATCTGATAAGAGACTGTCCATTTTTAGAATATATAAAGAACTCTTACAACTCAAAAAGATAAACTAATTTTAAAATAAGAAAGAAATCTCAATATACATTTGTTCAAGAAGAATACAGCACAGACCAATAAGCACATGAAAAAAATACCCTGAAGTCATTAATTATTAGAAAAAGGTAAATCAAAACCACAAAGTGATAATGCTTCCAATTCTGAAAAATGGCTATAATCAAAAAATCAGGTAACAAATGTTGATGAGAATGCAGAGAAACCAGAATTCTGATGTTTTGCTAATGAAACATAAAATAGTGCAATAATTGAGAAATACAGTTAGACCATTAAATATGGATCTACAATATTACCCAGAAATTCCACTCCTAAGTATATGCTCAAATAAAATCTTATATACATGTTTTATAGTAGTACCATTCCTAACAGCCAAAAAATGAAAACAATCCAAATGCCCATCAAAAGATAATAGACAAATACAATATGGTAGATCCATATAGTGGAGTATTATTCTACCATAAAAAGGAAACAAATATTGGTGCCACAACAAAGATGGAACCTTGGAAACACTACACTACGTAAAAGATTACATATTGTATGATTCCTAGTATAGAAATGTCAAAAATCTAGAAATCTATGGAGACAGAGGAACCAGTATGCCTTAGGGCAGGAAGCATGGGAAAGGCAAAGAAATGGGTAATAGCCAAAGGGTGTTAAGTCTCTGAGGTGATTAAAATGTCTTAAAATGTAGTGTGGTGATGATTACACATACATGTGACTATACTAAAATATCACAATAAAACATTTAAAATATGTAAGTTATCACACATCATCTCCATGGCTGTTGAGTAAAGAAGAAATGTATAAAGTTATACTACAATTATAAAAAGTTTAAACTGGGTGTAGTGGCACAAACCTGTAATCCCAGCACCCCAAGAGGCTGAAGTAGGAGGATCCCAAGTTCAAGCCCAAATCTGGACATCTTAAGTGACTGAATAAAATCCTGTCTCTAAATGAAAAAATTAAAAAGGGCTGGGGATTTAGCTCAGTGTGAAGGCTCTGGAATTAATTCCTAGTAACACATATACACAAAATGTTCAACATCAGATACTGTAATGACTTGTGTCTAGCTATCCCCACCAAAGCCTCATGTGGTCATATGTAGGGGGTCTTATCAGAGGTGGATGAATCAAGAGTAAGATGCTACGATTACGGATGTGTGATTACTAAATTAGTTCACTGGTTGGTTTGGCATAGTTCTGGGTAAGATTAAGGGTTCTACACCCTAGGTGTGAGTGCTACCAATCCTAAGGGCAGAGGGCCTCAATAAAATATAAGAGAGTCCCTCTTTGTTGCTTGTCCTTATTTGTTGTTTATTGTTTGTCACTACTGTTGCTGCTGCTTGCCTTCTGCTGCATTCTGCTTGCTCTATGATGCCCCTCTGTCATGCCACTTGGCCTTGGAGCCAGTCAGTTATAGACTGAGACATCTAAAAACTGTGAGCTGAAATAAACTTTTCTTCCCCTAATTATGTGTGTTGGGTATTTTGTCTCAGCAACAAGAAAAGTAACTAAAACAGACATTTTTTCAGATGTGTTCCAGAAAATAGAAATTATATAAAACATTCATAGTGTTGATATAACCCCAATAATACTCTGGTTTAAACAAAGTGTCTTTACCAGAGGATGTCTTGGTATGTTCCAAACTCATTCCGTTACAGAACTTTATTTTTTAAAAAAAAATCAAAAGACTATTGCTGCAAAAGACTGCTTAGGAAGATGCTATTTTAGATTAAAATAAGTTGTTTTGATTTTAACATCTACTAGGGAAGAATAAAGGAAAAACCAAGCACCACATGTTCATTCCAAAATAAACACTTACTGCCTATGACATAACTTTTGGTCGTAGATGCTAGACATATAGCAAACACCACCACAAGATCTCTGTACCCACTGGGCATGGCAGCACATGCCTGTAATCTAAGGACTTGAAGAGGCTGAGGCATTAGAATGGTGAATTCAAGCCCAACCTGAACTACTTAGCAACTTATCAGGACCATGTTTCAAATTTTTTTTAAAAAAAGTAAAAAGGGTTAGAGATATCAAAAGCCTGGATCCAATTTGTGGGATACCCCCCAAAAAATGAAAAGAAGTACATTCTATCTTTTTAGAGCTTAAAGATAAAATGGCAAGGCAATTTCTTCAATAGATAGACTGTCCCACTCAGGACAGCTACTTTTGTTCAGTGGAGTCACAGGGACTAGATGTTCTCTCCTCTTGAACCGGGATGGGTGGGAGTGGGGGGAGGAAGAGAGACAGACAGACAGACAGACAGACAGACAGACAGACAGACAGAGAGAGAGAGAGAGAGAGAGAGAGACAGATAGAGAGAGAGACAGATAGAGAGACAGAGAAAGCATACAACAGGACAAGGCAGTGAATATCAGGCACTGAAGGAGAGTAATGCCTAATAGAAGCTACCTAAGTCCCATCTTACTCTAGAAAAGTAAGCCACAAGCCAGGGAGGGGATCTGAGTGGAGGGGCAGTGAGTTAAGTAGAGGGGAAAGGTATAGAATGAGAGAAGTCCAGAGATCTGGTATCTCCAGACTATCTCTACTCAGACACAGAGCTTCACTCAGAATCAATCCCTGTAACATATTCCATCACTTCCCACTCTCTCCATGCTCCAGCAACCACAATTCAGAATTCTCTCACCAAATATTAATTTTGCCTCCTCTACAAGTTTGTATGAATGGAATCGTAACATAAGCTTTTGGGGGTTATCTGGCTTTATTTTACTCAGCATGATACTTTTACTGCCTGTGTCAGTAGTATGTTCCATTTCACTGCTGAATAATCAAATATTGTACAGATGCAACACAATTCTACTGATGGGTATCTGAGTCATTTCTTTCTTGTTGCTTGGAGCCTGCCCCTTAGCTCAGTTCTTTAAGTGGCTGGCAGTCAGGCTCAGGTTGCTGTGGTTCGATCCCCACAACTCAAGCCCACTAAAGCTGCCCTGAAGGCATTTGGAGCAAAAAAAAAATCCTTCTTTCTTATTGCTATTATAATAAAAATGCTATGACTATTCTTGTACATGTCTTTGCACAGCATATGCTTTCATTTCTTTCATGTAAATACCAGTAATATTCCTGAGTTATAAGGTATATACGTTTCACTTTTTGAGAAGCTGCTTGACTGATTTTTCAAAGTGGTTGTATTATTGTACATTGTCTACAAGGTATATAAATTTTGATGTAACCACATTCTTACCAACATCTGACATCAGTCTTTTAGTCATTCTAGTGGGTGTGTAATTTTAATTTGCATTTCTCTGATGACTAGCAATGGTGCTGAATAGTTTCGTTAGCATTTTGCCTGTTTGTATTTTTTCCCCTATTGATCTGTAGTGGTTGCTTACGTATTCTGGATAAAAATCCTGTCAGATACATATTTTATAGATATTGTCTCTCTATTCATTTCATTAGTGGTCTCTTTGATAAACAGAAGTTTTAAATTTTGATGAAATCAATGCTATTCCTATTATAGTTATTACCTTGTTTATTTTCTGTCTCTCCATGCCACTTTAGCCATCTTTTATCCTCAGAGCCTAGAACAATTCCACACCTACAAGGTACTAAAATGAATGAATACTTTCTTATGACTCAAGAAATGTCCAACATCCAACTACTTACAAATGAAATGAAAAATGTCTGAGATACATTTCAAAACTATTCAAAAGAGGAACACAGGGATACTATACGCTGATTATGATTTGAGCTGAGTAAAAGCACTTGGGGATCATTATACTAATCTATCACCTTTTCATCTACTTGTGTATGTATACGTTTCAAATTATCAAGAACAGAAATTCTGGTAGGAACATTTTAATGCTTACTCTAAACTAGCATGAACTCTGTTTCTTTTGACGCAAAGCCCAACTGTCTCTTCCTCTGCCATCACTGTCACAGTGTGAGCCCACCTAAGTCACCTTCGCTGTGAGCAGCAGCAGGAGCCCATTTTGAACAGTGCAGATTCAGAACACAAAAACCTCCACTTACTTACGGAACACACACAGGTGTACACACACACACACACACACACACACACACACACCTGTTTAGTACATGAATGTTCTGTTGAGGGCATCTGATGCATGTATTTTGAGAGACCAAAGAGTGACAACTACATTAACTTGCAGAAATAAAATAATGAGACCCTTTATTACCTACTATATATAACAGCCCCAGAAGTTCTAAAACAAATGAAATAATGTTTCCATGTTTGCTATTCCCAAATGATTTTTTAACTTAATGAAATAATTTAATATCCTAAAGAAATAATAAAACTTTGAAAAATATATAAATCAACTGCCTAATATATGAAAGAAACTACTGCATAGTGATACAAACAAGTAATCTATTGAAATGATGGTCTCTGGTGAGCTACATGACATACACCCCAATATAGCATAATACACATAATATAAAGCCATATATGATTCTATATAGCAATATAAATGAACAAGTAATCCAATTTTCAATTAGAATATTTTAAATTAACTATTTTATTTATTTCTTATAACCTTGAAGAAACTAAGCCTGTCTCTAAAGGCAGGAAGAGTTAAATGTCTGAAAGTGAAGGGAGGATTAAGCAAAGTCTCAAAACCAAACAGTGAACATGCAGGATAACCTGCCATGATAGTGGGCTATGGCTTTCTTCTGAACAGTACTGTCCAAAACAAATGCTAATCAATATCCCAGACTACAGAAGACTCTCAAACAAAAGTTGTATTTTACTCAATAGTTCCAGAAAGGAATTATTAAAAAAAAGTACATTTGGCCATGCTAATCTTCTCTGTATTATTTCAATTTTTTAGTATATGTGCTGCCAAAGCAAGCAGAAAAACATACCATTTTGGAAAGCTTAAGTTTTCAAGATATTAAGACACACCAGAAATAGAAACAGAAAGCATTCATTATAATAGTTTCAAGTTACAAAGTCCAGAACTAGAATGAAGTCAGTGAGCTGCAGTGCAAATTAGTTTAATAAGTATCTTAAAGTGACCTAGAAGGGATTAAATGGAAATAAGAGTTTATGCTAATACAAAATTTTTAAAACTCCATTACCAAAGGTTATTAGTAAAAGTATCATCTTCACGGTAGAGATGAAGCCAGGGAGTTCTTGAAAGAAAAATTGAAAAATCACCTTATTGGGATGATTCAAGAGCTCATTTTTCTGAGGCAGATCTCACTCATTCACTCAGCAAACACTGAATGCTTACCATCTAACAGAAAGCACCTCTGGCTTGCTCAGAAACAAAGCAAAACAACGAAGCAGGCAGGGATCGCTGTTGGCTCTCAGGATAAGGTATAATCAATTGCCTTTCTTTGTAAATGCACCAGCATTTGTAATTTAGTATAGCAATAAAATGACTAAGAGTTCTTCTCATAGTAAGGTTTCCAGATTGAGAAGATCCTAGTAGCCACCTGGACTAAAATAGTGGCATGCATTGTTATGACTAACCTTCAAGCTTTGGGTTTCCTGTACAAATACATTATTCAACACACATCCACAGTGTGACACAAACATTTCCAAATATGCTATTCTAAGTATCTGCCTTATCAAAAACTCAAGTAGCTGTTCCTTAGCTAAAAAAGCAAGTTATATGTAACTCAATTTTCTTCACTTTTACCTAGAAATTATTAATTCACCCAGAAACTATCACTAGAGAAGGTTCCCACTCTTAAATATTTCCTGGCTATGGTTTAAAGTGGGGAAATTTTTTAAGAAGGAAATCAAAACACTTGCTATTTGAGAATAATAAAACAAATCAACAGCAGCCTTCTGATGACACCTGGTGGCCACTTCTCACAAGAATTTTCTCTTCTGTGTTTCAAAGAAAATGCATTTCAGGATATATTAGAGAAACTTAATAATTACTCAGCTACTTTAAATGCTAGCTATATTATATTCAGCCTGCATGAAATTTTTCCTTTCCTTTTCATCTTTTTTCTTCTACTTTTCACTCACTTAATTCATTTCTCTCTAGGTCATTTTTCCATTTCCAAGGAGTTTATGGGAAATGAGTTAAAAGTTCTTATATGTGTGACTCAATCATTTGATCTATCAATCTGTGGGACTCTTCTCTCTCTCTCTCTCTCTCTCTCTCTCTCTCTCTCTCTCTCTCTCTCTCTCTCTCTGTTTCTCTTCCTCTTTTTTCCTTCCTCCCTCTCTTCCCCTCCTTCCCTCATAAACATCCTCTCTCACCTTCTCTCACTCTTAAACATATTGCCCCCACTGGTATGATAAAGCCATACAAGAATCCATCTTCTCGAAAGATTTGTACTAATAGTGTTTGGACAGGTTATCATATCTGCATCCTATACAATGAATAACTACTACAAAGACAAAAATATGCAATGTATTAATTATTGTAACTGTCCTACTAACATGTTTTGAAACTGTCTCATTGCTCTTTCTCAATAAAATTAGTTAAAAAAAAAAAAAAGAATCTATCTTCTCCCTGCCTCCTATACTACCCACCCTTCACCTCTCCAGGAGATGCCACTTATCCAAATTAGTGGTACAGATAATGTGAGCCTAGCACACATCACTAAGTCCACACTAACATCACACTAGAAATGTGTGCACACCAAGTATAAACACATGTGTATTCAAAAGTGCCTAACACTATCTTGTACTTTCCCTTGTAAGAATCCAAAAAAGGATGATATCCAGAAACTATGCCCCTACAGTAGGGGTGCTCACTCCTGGAAGAACAAGGATGGCCTGCCTACAAGTCAACTGTATGCTCCAATAAGCAAGAGCAGAATAGATGTTAGTAGAGATCTCCTATCTCCAAATCTACTAAGTTCATCTGTACACTCCACTGAAGCTATATCTTTACACTGTTACCTAACCAAATAAAAAACATACATCAAATCTATCAATGGGAAGCTCTGCTCTACTGATGTAGTTATAGAACACTACATGCATCATCTACTGTTTACTGCATGTCAACCTGCCCTGCCAGTCCTTACCCACTAGTACACCAATTGATAACCACACCACAAAATAGTCTCCAAACCTACAAGGAAAATATTGACTCTTCCTTAAATGCCTGACCAGAGTTTATTTAACACACTAAAAATACATTTACTAGATAACACAAGGACTATACCACAAACAAATGTGCAACAGAGTTTGATTTATGTACAACAGGACCAGTTCATCAATGCAAGCATCCAATAAACCTACTTCTTCACTGTTCTGAGAATACCCTACAACATATTTCATCAATTTTAAGTTTGTAAAATTGTTTGCTACTATGGAAACTGTCTACAGCAGTTTTAAAGAGTGCAAATCCTGGACAGCCCCCTCAATGGATAGAGTTAGTTTCCTTCTTCTTGAGTGTGAGTTGGACTTAATGATCTGACTATAACGAAAATAATAGAAGTAAGAGTGTCTCACCTAAACACAAGTCTTAAGAAACTCATACTTTCCACATGCCTTCACATTAGGATCACTCCTTTCAAGGGAAGCAAATACAGTGCAATAAGGACAACTGTACAGTCTCCAGGGAGGTCCACAGGACTTGGATATGAACCTTCCCTTCATGGCCAATAATGAAATGGGCCCTGCCAATAGCCAGAAAGCAAGGCCATCTTTGTAGCAGACCAACTATTCCCAGTTACTTCTTCAGATCAGAGCTGATAGCTACAGGTCAGACCTACAGCCAAAAATACCCAGGTAAGCCCACTTTCAAATTCCTGACCCACAGAGGTAGGGAATGGTGGAGTACACCTGTAAGCCCAGCACCAAGGAAACTGAGGCAGGAAGATTGCCATGAGTTCAAGGCCAGGCTAGGCTACATAATGAGTTCAATGCCAACCTGAACTACATAGTGAGACTGTCTCAAAAAAAAAAAAAAAATCCTGATTCACAAGACTGCAAGAAAATAAACTCTGGTCACTTCATGTCACTATTTTTTAACATAATTTGATATGTGGCAATAAACAATCCCCTTTTCCCCTTCCTATCTTATCAAAAATAGATTCACCCAGACCTACTGCCTCCTTTACATATCTCTCTTACCTACTCCAAGACTTAATAAAAAGCTTCTGTACTATCACAACAGTACTGATGCACAAAGGAGATCAAGAAACATTAATTGCATGATATCCATCAAAATAACACACTACTGTGTAGAATTCCTATCAACTTTTTATTCTAGAACTGTAATAAAAATGGTATTTACATTTGCATCTCTCCCACTACCAAAACCCATCTCTGAGACAGCTCGTGATAAAAAACTGATAGAAGAAAATCAAGATTGAACTACCTAATAAAGAAATGAGGTAAAGCTACTTTTAAATTTAGATTTATACGACATAAAGAAAGTATCCTAATGTTTCCTGAAAAATCCTGCTTATTTTGGATGGGGAAGCCTTCTATCATATAGGCTGATAAAAGCTACTGAGCAAGGAACTGATCACAGAATAGCTATTGGTTCCTTTCTAGCTAGGAACAGAAACATAACAGCCTAGTATTCTGGCACTCCCAAAGCTGAGGAGGTAAGCCAAAAAATTAACAACTGGAGAGGTCCCAGGTTGTGATCTCTGAATGCATCACAGTCCTTTGGATACATATGCTACGTAACTCACCTTCATCAAGAGGGCCTCTGCTTAGGACATAGACCTAAGCTAAGTCTCACAGCCACAGGATCCATATGCCTTCTTTAGGTCTGAGGCCATAAAGAACTTTCTCAGCAAGAGTCCAAAGGCATTTACAGACAAGAAGGCTAGAACTGCATATTTCCAATACTGTTTTTATTCCAAATACCCACATTATATTTTAAATATCCACTTTAATTATGCCTGCAAGCTAAAAATTTAAACATTTGCTTAATGATTAAGAGGTAAAATAATCTCTAAAGCACTATATTGACAGAGATCAAAACAAAATAGACGAAATCATAGTGACAAGAGAAACTATCAGATTCTTTCCAATACATTTATGAAGCTGAATTAACAACAATGTAAAATGACAAGCTATACTGTAAAAACAAAGCTCAATCATCATATCTGGCAATTTACTTTTTGAAAACCTTCTTATATATACCTCAAGTACTTTTTCCAAGAATTACACATTAGGGGGCCGGGGAAATGGCTCAGTGGAATAAGTGCTTCCCTGGCAAATGCAAGGGCCTGAGTTCAATCCCTAGTTCTACCAAAAAAAAAAAAAAAGAAAAGAAAAGAATTACACATTAAACTGATTTAGTAATAATTTTATGATAATTTCTATCAATTATCTCTGACAAATATATCTTTCAAAGAAAATTTTGATACAAAAAGTTAAAATTTAGTACCTCCTTTCAAAAAGTATTTTTCTTTTTTTTTTTTTTTTTGGCGAACCAGGGATTGAACACAGGCCCTTGTGTTTGCCAAAGAAGTACTGAGCCATCTCCCTGTCCCCTCAGAAAGTATTTTTAAAATCAATGCGTTAGTAGTATTTCCATCAGTTTAAGATTTAAGAAAAGTCTTATTAGCACAGAAATAAAAGATAAAGGAATGATGATTCTATGAGTAAAGTAAAAAATGAAAAAATTCAACATCATTAAAAGCAGATATGATTACTTGAATCTTATGCTATTTGAAAAAGGTTGTTTTATTATCAATGAAACTAATCACAATGAAACCATCTATTACAACTAAAGACATTATAATGAATTTTCTTTATAGCTACAGAGAAATGGGATTTGCTGTTTCACATCAAAGAGAACAGCCTATATAAATTCTTCTTTCTATTTATTATAAAATATAATTTCATCTATAAAATCAGTCATGAAACTGAAACAGCATGATTTATATCCTTTGCTTAATTTAGTTTAAACATTCTAGTTACTAAAAAAGGGTAGAGTAGGATAGGTTACATGGGATGGTGCCCGTCCTTTCTCATTAAGTGTTTCCATTAGACGCTCTATTCTCAACAATTTATAATACAGCCATAAAAACATTCAATGATAAAACTTAGTCTATGTTCCTTAAATTGTTCTTTCTTCTTCAAAAGGCAAGAAAATGGAATGTATAACATGCAAGCTGAGGAAAGCATAAATTAAGAGTATAAAATTTAAAAAACATAATATATCTATACTGAAAATATTAAACATTAATGAAAAAGAACATTAAAGCTATAAATGAAGCATTTGTTTTCATCTCCAGCACACCAATAATAAGCAGTAGAACATACAGGACTCAATGTAACCTTTCTGAGTCTGAGCTTCCATGTTCCTGTTTGTAAAGCAAGAAAGAAGGAATCAGTTTAATGAGAAACTCCCTTGCTGAGATGAAGGAGCTGTTAAACACTCGAACAGTATAAAACTGTATTCTTAGTAATGTATTTATTTTCCATTCTAGCAAGAAAAATGGGTAAAATGGTATTTCTGAAATGCAAGTTTCAGAGCACTATAGCAAAAAAAAAAAAAAAAATGCTTAAAAATGTGTCTCAGTTACAGCTTAAACAGACTTGTAAGGTCCATGAGTAGCGATGAAATACAATAGCTAATCAAAGAACTACAGGGGAAAAAAAGACTAAAATTACTAATTTTGGGAGAATTCTGGAAAACACTGTAATTCCAAATGTCAATAAGCTAACATACTATATAAAACTATCAAGCCTCAAGACATCTGGAATATAAATTATTAGGTACCAAAGATCTGAGTATTAAGAAGTACATTTAGAAAGGGGGAAACTTCAGTATTAAATTTTTTAAATGAATATAGTTCTACCCAAGTTCATTTATATAATAAGGTCAATAGGATTTTGGGGTTTTTTTGTTTGTTTTATTGTTGTTGTTGTTCTTTTTTTTTACTCTAGGTGGTGAAATTGTAGGTAATTTTTTTTCTCCTCTCCTGGCACTTTTCTAGTTTCCAAAACATATGAACTTTGAGGGCGGCAGAGACTGAGAGGGAGGCTTAAAAAGTCTCCAGATCCTGCCAAAGTAAAAGAAAATGATAACTACTATATTCTCAAGGAAAAAAAATACAGAATGAGCTTATGACTGTGGGCCTCAGATGAAACTCGGAATCAAAACACCATGGGGACATATCATAATAGTCAGAAATGTGTAAGGTCTAATTTTGGTCAAAAACCATGGATAGTGTTACAGTTTATATCTAGATGTACTCTCAAAGCCTCATGCACTCATAGGTGGAACTGGACCATGGGTGTGTGATATTCATCATTGCTTTAATTCACTGTTGAACTATATATACAGCTGTACATGACTCACAGAGGTAAAGCCTAGTGAGAAGAGGTGGGTCTGTGAGCATACCCTAGAGAAATTTTATATGCCTCCTCCTCCCTTGATCCTCTCTTCTTCCTACCTGTCATGCCAAGGAATGTTTCTCTTCTGCTATATCCCTCTGCCATTATAGACTGAAGCCTCTACAATCTGTGAGCCAAAATAAACATTTTTCTCCTTTAACTTATGACTGTCACATGTTTTGTTCACAGAAACAAGAAAATAACTAAGACAGATGACAACAAAGTGACCCATGGCTTTCTGGACCTCACAATAATATATAAGGATGAGGTCTGGGGATTGGAGAGAAGAGGACAAGTAACACTGAGCATAACCACCATCCATACTTTGATCTTTAATACTATTCCCTATTAAAAATTAACCATAGTTCCTGGAGAAATGGCTGATTTCAGGACTGAGGCAAGTCAGATAGAAGATAAACTTGGAGTATATTATGTCAGAAAGTAGGGGACAGCAAGAGAGCTCAGTGGACTAAGCACCTACTTAAGCAAGCTCAGGGACAAGAGTTCGATCCCTGGCACCACATGCCACACCGGCCTCACCCCTGGGCACAGTGAGCCAGTGACCCAGTCTGAGCATGGTGGTGCACACCTGTAATTCCAGCACTGGGGAGGCTAAAAACAGGAGAATCCCTATGAGTTTGAGCTGCATAGTGAGACCCTGTGCCAAATATATCATTTTTAAAAAAGTAGGAAAATGCTTTCTGAAAGAAGAAAAATGGTTTTACAAAGACACAGAATCTAGACTTAAGGAACACCAAAATAATACAGGAACATTAAATTGTTAAGGTAGGAGTAAATAAGCCCATTTCAATGACTTAACGATGAGTGGGTAGATAGGTGAATAAGAGAGAAAGGGAAAAGGGGAAAGAAGAGGACAAACAGATGACTCTGCTTACAGTAGAATGAAGGGCAAACTGGTAAAAAATAGAGGGAGTGCTAGAGATGGGAAGTCATACTGGCCAAAATTATTTGAGGCAAGAATCATGAATTGATGATAAATCTGAGGGGTTTTCATGTGGAACAAAATTTTTTGCATCATGTTAAAGCATCTCCCCATAAACTATTTATTAGTTACAAAGGAAAAAAACAACAACAACTCAGTAATTTTGCATTGGATAAACTGACAACATCTTGCCTGAGTGATCAAAATTAATATCCTCAATAAAAGCTACATGGACATGGTGGCCCCCGGATGTGTGACACCCTAGAAGGACTCTACATCATTCGTACATCATTAAAGCTGAGAATGTAAAACCTTCAGCTAATCAAGAGTTCTGAGATAGGAGAATCACAAGTTCTAGCTCAGTCTGAGCAACTTAACTAGCAAGATACTCTCAAAAAGAAAATTTTTATAAAAAATTTTATTTAAAAAAGAATGGGAGAAGGCTGGTTAAATAGCTCAGTGGATTAAAGCGCCTGCAAGCAGGGGCAGGGGCCAGGGGTTCAATGCACAAATCCGCTGTCCTGGTGCTGGCCCCGCCCCCCAGGGCACACTGAGATGCAATTGAGATTGGGCATGGTGGTACATGCCTGTAATCCCAGCTCTTGGGAGGCTGTAAACAGGATCACTAGAGTCCGATCTAGTAGTGAGACCCTGAACACCCTGTAGGCCCGTCCTTTAAAAAAAAAAAATGGATGATATAGCTCATTACTAAGGCCCTGAGTTCAACTCTCACTCCCGTGAAAAAGAGGTGGGGGAGAGAATCAACAAACACCCCATGAGAAATGTTTTATTTTAAAAAGAAAAACATGGTGAAGAAGTCTACACCTTAAAAATTGCCAGTGTCATAAAAGACAAAGGAAAGTTAGAAACTGTCTAGATTACAGGAGGCTGAAGAGGCATGGGAACTAAATACAATATCTACTTTCACACTGAATCTTGTGCTGTCAAGGGAAAAAAAATATTAAATGTATTTTGGGTCAACTGACAAAAAGTACTAATGTAAATTTACATAACTGATAACAGCACTGTAGTTATGTACCTGAGAATATCCCTATTCTTAGAAGATATCTATAGACTATTTGTGGGTCAAAGGAGTATGAAATGTATCTAATTACTATCAAATGGTTCATGAAGAAAAGTAAAATAGGTGTGCATACACAGATGTGCACAGAAATGTCTGTGTATGTAAAGAGTGTACATGAAGAAAAGAAAGGAAATGAAAAATGGGGCAGGGCTAGAGATGTAGATCAGTAGAACACTTAACCTTAGAATACACAAGGCAGGGGGTTCTATCCCAGCACCACAAAAGAAAAAGGGGGAGCAAAATAACAATAGATGAAACTGGATAAAGGTTATGCAGGTGTTCCAGAAAAGTTCACTAGTTTTATTTTCACATTTTTCAATATATTTGGAATTGTTTCCAATTAAATTTTAAAGACTAATATAAAGAGATTTTGTACATAGGCTTACAAAGACCTCTGTAACATCTCTCGTAATTGTCAAAGGAACACAGGAATATAAAGCTCCTAAAAAAAAGAAACATTTTCTTAGATCTGACAAACCCCCTACTCTATTTAATAGTTGGGCGATTCAATGTAGACTTTCAAGAACCCAAAAAGCTTATGGTCCTGTTTCCTCTCCTTGCCATCATCTATATTTTATTTGTTTATTTTTTAAATTCATTAGCACCCTACAAAGCTGCAGGCACGTTAAATAAAAGCAAATAAGATACACACACAAAAGAAAAATGGTACAATTTCAGCTAGTACTGTTGCAAATGATATCCATCTTAGTGTAGTTATGCCTAGGTCCTAAGATCATTCATACCATTTTGCCACTTAAAAATAACAACTGAAATCTGTCACAATCCTGTCCACTGTGATTCCCACATTGACATTTAAACAGAGCCCTAGAAAACACTGATGCAAAGAGAAAGCCACCCATGAAAGGACTTGGAGTGTTCAGGCCTATATTTTATAAAACTTGAATGTTACTCATAAACCAGACACCAGGTTGCACACAAGAATTTGCTAACACTCACAAAATGATACACTGTAATTTCCACATGATCCTGTATTTTGTCTTTTGTCACAATAGGGGTCCCATCTTCTCTAAGTTGAACCACAGAACTTTGCTGAAGACTTTCAATGTGGAGGAACTCTGCATCACTAAGAGCAGTTCTGCAGTCACATAGGTCTGTGGCTTCTCTCTCTACCTGAGTACTCACTCCATCAGGTCATGCCATTCATCAGAGAATCTTCTTGCTTTTCTATAATTACTTTTCCTAAGTGTCCCTCCCTTTTTTTTCCCCCAGAGGCTCACTGTGTCCATATCCACTTTATTCACCAGATCTGGTACTATACAAGCTCTGGCTCTTCCTCAAAGTTAAAATGACCATAGTAGGTAAATATTTTCAATCAGTGCAGGATACTGAGGCAGAAATGAGTAGCAACAATGCTGAGGGAAATATATGCTCAAAGTGAGAAAGAGAATGTTAAGGTGGGATCCATGGTAGTGCAACTTTTGCTATAATAATTTAAGTATAAACCTATTTTTTGACTGTTATGTGTTTCTGTGTGTTTGTGTAAAAAATAATGGAGTAGGAAAAAGACTAAAGTCTGGGAAATTGCATTACACTACAACATATCTTAATTATTTACTAACTTTTAAATTATATAAATCCTAAGCAATTAACCAAAATAAGGAATTCTCAGTTCTATTATTAAACCAGAGGGCTCTGAAAAATCAGCCCCTTTTTCAGTATTTGTAAGCTTTCATAGGTAGTATCATAAGTAGTCTTACTTATTTTCACACCTAAATAATAGCCACCTTAAAGTTATAAGAACACAGTGCAATGTAATAAAATGTCCTAATTCATTCTTCTACATTTTGGAGAATAAATAATAGAAATGTAATATGTTCTGAAGGAAAACTGTATACTACTGATATTCTGTATATTCATAGCCTGTAACTCCTTTTAGATATGGATACAATGGCTACAACCACCATAGTAAAAATGTCAATGCATTGCACCCTAACTGCTAAAATAAAAGTATTTAAAAGAGGTTCATACTCAACAGACATCTCTATCTCATTCTTGACAGAAGTATTCCCTTAACTTTCAAGGCAGCTGTTTCAGATCAACAAATATTCTGCTTCACGGATGGGGAGATAGCTCGGCAGCCTAAGTGCATGCCTAGCAAGTGCAAGGACCCGGGTTTGATCCCAGGTACTTCATGCCATGCCCACACCTCGCTGTGTAGGCCACCAAAACCATACGTGGTGGTGCATGCCTGTAATCCCAGCACTGAGGAGGCTGAGATAGAAGGATTACTACAAGTCGGAGCTGCATAGTGAGACCCTGGACCAACTAAATAAATAAATAAATCTTTAGACTGGGCATAGTGGTGCATGCCTGTAATCCCAGAGCTTGGGAGGCTGAAAACAGGAGAATCACTAGGAGTCCAATCTATGTAGTGAGACCCTACAGACCCTATACTAAATACAAATAAATAAATCTTAAAAACAAAGAATTCTGCTTCAGACTGTGATTCAGGGATCCTAGCTCCTCTCTTTTGAAACTCAGCCTCTGAGCTTCCTCATTCCCTGCATCCAGCTGACAGAAAAAAGCAGGCATCCAAGAGGCAGTTGCATAACTGTGTCATAAAATCTTTGATTCAAGAATAATACTTATGGCTCCAACTTACACCTACTTAGCTGGAAGGGAATATAAGTAACATAAGATGGAGTTGTGTAACTATGTCTTCTGGAAAGGAAGATCCATCAGGGTAAACAGCTAGCCAGCCATAAACACTATTCCAAAATATATCACACTGCTTGTTATTCCACTATTAATTAGGACTTTTAGCCTTCATAGCACTTACAAAATTTATTTTCAGAAATGCAACTATTCCTAGAAGAACCTACATAAAGCTACTACTATACTGTGCAATATGTGTAAAGTAAGAAAATTATAAATGTTAAATAAAATGACAAAAAGGCATTGTTTTCAACTGAGCTCTTACAGTAGGCCCTAGAAGACTAGTTCAAGCCAAAATGGAGTCACTTGTGCTAAATGTCAAATAAATTCAAATTTTAAGGAGACAACAAAGACCAGTTTTTCCTAAAACTAAAAGATTTTCTATATGAATCAGAAAAAAATTTTAAAGTCTCCTCTGATTTAAGCCTTACTTTTAAAAAAATGTAACTTTAAGTACTCTGATGTTAACTACCCCCACACATACCATTGTTCTGTTTCCTTATTCATATTTTATAAAATTCCTGGCTCTACTACTGCAGAGAAATAGCGATCATTCTATTTTGGAGAATGGAGACAGCCATGATTCATAAATCACAAATAAAAGATAATTAGATTTATAAATAAATGTGTAGTAACGGTATCTTTTGACATAGACAATACCAATACTATATAAAGCTAACTAATCATCAAAAATGTAAATCTCTATATCTTAAGCATGAAGAGACTTATCAGAAAGTCTTGCATTGGGACAAAAGTCTGGCTGATTCTGATAAGCAGACCTCGAAACCACTAGGCTAAAATCCCTCCTAACTATTAAAAAAAAAAAAAGGAAAAACACTACTATACACTTAATATATATTAATATACATATAGACCTGGCATGATAGGGAGGAGGGGCAAGAGAGAAAAAAGTATGTGTGTTTGGGGACAAGAGTAAAGCAGAAAGAATAACAGACATATTTAAACAGGGCTATCACATAGGGACTCCAAAGACATACATCTACACCATAATTTGTCACAAAAAATTATTCTGACTCTGTCAATTTTATCAAACACTACTCCAACCAACTGTACTCAAATCCTACAGTGTTACAGAAATATAATAAAACACTGCCCTTATAGGATTCTGTACCCTAAAGATTCTTAATGAAAAATCACTTGACCTCATTTTCAGAAAACTATAATTTCTACTCCCTAACCTTCAATAGTTAAATTTTCTGTTTTTATAATATTTTTAAATCGGCATACTCCTACAACTAATATCTTCATTCTATAAGTGATCAAAAAATTATATATCAAATCTGATTCACAATTGACAATCAGCAAAAATCACAAGCAAACTACCCTTTTAAAGTGGGTTGTTAAGGGCTGAGGAGATAGCTCAGTGGCATAGCGCCTGCCTGGCAAGTGCAAGGTCCTGAGTTCAATCTCTAGTACCACAAAAGAAAAATAAATAAATAAATAAATAAAGTGGGTTGTTGTTTCCTCTAGGTGTAAAATTCAAAGCTCCCATTATATTTAATAACTGAAGATTGGACTTTGGTTACATTTCATTATATCAGCATTACTCTAAATGTGTTAAATAACGTTTTTTTCCATATAAGACTGCTTATTGCCTTACTAGTCTTTATTTTAAACTATTTTTAATGTAGGAGAAAGCACAGCAGATGAAAAATACAGGCGTGAGCATCAAACATACTGAAAAATGCTGATCATTAAAACTGAGGTTATGTAGCTTTTGTGAAATGTAGCTGAAAGTAAAAAAGCTAAAATCTGTTAAGAAGTATCTAAAAATCTGTTGCAAGAAGCCCATGTTCCACATTTACCCATAAGCAATCCCTTAAAATCACTACATGTATCTGAAATGCACATTCCTGCCATGGAAGGACTCTTATTGCTGTCAATTTCTTGGTGAACAGCTGAGTCTGCCAGAAACTATGACATTTCATAATTACAAATGCTTGACAGTTCTCATCGTTTAGACAGTCTTAGCACTCTGAATATCAAACCAAAATAGTAGTGCCTTTTGGTTCCGTAAGATGTGTAATTTGACATTCAACTTCATTTTAATTTTTATTTTCAAGAGGTACCTATGATATCATGACAGCTTTAAACAAAGTTTAAAATATAGGTAATTTTTATTTAAGAGTAAGTCTCCTTAATATATAAATACAACAAAGGAAAACAAAGTTATCAGAGATTAGATAAAGCTGCGCATGGTGGTACATACATAATCCCAGCTATGTAGAAGGTCGAGGCAGGAAGACCATGGGTTTGAGGCCAGCCATGGTCTTTAGTAAGTCCATGTCTCAAAAAAATAAAAATATTAAAAATAAATGGGAATGCAAATCAGTGGTAGTGTGACTGCCTAACATGTGCAAGGTCATGAATTCAATTCCCAATAACCACCTCCCAAAAAGGCTAGAAAGGAGCTCCAAGGCACAATTGATTAGTGCCCGGTACTTACATCAAAAAAGGCTAGAAAAAATATGCAAATGTTGATTCCATAAAAGTACTTTTTATTTTTTTAACAGCAAACTGCATGTGTAAAGGTATGATTTCCCATGTTGCCCGTTTATATTCTAATCCTTGCACAAGCTGCCTCTTTAGTAAGGAAGGGATAATAATAATATCTACCATTTATGTGGTGTAGTCCCTATTTATTTAGTACCATGGAAACTCAGCAAGTAGTGAATTCCAAATAGCACCTCACATATATTAAGTCCTCAGTTAAGTATTAACCTTCATTATCATCAAAATTGACCTTTTTGATAGCACTTAATGTAAGTTTTGCCACATTTCTCCAAGATTATATTACCTCCATCACTTCAACTTCATACAAATCAAATAGTCCCTATATCGGAAGAGTTTGCAAAATAAAATGTTTTTAAATATGCGACCTAGTGTCTGTGGTACTGGTATAACATAACATGATCTTGGGCAAGGAAATTCAACATCTTGAACTTAAGAAAGGCAGTGTATTCTCTTTGTCTCACTATGTCCTTCCCTACCACATTCCCTCTTCTTACAATCTACTAGCATGAATCTTGTTTTTCATTCACTTGCTTTTCTTTACTACATCTGAATACCTAACACTATGTAATTTTGTCTTGTGTATTTCTAAACTTTAAAACAGAAAAGGGGGGCCAGGGAGATGGCTCAGTGGAATAAGTGCTTCCCTGGCAAGCACAAGGGCCTGAGTTCAATCCCTGGTTCCGGAAAAAAAAAAAAAAAAAAAAAAACAAAAAAACAAAAAAACAGAAAAGGAAAAATACCATTTCCATGCATCTACAAATAGATTTTTTTTTTTTTTTTTTTTTTACCCCTAAAGTGTATTTTCCTGGCTGTGACTGGCAGGAAACAAGTCCAAGAGCAGTTCTCCATCTCTTGCAAGCGATGTGGAGCTGCTACAACTGGTGGGAATTGAGCCCAAGTCTAGGACTATTCCCACTCCCTCCATTGATGGGACTGAGACCAGAAACCAGTTGAAATGCCAGTGACACAGTAGGACCCCAGCTAAAGCTCACATGATGGACAGGAGGAACTAGTGGTACAGAAAAATCAGAAACAATAGTAACAATATGAACCAGCAAGTGGTAAGTTAGGAGAACCAGCATTGTGCTTGAGGACAAAGACACTAGGAATAGATGCAGGTGGGCAAGACTGCCCCCCTATTCTTTTCCTTTTCTTTTAATTTTTTTCATCTTTGTCTTCCTTTTTAATCAGGTGTGGAGAACTCCTGCCACAGAAAATTAATCCTACCCCCCAAAATCCAGAAACAAAGATCACAACCAAGCCTAGCACTAATCCATGTACAATCTTGGCTAGAGTACATATTCTGGGATCAGATTTGGACCTACCACAGAACTGCAGACAGAAGAAGAAGCTCACTACTTTCGTTTTTCTCGGACTGGTGGCTTCTCTACTTTGTAAGTGGCTGGTTTAGTACTTATTTGTTTTTGTTTGGGGGGGGCTGTTGTTTGTTGTTTACGCTTTTTCACTTTTTTTTTTCTCTCTGTGCTGTTTTGTCCTGTTTGGTTTTGTTTTTCCCCCCTGTACATTTGTTGTTTTTCTTCCATGTCTGCGATTATTTTTTTCCTGTTGTTTTTTTTTTCTTTTCTCCTGTTTTACTTTTCTCTCTCATTATTGATTTAGAGCTCTAAACTTTCTTTTTGCTTTATTCTACTCATCTCACTTTCATAAACTATCTTGCTTGATTTTATGATACTGAATAAACACTGTCTCTCCCCTCTCTAGATCACTTCAAAACTCCCAGGTTTTCTCTTCCAATCCTTCCCTTTTGTGTTCTACAATTACCCAAAATTCGGATGATCAATCTATGTCCTCTAACCTTGCTCCAACTATATTTAACCTCATCCACCTTTCCATCCTAACCCTTATCCCTTTTAACCTTCCCCCCAACAGAGTATACTTATTCTACTAAAGCGAAAATGGGCTGGGGAGATAACTCAGTGGTCTAAGTGCTTGCCAGGCAAGTGCAAAGATGTAAGTTTGATTCCTGATACTGCATGCTGTGCCAGTCCCAAAACCCCAAGAGTACTATGTTGACAACTGAAACTGGGTATGGTGGAACATGCCTATAATCCTAGTGCTAGAAAGGCTGAGAAAGGAGGATCACTACAAGTCCAAGCTGCATAGTGAGACCCTGTACCAAATAAATAAATAAAAGATTGGGCTGGCCACATAGCTCAGCAGATGAAAGAGCTTGCTTAGGCAGACACAATAACCTGGGTTCTATCCCCAGCATGCCATGCCAGCCCCGGCCCCAGGGCACCCAGAGATGGCAGATGAGACGGGGTATGTTGGCACATACCTGTAATCACAGCACTTGGGAGGCTGAAAACAGGAGGATCACTACAAGTCCAATCTGTGTAGACCCTGTACATACATTAAAAAAAGATTTAAAAAATAAAATAAAATAAAGAGGAAAATATTGCACAGAAGTTCCTGGTATAACCTGAATTACATAACTCTAGAACTTTCTCCTACAGTAATGATATCAGGATAATACCACAGATTGTCAGTAGCCAAGCTCTATTTGAGTCTATTGTTACTACTAAGTATACTACTTTGGCCAGGATGTCTTACCTATTATAATAAGTTTTACTCCCCTACATGACAATGCTGTGACTGTGGGGGTCATAACTATTACCATAGTCTAGTACCAAAGGAATGGGACCCCAGTCAAATAGAAACTCCACATTCTTAATACACGATACACACAAAGACTAAGAACCACCTTCATCTAGAAGACATCCAAGGAATAGTATCTCCTTGGAAAGCCTGGATACCAAAGATAAAGCTATATAACATTAAAAATCTGCAAGTATCAACACACGAAAAAATAAGTAAAATAAAATAAAATATAAAATGACAAAAGGAAGAAGCAAGATGCAACCCAAACACCCACCCCACCCAGGACAAGCCCAGAGCACAAACAGGAAATCAGAAGTCAGCCACTATAGCCGGCTAAGACACCAACGCATTACAAAAAACAAATGGAAGAGATTGTAGAAAAAGCAATATCCAGTCCTAGTCCAGGTCCGGTGAGTGTGTGGACAACTTCCTGCTACCCTGCGCCGGCAGGACCAGTCCCAGACCAGGAACAGCATGGGCAGGATCCTTTCCCACCCCCTCGGGCCGCCCCCACCACTCCACCTTACCTCCCCAACCCTCCTGCCGAGTAAGAATTTCTGCCCACTTCTGGGAACCCCCAGACCCA
>NW_004524696.1:2028402-2031451 GCF_000260255.1 Octodon degus | reverse complement strand
TGTTGAAACTGTACTTCCGATTTGATTTGAAACTGTCTCATTGCTATCTGTTTATCAATAAAACTTTGAAAAAAATAAAATAAAATAAAAAATAAAGCATGTGAAGAAAAAAAAAAAAAACTCAGGAGCAAGAGATGGATGTCTTCTACCACCACTCCTACTCAATATAGTCTGGAAGCATTAGCCAAAGCAATTAGACGAGAATGAAAAACAAAAAGAATAATGATTAGAAAGGTAAAAGAGAAATTATCATTACTTGCAGATGACATGATACTGTACATAGGAGACCCCAAAAGCTCCACCAAAATATTTGTACATTTAATAATCTAATTCAGCAGTACAGCTAGATACAAAATCAACACTCAAAAATCAATAGCATACCTGTACCCAAGCAACAAACTCACAGAGAGATAAATTAAAGGAAATCACACCCTTTACAATAGCATCCCAAAAAATGAAATACTTAGGAATCAATCTAGCAAAAGTAAAAAATCTATACATTGGAAACTATAGTACTCTAAAAAAGGAGCATGAGGATATAAGAAAATGTAAAGATATCCCTTGCTCATAGATAGGAAGAACCAACATTGTGAAAATGGCCATACTGCCAAAACTACTATAGAGCGTTAATCCAATCCCAGTCAAAATACCATTAGCATACTTCACGGAACTACAGAAAACATTCGTAAAATTCATATAGAACTAGAAGAGACCTAGAAAAGCAAAAGCAGTTCTGGGAAACAAAGGCAAGTCAAGGAGCATAACAATCTCTGACCTGAAATTATACTACAAAGCTAAAAAATAAAAATGATAACTCTCTAAAGAAAAAAATCAATGTGGTATTGGCCAAAAAAAAGACCTGAGCAGGATCAGTGGGACAGAACAGAAGATACAGATACAACTCCAAACACACTTTATCTGTGACAAAGGAGCCAAACGTATTCATCAAAAGACAGTCTCTTTAAGAAATGGCACTGGAAAAACTAGCATTCCATATGCTGAAGACTAAAACTAGACCCATGTCTATTACCATGCACTAAACCATAGTCCAAATGAATCAAAGATCTAAATATTAAAACAAAACACTGAATTTATTAGAGAATAGGTAGCAATGTTGAAGGCATAGGTGTAGACAGAGATTGCATGAACAAAACCAAGACCACACAGGAAATGCTATAAAAAATCAATAAATAGGATCTCACCTTATTAAATAATTTTGTACATCACAAACAAATCACCAGTGAAGTAAAAAGACAACCTACAGAATGGGAAAAATATTATAGTCAGTTGTTCATCAGACAAAACACATCTAGAACATATAAAGAATTGAAAAAATTCAAGTCCCTAAAATTATAAATGTATTCTACTCTAAGAAAATTCCTATTTGCAAAGGAACACTTAAATAGAACATAAAAAGAGCCTCAAGTGAAATACTGTGTGGCTGTTAACCAGTATTTCAAACTGTTCTACTCTCTCATTGAGCCAAATAAAACATAAAAATTGTTGTGAAAATTCATAAGATTATTTGCAATTTAGATTGATAAAATTCTTAACATTTCTTCAAGTATCATAAACACAAATGACCAAAAAATACATTTAAAAATGTTCAACATGTCTGGCCATCAAAGAAGAACAAATTAAAAGAACACTGACATTCCACCTGACTCTATAAAGAATGGCTATCAACAAGATATCAAATACTGTAATAACAAATGCTGGTGAAACTGTAAGGAAAAAAGAACTATTCTGGCTTGTGATTAGATTTCCCCTCCCCACAAGCCGCATGCATTCTTAAATTGGGCGTTTTCAGAGGAAGCTAAATCTAGAGTGTGTAACTGATTCATGGAACAATGCTAGGATTAAAGGTGCTAGGATTGAGGGTGGATGATTATCAAATCAGTCCATTGATTAGTATGGCACTGCCCTAATTCTAGTAGACTAGATAGTTATAAAGGAAAGAAAAAGCCTTGTCTTGCCCACTTGCTTACTTTGCTTCCTTCCGCCTGCTATAAACTGAATTCTCCTCTGTGACGCCTGTCTGTCATTCACCCTGCCTTGGAGTCAAGTGTTTATGGATTGAAACATCTACAAACTGAAAGCTAAATAAATCTTTCCTCCTTTAATTTTGGATGTTGGGTATTTTGTCCCAGCAACAAGAAAAGTAACTAGGACAGAACCTTTCTACATTGTTGGTGGCAAAGTAAACTGCTACAACTGCCATGGAAGCCAGTGTGGAGATTCCTTGAAAAACTAAACCTAGAAATTCCATTAAACCCAGATATTGCCCTTTTAAGAATCTGTGTGAAACAGTTAAAGATGATATGTGCATACCTGTGTATATACTGATGTATGCAGACCTATGTTTATAGCAGTAATAAATACTGAAAGCAGACTATATGTCAACAAACGGATAAAGAAAATGAGGTATTTATACACAATAAGATACTACTCTACCATAAAGAATAAACTTGAGTCATTTGTAGAAAAATGGATGTACATTGAGACCATGTTAGTATAATAAATCAGACACTCAAGCTTCAATATTGCATGCTTTCTCTTATATGAAAAAAAAATTTAAATAAAGAATAAAAGATAATAGGAAACAGGAATATAGATCTTTTCCCAATGAGAAAAGGATCAAGAGATGTAGAAGGGAGGGAAGGAGAAGGAAACTTCAGTGTTATATACATTTATGTATATAATGTTATATATAATGTAATATATACATGTACATTATAAATTATCTTTGCAATATACATGAATATATATATATATTTATATGTTAAAATATACATCTTTAATATTCCAACCAGAGAAACAGGAAGAAAAGGAATTAAGATGTGTTATGTACATGTACAAATTCCCTATGAGGAATGTGTTCATTATGTACTACTAACATGTACTGATAAAAAATAAAAATAAGGGTGCTGGGGAGATAGCTCAGTGGAATAAGTGCTTGTCTGGCAAGCATAAGGTCCTGAGTTAGATTCCCAGTACCACCAAAAAAAATAAATAAATAAAAATAAGCATCTTGAAATATTGCACTTAA
>NW_004524696.1:2026224-2027677 GCF_000260255.1 Octodon degus | reverse complement strand
CCACATAAATGACCAATCTTATTTTTTCCTCTACTCTTTTTTATCTCAATTTACATTTATTTAATGTCCATTACATTCATAACATTTAATTTTATTAGAATATGTACTACACAATATTCACATTTTTGTGGGGTGTGAGTACACGTACAGAATACAAAGCAATTCCTTTTCTCCAGCCCTTTCCTTTCCATGCCCCCATTCCTCTCTACCTCTTTTTTTCTGTATATTTGCACTACATATTTATATTACTTGCTGATGAGATTTTGAAAACTGCAACATGCGTCTTCCAGAAAGACCATAAATTCTTTTTTAATTAATTTTATTGAGAAACAGCAATGAGACAGTCTCAAAACCAATTAATAGGACAGTTTCAATAATTAATACATTGCATATTGTTATCTTCTTAGTGGTTATTTATAGTACAAGATGCAGATATGATATCCTGTCCAAATACTATTAGTACAAATCTTTCTTTTCATTGAATTAAGAGAAAATAGCTGTATATCTATCCTATTTTACATATACAGATACAAAATGGTCCTTCCTTTGTATCCCCTTTTTTTGTTTAGTTTTGGTAGAGATGGGTATTCCATTGCCATTTAAATATTGTAGGTGCGTGAATTCAGCAAAATAATCCAATATAGTCCAGTAGTCCTTAATAGCAGTGGGTTATCCATAGGACTGGCAATGTCAGAAGTTGCTGACTTGAGCCTTTTATAGCTCAGCACATTAAGATGGCTTTACTTTTTAATACCTTGTTTTTATACTTTTCTGCTGGATGGTTAAGACCAAGATAAAACAAGACCTATATAACAAGAAATGCATCTTTTGCATCTGATAAGGTCAGTCAAGTCCCCTCAGGATTTATCCTGTTTCCCTGTACCGCAGTTCGCAGATCCTTTGTCAGTGTTAGCCATGTGGATGAGTCACGGCCATTGCTTGACTGATTTACTCTCTGTGAAAGCCTGAGAGAATGTTTTCTCTCCATGAGACTCTCCTTAGGCACAGTCTACATCATTGTTCATTTTCCTCTGTGGCCCCATAATCTCCTTGATCAGAAAATGTGGGACACAACTGAGTTACATGATATTACTGTATAAGTTCTCCTATGTCCTGAGTCTTCACTGACCTTGAAAGGCTAAGGTCAAAATGTTGGCTGTCCTTGCAGCCCTTCTTTTTCTCTTAATTTTTGGTCTGCAAACTTAGGTTGTTAACCCTCCAGAAGAGAAGCTTATTATTGCCCTACAACATATACAATTGGGTTTAACCTCACTATCTGTCTGAATATCAAACATATTAGGCATAACATAGAACAGGTATTTTCCATCTAGTATTAATATGTTAAATTTTAAGTCTACAGAATATGGAGAAAAAAATTTAAACAAATTTTTAAAATATGAATAAACAATTACATATTTTCACACAGAAATTTAGAAATCTAACCACATACAGC
>NW_004524696.1:2014648-2026124 GCF_000260255.1 Octodon degus | reverse complement strand
GTCATGACAAGCAGTACATATTTAGAAGACCAGAATAATAGGCATTCCAAGTTCCAAGGACAATATGTTTATCTTATCCCTAACTGTACCCTGAATAACTCAGAGCTACAACAGACATGAAAGGAAATATATAGATATAGATAGATAGATAGATAGATAGATAGATAGATAGATCTATATCTATTATCTATATATATATAGATATATTTAATTGCTGAATGAAAGAACAGAAGTATTGTGGAAGGTAATAAAGTTCAGTGACTAAATACATGTGTTTTGCAGTCAGAGTGCCTTGGTTCAAAAATGCTAATTCTGTTATTTAAGGGCTGCATGACCTTGCAAAAGCTATTCATCATACATTGTGTTTTTCATAAATGGGTAGAATATAGTACATACCTCAAATGATTTCTAGAGATTAAGGGAGATCATGTGCAATGTTTACACAAATAATTCAGAAATATTTCAATTGTTTTCTGTGTTCATTGTTTTTGACTGTTCCTCAATATTGAGTGCTTAGTATTTATAAAACTTTAGTTCATAGAAACCAAATTGTTAAGGGAAGAAGATATCTGGAAACTAACCACTGAATAAAATAATAATCAAAATGAAAAATAAAACCTAGTGAAAGTAACATTAGAAATTACTTTACATATTTCTATCTTCTCCCTCAAAAGGTTCTCCTTCCAGACCTAAACTGTGGAAGTTCTGAATTTTATTTATTCATTTTAATTTATTAAAATTAATTTATTTTATCAGCTATTTCCTTTATCCTTCAACATTGCCATCAACACTGTCTTTTGCAGGAGTACTTCTGCAGTGTAGTCTAGGTGGCTGGAACTGCTAAGTAGTCAAATAGCTCCTATAATCATGATCTACCTATATAATTATCATAACGCGATATTACAGCCACAGAAGAATACTGATAGGAATATAAATCTTTTGAAAAATATAAACAAGAGATCTGGACCCCTTACCAGTGCAGAAGGAAAACCAAAACATATATGTATGCATATGTCTGCATATATTATACATAGACACAATCTAATATACATATATCTCTACTTTCCTTCCTCGCTATACTCTTCCAACTTCCAAAACGTAAGTTTTATAAGTTAAGTTCTGTAAGTATCAACTATCCTCTACAAACAAAATGCTAGGGACCTTTATAGATGTAAACTATACTACACTTGCAATAATCTGGTGAAGGAAGGTGATACGTACACATTTGTATTAATGCACATGTACACACAAAGACACATATAATGGAACTAAGGCTCTGATGAGTTACCAATCGGCCTCTGGAATTCAGATTCATCTAAACAACTGTCTACTCCCTTTCACCACTAAAATGAGCCTACACTGAAATCACTGTGATCACTAGTCCTGATGTGTCAGGTTGATTAGATTAAGAAATGTATAACAGATTAGTAGAGCATGATCCTAGGGGTGTGTGTCTGGCTGGGTCATAGAGGCATAGCCTTGGGTTTTATATATGTTCCTCACATATTCCTCTTTGGCATTGTTACCCTGCTCAGCTTCCACGTTTTAATATTGCCTGAATCCAACCCTTTTCTGTCCCCTATTCCTCCCTTTTGGAATTGTAGTTTACCCTGTGATAATGCACCTTGGGATTATGTAAATTCTTTTTTATTTCCACAATGATTCATAACTAACTTGTCTTGAGTCTCAGAAGAAAACTTGAACTTCTGAAAAATGATGGACCTATTGAGACTGTGGGAAAATACTGCCTTTCTGGTTATACATGAGATAGTGGTATTGCATTACACAGAATCAGGACTTCCTTGTGTCTTTATTTGGAGAGTAAGTATGGTGTAAGGAAATGTATTGGGGTATAAACTGACAAGGAATGGATTGTGACCATTACTACATATATCCTCAGCTTCACTGAAGTAAGAAGTACCTAACAGATTAGTAAAGCACACTCCTGAAACTATGCCACACAGCTAATGGAGACATGGTCTTGGGAGACACATGGTCCCTCAGCAATTCCCCTCTGGCATTGTCCCTCTGTTTTGCTTCCTGGGCAAAATGAATCTAAGCAGCTTTGCTACAACATGCCCTTCCACCACTAGTACCCACCCTTACTGCCTGTCTTCTACCTACTGAATCTCTTAAAAGTGTGAGTTAATTAAGTCTTTCTTAGGGCTGGGCAAATAGCTCCGAGGAATAAGCACTTGCCTGACAGGCACAAGGTCCTGAGTTTGATCCCTGGTACCACCAAAAAAAAAAAAAAAAAAATTAAACCTTTCCTCATTTAAGATGTGGGAATCAGGAATTGATTCACCAACAGGAAAAATAACTAATATAATTATCTTCCCCCAAGCACCTGCTCACCTTCCACTGCTGCAACATTTGGGCATCAGGATCTACCCAGTGGCCTAGAGCAGATCCCTGGTGTACTAACTCCTGCATCTCATTTCTCACCCATTCTGTTACCAAATCTATTGTAACAACTTAACATATACAATCCTCTCCCCTTCTCCTGGTGCCCACTCCACTATTCCTGTTAATTCAGAACTATCCATGTTTTATTTAAAATAAATGCAAGTGCCCCCAAAAGTCTCTTTACTCCAAGCTTACTCTCTTCCAATAGATCTGAAGAGTTGTAAATGAAGTGATTAAAATGACAAAACACCTGCAAATGCCAACAAGCTACATTCTTCAAAAAGGCCTCTCCAATGTTAGCTGTTACATCTATACATATTCCACAATCCAAACACCTTTTGCCTCCTGAAATATTCCATGTTATTTCTTGATGCTTGTAAATTCTCTCTCTGAAACTCTACTCCCCATCCTGTCTTCATCTGTTTGCTCAGCTGGCTCCTATTCTTTAGATATCATCCCCTCAAGGCATTCCTCCCTAATTGCTCCAAGTCCAGGTTGTGATTCTGCTAAACGTTTTTGCTTTGGGGGCTATGTAGATCTCCAGCTAAATTCTTATTCTGAAGAAATCTTTTGTTACAGGGGTCTCTGTGAAATTCAAATCAAAGAACAATCTCAGTCTGCCTGTCTGCCTGTCTGTCCTTCTCTCCCCACAAAAAAAAAAAAAAAAAAAAAAAAAAAAAAAAAAAAGCTAGGATGGCTTTGCCAATCTCATGTTCCCACCCAGAATTTTATTTATTATTTTTTTAATGTATTTAGTACAGGCACTATATGGTCTAAAGGTTCTTACTACATAGCTCAGACTCAGTGATTATCCTGTTTTCAGCCTCCCAAGCACTGAGATTACAGGAATGCACCCTCACACCCAGTCTCAATCACCATCTCAGGGCACCCTGTGGGAGTAGCTAGCAAGGCAATAGGAGGACTGAACCCCACCACTGGGCTTTATTCCACTGAGTATACGGCCAGCCCTTGAGCTATCTGGCCAGCCCTCAGAATTTAAAACAAAAGGAAAAAAAGTCACAAAAATACAAAGACAGTTAAGAGATTTTTCCAGGGTCAGAAGAGTCAACAGTTCAACACAAAAGTAGCAGTTTTTGCAGGGGCTGTGTTGCCAGAAGCAATATTCTTACCAATTTATGGGATATGACCTAGGCTGCTACCTCAACCACCCAGCTTCTTTTGGCTCCTATTTGTTTTTCAATCCCACTTCTCTGGTCTTCCCATCAATTCTGAGAGTTAACTATAGTTCTCCAGAAAGTCCCTTTTCTGCTTCAAACAACCAGAGTCCTCTTGTATAATTGACTGAATCCAGAATCATGAGTAGTGTTTTTACATTGTGTCCATCCACAATATCAACCGTCAGATTCTATAGCCAATGTCATATACTGACTCTAGTTTCTGCTATCCAGGTCACCACTTTACCCTAGAAAAATGGGTGGCATAAAGTAAGTAAGTGAGAAATAAATTTCCTGAAAAAAAAAACATATATATATATATATATATATATCCCTAGTAGTAATAAGAATTGAAATGGAATACCTCTCCATGGGAAGTACCTTGCATTCCTAGACACCCAATGTCACCTACTGCCAAGGATGTCAAGGAACCAAGTAGAACTATATAACTGAATTCACTCTCTTTTCACAAACTTATGAGCTAGGATTTTCTTCTCACCACCTGAGAAACAAACCACATATCTTCCTCTCTGCCCCCAGTACTGGTGATAGAACCCATGATTCCATGCTACATCCTGAGCCCTCTTTCATTTTTTATTTTGATACAGAGTCTTGCTCAGTCATTAAGTTGACCAGGCTGGGTTCAAACTTGGAACCCTCCTGCTAAGAGAAGAACCAAATTAGAGGTCTATGTTATTAAGGTGGGAGTTCTCTTGTAATAAAAACAAGTCTAATCAGAATGGATGCTGAGGAAATCTCAGCATCCATTCACCACTTTACCCTAGAAAAATAGGTGGCACAAAGTAAGTGAGAAATAAATTTTCTGAATAAATTATATAGATATAAATTTCAGATATAAACTGATTTGAGATATAAATTTCAGCAATAATTTTGATCAATAACCCCTACAAGGTTGCTGTTCTACGTGTAGTACAGGGTATGTCAAATGACAAATGAGCTCTTCTAATCACTGTTAGTACCTTCCGAATGTATAATGTGTAATGTGTAATCACTGTTAGTGCCTTCCAAAAGTACATGTTCATACTACACTAACACCTCACGCAAGAGACACATACCGTTCTAGTCCAACAAGGCATTAACTGTAAAGTTACAACGCAGATCGCTATTAGACTAACGCTGTCTATAAAACAATCCTACTCCAGAACAGCTCAACGAAATCATATGTAAATAGACCACTCAAAACCCTATACAACCGACAGGGGTCAGCAGCTACAGCAACTAATCTACAGAAGCCAACTCCAGAAAGAGGGCAAGAGCACTAGGGACACGACATCCACTACTGCCACAGCGGTGTCCAGCTGCCTGGGTCTCCTGGCAGTTGTGCAGAGCGTGCTGATATCACACGGGACTGAGCCCCTTCACTTTCAGACACTGCTCTGGGTCACACACCCGCGAGGCCGCCCGCCCACTCCAGGGCCGCTTAACCGAAAGCTACGCGATGGAGCGGCAGTTCTGCAGGTAGGGACCTGGGAATACACGCAAGCGGACGGACAGCCACTGTTGCGAACTATAAACTTAAGTCCCGGCGGCTTCAGTAGGGGAAAGTGTTTCTTCCCAGCAGGCAACAACTGCCCCGATTTCGGGGCAGGGGCACGCGGACGACGCCGACGACAGGCTATTTTTGCGCTGACAGAGGCGGCGGCCCGGGCAACCGAGGCCCATCGGGACTACAGCCCACAGAGGCCCGTGAGAGCGCGGGTCGGCGGGGGCCGGGGCGCGAGGTTGCCGTCGAGCTGGCCTGCTGAGAGAGCAAGTGGAAGCGCGGCGGGGGCACCGGGGCAGGACGGCGGCCAGCTAGGCGGCGTGTGAGCGTGTGTCAGGGCTTGAGTCGGGGCGGGTGTCAGGAGCGAAAGGCGATCAGGGAGGGGCGGAGGCGGGGGGAGGGGGGAGGAGAAAGAGCGAAAGGCCTAGACGGGGTTCTGGGCGTCTAACCGCCCGGCCCCGGGCCCTCAAGCCACCGCCCCTAGGCCCTGTGCTGACGCTGGACGGTCCCCGCCTCCAGACCCCCCGCCCCACCAGAGAATAACTTACCTGTTTGCCGAAGGAATCGCTCCTGCTAGCCCCTCTGACTGACTCCTCCGGCTCACCGTCTTCCCTTTGGGAGGAAGAGGCGGGACTTCCTGTCTCTCCGTTGAAAGACTTCCGGCGGTTCCAAGATGGCTGGTGAACGGAGCGCCGGGTACCACAGTTTAAAAAAGATTTCTTTTCCCAACTATTTTAGTAAAATCCAGTTTTAGATCCTACTTTTTACCCTGAGTCGTAGTAACTACTTGTTTTTGCCCATTAACTATCACCGGAAGTCTAAAACATAAAAGAGGAAGTTCTACCCCTCCCCTCAAGTTAAAAAAAAAAAAAAAAAGACGGAAAGCCAGAAGAGCCAATATAAAGAGACGCGCGGCTGGCTCTGAAGGCAGATGGTGTCAGTGTGGAGGACCGCCTGAAATTTCTAGATTATGTCAGAGCGAGTTCTTCCTAAACCAGTCCCGCCTTCATGCCGTCTGAGTACAGTATCTGAAACATCCCCTCCTCTTGCCTTCCCCTACCTTCCCCTCTACCTGCTCTCCTCAGCCAGCCAGGTACTTGTCGCTTCTAATGCACTGATTTTAAAAAACTATAATTATCGGCCATGTGAGGCATGTATGCTGTTTCAGATTATGAGAAGAACCTATTGAACTACTGCAAAATGGGGTCCCCACTCAAAGGTTCCAGGAAGCACTGAGTAGGGTGTATGTGTGGTGTGTGTGTGTGTGTGTGTGTGTGTGTGTGTGTGTGTGTGTGTTAACAGCACAGCACAAGAAGTTCTTAGGAAGAAAGAATATGGTTCCAGGATACATTGCTTCCTGCCTCCTAGCAAGTCCTTCCTGAACCTCAAATTTAGAACAGTTTCTTCTGAAATTCAAAATTTCCTGAGAGGGACTTGAGTAGATGATGGCTGTATCACAGTTTAATAACTGCTGTGAGAAAGATGGATGTAGAGATGGACAGTGATAATCCTGACACAGGGTCCACCATACGACCAGAAGGCAAGTAATATGTTACACAATAGAAAGATGATTTGAGATTGTTGGGTTTTGTTTTTTTTTTACAGACTTAAAAAGCAGTTTTTGCTAAAAAGTTCACCATCACTTAGACGTACAAATGCCAAATAGGAAATTAAAACAAAGCTTGACTTTTACTTTGTAAAACTAGGTCAAATCCTCAGCATTATAGGCCTGTTAGTCATCTATGGAATGTCTAACAGTTGGCAGATAAGCCTTATTAGACCTAAATTTACTAAGCTTATCAACCTTCACCACTGAGAATATCTATGTCCAAAATCCCCAGTCCCTTAAATTTCTGGTAACAATAGACCCCCCCCCCCCGAAGAGCCTTGAGTTTCTGAGACTGCCCCAAGTCATAAGGATTTCTTTCACAAGAAGCAAATTGCCCTCAAGCAAGAGGATTTACAATCATCTAGACCAGTGAGTGTGAATCTTTTAGAACTTTAAATGATACAAAAACTCACTGGCACATAGATTTGCAACCACTGGACTAGACACTTGCCTACCTCAGCTAAGCCTTAAAATCTGACCTCCTACTTTTGTGAGGGGACCAGTGTGATCATTGGAATGCACCCTTTCCAGCTACTCAAGCAAGGGTCCTTTCCAATTAAAGTATTTTCCTGTAAACTCATACTGTTTAGTTTTTAATTTTAATGTTCACTGAACCAACAACCTAAAGTAGCCACTATTTCAGGTGAGACTGAAGATAGGAATTTTGACTTTGCTCTGTAAGTGTAGGAAAACAGATTGTGATGGGATTTACAGAGAGAATTCTAAGTAAATAGGATAAAAATGTCCTGAAGTTAGGCTTTCATATGAAAGGACTCAGAGTGATCCTCCTGTTTTCAACCCTCCTAGTGCTGGGATTATAGGCTCACACCACCACTCCAAGTCTCAAAATAGGCTTTCTTGATGAAATTATCTCTTAAGGCCATTTCCATATATTATAGATAACTAAGTCTGGTAGAAATATTGTAGGCAGTCAGAGATGGTTGGGCCCCCAAAAAGTCAATGGAGAAAACAGTTATGGCCAAGGTTCAAGAAAAATGAATTACACATATACTCATATACTTCCACTGGGGATGAGCAGCAATGAATGATATGCTTTTTTTGTTTGTTTGTTTGTTTGTTTCTTTATTTTCTGTCTTTTTGAGACAGGGTCTCAATATACAACTCAGGTTGGCCTTGAGCTCACTTTATAGCCCAGGTTGGTCTCAAACTTGGAATGATCCACCTGCCTCAGCCTCCCAAGTGCTGGCATCACAGGCATGTGCCACCACACTTGGCTTATACTCTAAAAAAATTTTTTAATCATTTATTTATTTATTTATTTATTTATTTATTTGGTACAGGATCTTGCTATGCAGCTCGAACTCAGTGATCCTCTTGTCTCAGCTTCCCCAGTGCTAGTATTACAAGCTTGTGCCACCACACCTGGTTTTGGTGGCCAGCACAGCACACCTGGGGTACCAGGGCCAGCAGAGCATGCAGGACTGGGGATCAAACCCAGGTCCTTGTGCTTGCCAGGCAGGCACCTAGAACTTTGAACTATAGCCCCAGTCCTAATATTCCAAATAGACATCAATCACATTGGGGTAGAGGACCAAAACTCCTTAATCTACCCCTTCTAGGAAGACCCTTGTCTATCCCATGTGTACTTTCTACTTGCTATACGACTTGTTTCCCCATTTGATCCCCATTTAATCAATATTACCCAAGTGACTATACTTGTTGTATACTTATTGATTGACCATAGTTTTGTCCTACTTCAAACCCACCTTGTGATTTCCCACTGGGTCAAGATTATCTGCCTAATGGGGTGGCACATACCTGTAGTCCCAGCACTGAGGAAACTGAGGCAGAAGGATTGTTATAAGTTCAAGATCAGTCTGGGCTACAGGTGAGCTCAAGGCCAGTCTGAATTGCATAATGAGACCCTGTCTCAAAAAGGCAAAAAAACCACCACCCACAAGAAGCGGGTGGTGGGCAACCCTCTTTCCAGGGCCTTCTGTTCCTGTTGGACAGAAGCTTTCTCTCAATAAATTCTTGCTACTTTTAACCTCATTCCTCAATTTTAGGAAACACAAACTTAGCATTTCAGACCTTTAACAAGTTAGTTTGTTTCCCTTATATCACAGGTATAATTCAGTTTGCATCAGAGTGTTTTTAAGAATCTCTCACATGTGTGTGTGTTTTAGGGAAGGATCTACAGGGTGTTCAGGGCCTCACTGTGTAGATCAGACTCGTAGTGATCTGCCTGTTTACAGCCTCCCAAGTGCTGGGATTACAGGTGCACACTACTATGACCAGTCTCAGTTGCCGTCTCAGCGTGCCCCAGGGGCAGAGCTGGCCAGCAGGACCGGGGATCAAACCCCTGACCCCTGCACCTGGTTGGAGGCACTTTAATCTGCTGAGCTATTTGGCTGACCACCCCCTCTTCTTTTTTTAGCTGTGACTATAACTCAGCACCTTGTGCTTGAGCTGTACTCCTGGTCCTCTTACCTTTTTTAATACCATTGACAGAGAACTTTTTGTAGACATTATCTGGTTAAATTTCCATTGTAATCCACACTTCTTATCCCCACAGCAGGAAAATGCAGTTTAGAAGAGTCAACTCTCCCCCAAGATCACATGCATAGGAAAAGTAGAATCTAATCATCAAGGCCATTGTCAGCTTTTTCCACTTGCTAATTGACTCATATTACAATGGTTATTAAGTCCTAGTGAAAGAAAGGAAAATTTTCCTCAGAACAGGTAACCAGCCTGTCAATATTATATTTATTCCATTAACCAGCATTTCTTGGGTGCCTATTATATATCTAAAACTAGATTCTGTCTTTATTGTTCATGTGAAATTTACCTAAAATTTTTGAAATTTTAGTATATAATACGATCTCAATAGCAGCCCTAACAGTTTTAACCTTATGTGACAAAATGATAAATTTCTTGACAATAAAAATAGCTAGTTAGTATAAGTCTCTGTGGATTAGGCATTCTTTTGGTCTATGGGTGATTATCACTCTTAAGTTTCTTGCCCCAGAGATTTATTTAACATTTATTTCCCTTAAGTAGTAAAGTAAAATCTGAATTTATTTTTCAGTTCTGTCATCTATTATTTTTCTGAGACAGTACATTTACATTTTAACGTGATGTTAAGGAAGTTAATTACCTCATTTCCAATTGAGCTTCCATTCCTCTCATTAAATTCTGATTTTCTGACTAAATAGTGGCATTCAGAGAAACTTCATGTTTCTTTCTCATCTGTTTTCCTCTTTCCACCTTTTCTCCTCCCGTTCTCTTCTTCCTCCTCCTGCTCTCTTCCTTTTGCTGTCCCAAAAACTGACTCTCCACACACACACATAGACCGCACAGACTCATCATGAAGGCAGAGAGCACTGGTGACACAGTAAGCCCCTTGGTCAGTCCTTGCTCAAAGCTATCCATGCTTTAGACTTCCATTTACATTCCCCAAAATAAATCATTTTATTAAGTCATACTGTCTTTTTCTTACATCACAAAGCAATCTAAATGATACAGAAGTATTATTAGAGTTGCAGTCTAAGAAAGTTGCAAAGGAAACAAAAAAAGACTTAATAAGTGAAATATGATTAAGTAAACTCCATAAGTTAAAAAGTACAATATAAATAAATTCATGTAATAGAAAACTAAACTAAATTTTGTAATTTAAAAATATGGAAAGTGATAGTCAATTTGTGAATTTGCCAGTAAGGAAAGGCTAAGAGATACTGTTAACAAACAGTGCAAATCTTGGTGGTTTGTAACAACAAGTGTATAGTCTTAATTCCACTACATCTCACTGTTGCTGGACGCTATACTCTCTGTCTCCTCTCTGTAGGACCCAGACTCGTGGAACACCACTATCTGTGTTAGAGAAACATACAAACAATATAACATGCATTGATCCTTAAAGTTTGGACCCATAAGTAAAACACTTTGGTCATATTTCGCTGAATGAAAGAAATTCACATGGCCACAAGTGACTTAAAAAGGATGGAGGAGTGCTGTCTGCAAAAAAATGAGAACTTTTGATAAAGAGTGTTGATGACCATCTCTGTAGAAAGAACAGGCTGGGAGTCAAATAGGTTTACTTTTAGTGTAATTATTTACTACTATGCTACCTAAACATTCTGAAGCACAATTTCTTACCAAATGAGAGCAGTCACTTACTGCTGAGGTATCCACCTCAAGGACTTTAAATGTTGACTTTCACTAGTGTTTAAAAAAAAAGCTTTTCACTAGTGTTACAAAAATTAAAAATTTTAGAAAGTTGCTCAAATTAAAAATGTCTCACTCCCTTGAAAATGATTGTAAAATATAGAATAGCTGAAAAGATAACATGAAACACTTGTACTGGGAGGCTTTAGAAGCAATAACAAAATAAACAAGAAAATAAACTTTGACTGATAGAATTAGTATAGAGTTTGTTTATAGAAAATTTGGAGCCCAGAGGTAAAGGAGTTTCTGCATGATTATGCAGCTGCATGTTGATAACCAGGACCTAGATTTCTTTCTCTCTCTCTGCTCCCAAATTCTCAATGTCACATTCAACTTTAGGCTGGTAGCAAGATGGCTAAAATGACTACAGGAATCATATCTAGAAATAAAATATCTCAAGAAGAAAACAAAACTTCTTGGGATACATTCATTCTCTACACACATGTGTGCACACAAACACCTCCTTTTACTTTCATAATGTTTTCCTTTGGAATAATTTCAGACATAACAATAAAATTGAAAGAAAAATACAAAGAACTCTCAGGTGTTCTGCTTTGAGAGTCTATGACTGTTCACATTTTGTCCTGTTTATCTTAT
>NW_004524696.1:2009984-2012668 GCF_000260255.1 Octodon degus | reverse complement strand
TGAACCCTTTGTGTCTCTCTGGGAAGATGTTCTGCTCCTGAATCAGCTGGGTGGGTCTTGCCTCTAGCCTCTTTGCAGGGCGTTCTGCTGAAGGGTTCCCTGCTGAGCCTGCAGCCTGGGTCGAATGAGGATCCGCTGGCCCGGGACGTCTCACTCACTCGCTGGGCCTGCGCTCTGGTTCTATTCAGGATCTCGTGGCCTCGGGTCTCACTCACTCGCCTATCTTATTGTTTTAGTGTGTATTTTTCCTGAATCATTTGGAAATGCCTTGAAAATGTAAGACCATTTAAGCCTAAAATGTATTAGCATACATGTTGAAAGAACATGGATAATCTTTTGACTGCAGTACAATGATCAGTATTATGAATTGATATGCTATATTTTCATCTAGTAATCTAATCTAATGCATATTTTATACTCATTTTTATCTTGTTCTTTTATATCCTATATACAATTAGGGTTTTTTTCATGGTACTGGGGATTGAACTCAGGACCTTGTACTTGCCAGGCAAGCACTTATTCTACTGAGCTATCTCCCGGCCCTATAACCTATATACAATTTAACGAACTTCCAAAAGGGATTATAGATGAAAGTTGTAATGAGTGATAGAGAAAACTAATGGTAATACAATAGGAGACCTTGCTTCAATTATATTAATAATAACTAAACATTCCATTTAAAAGTTGAGAAAAATATCAGAATTAATTAAAAAGTGAATCTCACCCTTCTCTTGTCCACAACAGATATTTGTTAAATGAAAGGTGTGTTTACATGCCTTCTGATCTCCACTTATTTTATTTTATTTTTTTTCCACTTATTTTAACTCCACTTCTTTCTGATGAACAAGCAACATCATTCATGTCATTGGTCCCATTTATATACTGTATATTTCCCAGTATGTTATTTTTCTGTCTACTTCAAATAATTTTTATATTTGGTTTTCAATAGTTTATATAGGGATGGACATAATATTTTTCATATTAATCTTACTTGAGATTTTCAGCTTTTAAAATCTGTAAACATGATTTTTTTTTTTTGCCAAATACAGAAAATTTAGGGCTATTTGTATCGTAAAATAGTTTTCTTCCTTTTTCTCTCAGTGTTTGTAAATCTCCAATAAAATATGGATAAATATCCATATAAAAGAACAAGATAAAAATGAGCATAAAATATGCTTTAGATTAGATTACATACCATACACAGGTCACTTTTGTTAACCTCATTTTTTTATCTCTACCCGTCAGTCTGGGTAATTTCTATTGCTCTTACCTTCCATGTTCCCTGATTGTTCTCTTACCTCCAATCTGTTAAAACCATCCAGTAGAGCCAGGGATACAACTAAGTAGCACAGTGCCAGGCACAAAGTCCTGAGTTGATTCTTTTTTTTCTTTTTCCTTTTTTTGTTTTTTTTTTTTTTTTTTTTTTTTTTTTTTTTTTTTTTTCAGAACTGGAGATTGAACTCAGGTCCTTGTGCTTGCCAGGGAAGCACTTATTCTACTGAGCTATCTCCCCAGCCCATGAGTTTGATTCCTGATACAACCCCAAAAATCTATTGACTTCTTTGTTTCAGATATTATATATTTTAGGTTCTCAATTTTATATTTGTGGTTTTCTTATAATTTCTATCTTTAAAGAGAGTTTCTGTGTGTTCATTTATTACAAGCATATTTTCGTCTGTATCTTTGACCACAGTTATAATTCCTGCTCTGAAGTTCAGTCTGTTGTTTCCAATATTTGAGTCACCATAAATTAATTGCCAGTGATTTATCCCTTTTCTTTTGATCATAAATCATGTTTTTTAATTTCTTAAATGTCTAGTGATGGTAGATTGTATCCTAGACATTTGAAAAACACAGGATAGAAAGTTCTGATTCCATCCATCATCTTTTGACAAACCTGGGAGTGGTTTTTGTTGTTGTCATTCCTCCCTCATTTTAACAAGCAGTTTGGGGAATGTGTTCACTCCACACTTTAGCCCTTGGAGTATCAATATTGAAACCTCATTTAGTTCCTTGAGACGTAGCTGGAAGGATTCACTGCCATACACAGCAGAAGCTGGAGATCATCCAGTGATTTAAGCATAGTATGCAAATTTGGTGCTTTTCACAAACCCCACTCCTTATTTTACTGCTGAACTATCCCAGAACTTCACTTCTTTTTTGTGGCTCTGCATGTGAGGTTGTACATAGACTTTTTTTTCACAAATAGGACTTTATTTATCACTGTTAAAAATCTGGATCTTAAACAGACTCTTGGACTGATGGTTCTTATCCATCAGGTCATTCATAAATAGACTTTTTAAAGCTGTTTTCATTGCTTACAGTTATTTAAAATTTGAAAGTATGAATCAGTCATTTTTTTTGAATCAGTCATTTTTGATGACTAATTTACCTTAAAAGTGTTATTTAGAGTTATAACTTTTCAAATTAACTTTTTGGTCATTACATTCAAATGCCTATGTAGAATATCAGTGAGAAAGTGCTATGAACAGTTAAACACCCACACTAGAATTTTCAATCAATGTGGAAGCTGAGATGATTTAAACTTATATGTTCTATCATAGTCAAAGGCATAATTTCTCTGACATTCTTTCACTTGTAAGAAGGAACCACACTAGAAGAAAAATAATTTAGCCAGTCCTAGCCCAGGTCCGGTGAGTGTGTGGAGAGCTTCCTGCTACCCT
>NW_004524696.1:1997318-2002725 GCF_000260255.1 Octodon degus | reverse complement strand
TAGTGAAATTCTGTATCATTTCTAATTTTTTTAACCATTTTGTATTTTCTTTAAATAAGAAAACATGTCAAACTTCTAAAAACACTTTAGTAGTAAAATAAAGTAACTAATGTCTTTCAGCAAAAAAAAAAAAAGAAAGAAAAATAATTTAGCCACATGATGACAGCTGTTTTCTGTTCTACCAAAACTAAAATAACTCAGAAGTGTTAATTTACTTATCATAACTGTTATTGTAATTATCACATCTACCATCATTTCTTTTCTGTAATACTGGAAAAAATAACTGCTTCTTCTCCTTCTCCTCCTCTTCCTCCTCCTCCTCCTCCTCCTCCTCCTTCTCCTCCTCTTCTTCTTTCTCTTCTTTCTCCTCTTCTTCCTCTTCACTTTCTTCCTCTTACTTTTCCTCTCCCTCCCTTCCTCCTTTCCTTCAGAAAATCTCCTATATTCCCATACTTCATCAGTCAATTGAACATTTGAACACCTAAAAACATATGCAACCCAGACTGTGCCTCCCTCAAGCTTACCTCCCAAATAACAAAGCTCTCCTAAACATAGTAAAACTGAGTATAGTCTTTCTTGTTAATTTCTCTGTAAGATAGAATATAGACATTACAGAGATTGTCAGTGAACAAACAGAAAAATGTACAAGTATTTGATCTTAATGTAAATTAACTTTTTGTTATGAGTGTTAGTAGTATTATAGATAGACACCATAATCATACTACATTTAATCGGAAGTACATATGATTAAAACATTTTTTGTGTCTTATATAATCATGGCTTACTTCATGACTTCAAATCATGGCTTACTTCATCAGCTATTTACATGTTCAGTTACTACTCAAATTGAAAAATAAAAATACCTTTGAATAAATTTAAAACTAGACATCATAGTGTAGTATACATTCCATAACAATACTACTGGAAAGTCTTGGCCAGATTTTCAATAGTGATAAATAAAGTCCTATTTGTGAAAAAGAAAGTCTATTTACAACCTCATATGCAGAACCACAAAAAAGAAGGCAAAGTTCTGGGATACTTCAGCAGTAAAATAAGGAGTGGATATGAAGATAATTTTGAGACATTTGTAGAATTGGGTACACCTGGAAAACAACGTTAAATGAAATATATTGGATGCACATCTTTTTTAACATAACATTGTTTATTATGTGAAATTTTGACAATACAAACAAAAATACAGAAATACAATATATAGATAACAGCTTAATTCAAAACAATGACTTCTTAGGAGACCATCATGTCTATTTCTAGTAAAATAAAGAGACTACGTATAGGTAGAAACAGATTGGTCATTAGCTTTATTATTTGCTTAGAAATTATCTATAAATTAATTTGCACCCTGCTGCTTACCATAACGTGTAAAAAGGGAGTTAAAAGAAAGTTTCCTTGATGATTTCTACCATACGAAAGATGTTATACTGTATTTTAGCCACGCTGATATACAAAAAATATCTAAATTTAATGCTGTTACAAAAATGAAGCAGTAATGAGATTCTGGCTAAAGAGGGCTCAAAATGAGAATAATATATACTTTAAAGAATCCAAAATAAACAAATGGTTGTTATTTAAAAAAAAAGCTCTAGGTGCACTGTAAGCATATAGATTTTTCTCCACATGTTCTTTTAAATAATGAAAGTGTCAAAAAAAATATGGTCAGCTGTGTTAGACTACATTACACTATTGTACAGGCTGCATTGAATAGAACCTCTGTACAATAATTATAATGAAGCATAGTTTGCATCATATTATGGCAATTTATGCTCAGTGAAAACCTTCCAGAGTCCTTTTATTTTGGAATATCCTGTAAACAGTCAAACCACCAGATTGAATAATGAGTCAATTAGTATTGACTTTCCTTACCAGATTCACCTGTGTATTGGCTTGGCATTTTTAATTCACATCCTTTGCCAAGTCATCTACTTCTACTACCATAAGTGGGAATTCAAGCTCTCTCCTCACTGATTTTCACCATATACTTGATTTGGGAGGTTGGCACTTTCCACATAGCCTACAAGGTTCTTCAGTTGGGCTACCATGGTCCCCTATGCATACTTCTCAGAAGCAGTGGATCTTGCCCAGATGCACATCTTAAATATCATATGGCATCACTCATTTCAGTACAGCAACATACAAATAAAGTACATCAAGTACTTTATGATATGATAAAAGAAACAAATGAGAAGCGTTCCAGGAGCCCAAGGGATAGGGTAAACATTGTATGCTCTATACATGAACTGAAAATAATAATAATGATAATGAAAATAAGGAAAGGGGCATTAGAAACAGGGAGAGAGGTCAGTGGGGAGGGGAAGGGGATTAAAAGACAATCAAGATGTGCTATGTATATATACCTACTCCCTAAAATGAATGTAATCTTTATATCAAGCATATACTAATAAAATATTTTTAAATAAATAAAAAAAGCATAACACATTTGCCTTCAACTCTTCATTTCTCTGTTGGTTCTTTAAGGCAAATGTTTTGTTTTTATTTGGAATCATAAAAGAAACATTTTAATAAATCCTTAAATTCTTCTTCATTAATGCGATTTAAATAATAAATTTACATAACGATTGAACTGATTTACTTACATACTTTCAACTGTAGAAAAATTATTTGTGTGTGTGTGTTTATACTATCACACCCAATCAAGCCGAACCCAATCATTAACTAAAGTGATTAATGAATGCAGCATTAGCTGATGGCTTTAAATTTAGAATGTGTTACTGATGTCAGGCTTGATTAGTTTTCTATCTAAAACTGATGCTGCTAAAAGCTTTGAGCAATTCAGATGTAATCACTGAGGTTTTTCCAGTAGAGTAACAGAAATTCTATCAGGATCCAGAATTAATTGTTTGTTGGACTTCCTTGTAGGGAGGGAGGGATAGGGAGAGGGGGTTGAGACAAGAGACAGACAGACAGACAGAGACCTTTTACTGATGGGATGAGATGGGAAGAACAGGAGAACAGGAAGCAGTGGAGAAGATCAGGTAGCATCAATCATGGCAAAGGTGAAGAATCTTAATATAAAAATATCTCATCTTTTTCCGACAAATCACAAAATGGTTTAAGGGTGCGAATACTGATCATTTAAGCTACATAACTTGTCAAGAAGCAAGAATAATAAATGAAGGAAAGGCAGAAGGTTAATACAGCCCCATTCCTTGGGAACTTCTCTAAAAATGAACTCACAGGAAAGTCATTAGAGTCAATGGTGGAGACCAACATTTTTATTTTATTTTTTTAATTTTTTTATTTATTTATTTGTGTGTGTGTGTGTGTGTGTGTGTGTGTGGCCAGCTCAGCCCACCAGGGGGTGGGGCTGGTTGGCATGTGGTGCTGGGGGATTGAACCGCAGTCCCTGTGCTTTGCTAAGCTTGTTCTAAGTAGGTGCTTTAGACCACTGAGCCATCTCACCAGCCCAACATTTTTATTAATAAGGTAAAAGGAAAGCATAGCAGAAGTAAAGGTGATGTAATTCCTGGCAGTCACAAATGATTTTGTGTCATGGACATTTGGGGAGCTAGAATGAAAACTGGAGGGATTATGGCCATCAAATTACAAGGTGAGAGTCCAACCAACTGAAGAATTGTCGTGCATAAACTTGAAGATTACAATGGATTCTATCCTGAGACTGCTGCACAAGATTCAGGGGAGTCAAGAAGCAGCTACAACTTTAGGAAAATGAGAAGTAGAAGATTTTACATCATTTCCAATGTTTGTGCCTTATTGACCCAAATGTCCCAAGGTGTCTTAAATGAGATGGAAACATTCTTTATTTGCGCAACATTCTCTGGATGTTTAGAGTTCATCTGTCTGGGGGCATGGTACAGTGGAGTCTGTCAGTGTATCCTGTCAGTCAAGAAGGTTCCTGTCATATGTCATTGATGTAGTTTAGCGATCTCCAAGAAAAAGGCAGCAAATAATTTGGACCCCTCTATGTAGTTCCACCTAATAAGGAAAAACAAAGAGAAACTTTGTTACGATTTCAAATCAAATGAAAATGGAAACATCTACCATTTAGATAGAAGATCTGACATTATAAGTTCAATCTAAAGTACCTAACATACTTCTGAGATCCCAAGGTGAAAGGCACTTGGTAAATTCCATGGGAAATAAAATTATTATTAAAATAGGGAACCAAGAGGTGGAGGGATGTGGAGAAAGGGGAAGGAAAGCAGATGTCAGAAAATTAAAATGTGTTCTGTACATGTGCCAACTGCCTACAATGAATGTAATTATTATATACTACAAATGTGTGCTAATAAAAATAAACATTTGGAAAGAAAGAAGATGACAATAAGTCCTAGGCTCAAAAAAGAGACCATTTTCCTTGGTTTTATATCACTGACATGACAGATATCAGAGTTAGTGAGATTCTTTCTCAATGATCTGAGAGGCTTAGGAGCTTTGTATAACCTACCAATAATGCATATCTCAAACAAAACTAAATGTCATTGTTGTAGACTGAAAATCATATAACTTAATATTCATATGTTCAGGTCACTCCCAGACTGACTCTTGGGAAGGCCTTTGAGAACATGGAAAAATTAAATGAGGTCAGCAGAGTGGTCCTTCATTCCATGGGGCTGGTGCCCTGCCAGGGAGGAAGAAACACCAGAGCCTGCTTCTTAGTAGATGTGCTCTCTCACACCCCCTCTCCTCCTCCTCCGCTCTGCCATGTGAAGAGACTGGGAGAAGGTGGCAATCTGAGAGCCAGAAGGAGAACCTGCTTCCAGAACTGAGCGAGCACCCGGACATAGACTTCCTAGTCTGCAGCACCATGAAGAAATAAATCTCTGCTGCTTAAACCATATGTTTTGGTATGCACCATATTGTGTTCAATGTTCTGGTATTTCAGATGATGCTGGAACCTGCCCACATGGAGCCTCTGGGCTTGTGAAAGGAGACCAAACTGCACAGGGACATGCTGACCTGTTCATCTTCTCATTCTGAGAGTGCTCTCCATCATCAACAGCCCCCAGTGGAAGCATCATCACACTCTTTTGGACAATGTCTTGGAATATTTTGGCGATAGGAATGCTTGATCCATCTTGGATCATGTCAGGCTCTGTTCCAAACACTGAAACAAAAAGGAAAGAGAGCACTGGCATAAATAATGACCAGACTAACACTCACTGTTCCTAAAGGATGTGTTTGCTTTCTTTTCCTTTTTTGCTTTGTCCGTGTGTGTGTGTGTGTGTGTGTGTGTGTGTGTGTATGTGTTTAATTTGATGCCTGTAGTAAGATTCTTTGTATTATGTAACTTATATTCAAAAATGGAAATACAGTTAAAAAGAACCCAAAAGACATCTTCTTTAAAACTATCTTATGTTTAAAATTTCTTAACAAATTTTTTAATTTTTGTTTTTTTTAAATTTTTTTA
>NW_004524696.1:1977222-1997196 GCF_000260255.1 Octodon degus | reverse complement strand
GTGCTGGGGGATTGAACCGCGGTCCCTGATGCTTTGCTAAGCTTGTTCTAAGTAGGTGCTTTAGACCACTGAGCCATCTCTCCAGCCCCAAATTTTTTAATTTTTGAATTGAGAAAAGTTTTAAATATAGTACAGATGTCATTCCCATATACCCTTGAATCTGCTTTCTAAGGTGTTAACATATAAAACTATTGATCAAGAATTGGTACATGTTATTAAATACTTGCCAAACTTCATTAGAATTTAACCTATCTTTCCCTTTTTCTATTTCAGAATCCAATATAGAATCCCATGCTGCATATTGTTATTGTTTCTCAGTCTTTTTTTTCCCTTGACACAGGGTCTCACCATGTAGTTCAGGCTGCCTCTGAACTTACGTGTAGCCCACTTTAGTCTCAGATGCATGGTAATCATCCTGCCATAGGATCCTGAGTGCTGGAATTATAGGCATGTGCCACCTCACCCAGTCTCTCAGTCTTCTAATCTGCAGTAGCTCATCAGTATTTTCTTGTCCTTCTTGATCTTTGCTTTCTTAAAAAGTACTGATTGATTATTTTGTAAAATCGTCCTCAATTTGGTCTGATATTTTCTGATGATTAAAAGAAGTCATACATTTTTAGAAAGACACAAAACTCTATATCTACCTTTGTTTTCATTTTGAATTAAATACTATAGAAGTGGGACTGTATTGGGTTTTGTTTGTAATAGACAAATAACTATCCTCAACTATCACCCAAATGTTACAATGTGTCTTCTACCTTTCAAAGTATCCCATGAAATAGTTTCAACTACTGTCCCACTTTTATTTATTCATTTATTTATTTAATATTTGGTACAGGGTGTCACTATGCAGCTTGGACTCATAGTGATCTCCTATTTTCAACCTCCCCAGTGCTGCAATTACAGACATGTGCCACCATACTGGGTCTCAGTGACTGACTCAGTGCACTCAAGGGCAGGGCCAGCACAGCACGCGGTGCTGAGGATGGAATCCCAGTCCCTGCACTTGCCTAAGCAAACACTTTTTTTTTTTGCAGAACCGGGGATTGAACTCAGGCCCTTGCGCTTGCCAGGGAAGTGCTTATTCCACTCAGCCATCTCCCCTGCCCCCTAAGCAACAATCTGCTGAGCTATCTCAATGGCCCTTTACTATCCTACATTTGAATCTAGACAGAGATGAGCTCAAATCTTCTACGTTAGAGAACAAGTCATAATGATGGTGTAGAAATGAAAAAGAAACAAACAAAAAAAAAATCATGCCAAGTCCAGGAGATAGCTCTATGGCATAAATGCCTGCCTGACAAGTGCAGGGTCCTGAGTTCAAGCCCTGGTACCAAAAAATCATGCCACCTCTTTATTCACAAGGCAAGGTATGAATGTGAACAAAGGTGGTGTACTTTGTTAGCTAAACTGGCTTATACACAGTAAACCAAAAGATGTCCTCTGCATTCTGTCAAGAGAATTACAGGTCTTTCAATGGCTGTTAACATTGATGTTTCAAACATGTGTCTCTCTTTAGCTGGTATTACATTTGCCTTCCTCATTCTTCTTCCTCTTTTCTTCAATGTCAAATTGTGCTAGTGAAAAACCTGCTAAAATTTGAGGTGGCAAAAACAATGGATGTAAAGAAATCTGGCTCCTACTCTTGAACTTTTTCTCTAATTTTTCATGTCTTTATCCTTAAGCAGATAATCCCCATGGAGACAGTGCTTTAGCAAGGTATGGCCTTCCAATTCCAGCTTAGCTATTATAGCTGTATGGCTACAGACCTTACCTGTAACATAAGGCTGTAGATCTATATAAACATGTGCCAGTGGCTTCCCATTTAACTTTTGGGGACACCACAAAACTCTCTGTGCTTGAGGGAGACCCAATTTTGTATTGTTGGCAGGGTGTCTATCCTGCAACAGAAGCCACAAAGACTAGATATTCTTATTTCTGTTCTGGCAGGCTGTGCCCATACATGTACCTCTGCTAAGCATATCACATGTCCTAGCCAGGAATTTTTGAATCACAGAATTAACATAAGAACCACTAATCAAATTCTGAACAAAATCATGCCACCCTCTGGAGAACCACTGTGACTTTATGAAAAGATCATTAGTTTTAGAGTTGAATAGCTGGCAATGGGTTTCTCATGTGTTTTGTAATTCTATATGTGAGGTCATCCTTAGGAAGCCTTTCTGTGGAAAAATCACAAGGTGACCTGGGCTGTGTGTCTCCAGGGCAGTATGATGTGTGCATCATCTATGGGTTTGGGAAGAATTAGTCCAACCCTACTACCAGCTCTATTTCTAGCACTGAAGGATTTCCCTTACTATCATAAGAGTTAAGCTATGCTTTTTAAATGATGTTTTGCTATGCTAGCCAACATTTCCATGAGTTTTACATCAGGAGGATTTGCTGATCTTTGGTTTGTCATTTTCTCCCAAATTCAGGTCTCTAGACTGCAATTTGTGCCCTGGCTTTGCCATTCAGCAGCAGAGTCATTATCAAGTAACTTCATCTCTTTAATTCTTAATTTTATCCTCTAAAAAATAGAGGAGATTGTTGGGAGGATTATATAATACAGGGAATACAAAGTTCCCATTACATGGTGTGCATTAAAGAATATGCACTAGATAAAGAGGAAAGTTGATATTTGAGTATTAAAAGTGTCTGCTGAGCTAGGTACATTTTCACATACCTATAATCCCAGTACTCTAGGATGCTGAAGCAGGAGGATTATAAATTTAAGCCAAATCTACTTTTGCAAGACCCTGTCTCAAAATTAAAAAGTGGGGAGGGCTCAGTGTGCCCTCAGTACCATGAAAGAAGAGGAAGAAGAGGTGTTTGTTGATCTCCCCACTGGTCCCATTGTAAACTGGATGATCAAAATATCTTAAGGTCCCACCTGTTCTGATGGCTCTTTTTGCTGCAAGATACTGAGTATCATTAATATTTGCCATCCATGGCTGAACTCCTACTACCATAGAAATAGTCATCTGATTGGAGCTATTCCTTTTGGAGAATACATCTTCAAGATGCTGTTTTACCTATGAGGCAACATTTTGCATAATAAGAGGTTGAAATTTTGTTCTCTCTAGCAGTGTTTCATCAAGAAATTAATTGAAGTACTTACTTGAAATGTTGGAACACTCTGACTTTTCCTTCATTCTGCCAGAGGGCCTGACATAGTGAGTGGATTCTTTAGCACTGAGAACAGAGGCCCTGGCCTTCACCCAGTGAGGAACACTTGTTCTCATTCCCCTTCTACCTCTGTACTCACAATCACCAATCCTGGCCCTACTCCATTCTCATAACACTGTTTGCTAAATAGTGTGTTATAGTAATGTTTACTGAGAATTATGAGATATAATATACTATCTCAATTAGAATGTTATGTTTTGAGATTTATTAATACCCTAATGAATATTTAGGGAGCATTAAGCATTTGAGAAATTTCAGGGAAAAAATGGAAGGCATCTCAATCCCATCTGTGAAGGAGATCACTTTCACATCTTTCTTCTCCAATGCCTTCCCAATAACTTCTGTAGAAATCCTCCTAGGCAATCCCCTATGAAATATTTCTTCCATCTTTTCCTTTATATTTTTATTAATTTTATTGAGAAACAAATAACAATGAGACAGTTTCAAAACCAATTGATAGGACAGTTTCAATAACTAATACATTGCATATTGTTGTCTTCTTAGTGGTTATTCATAGTACAAGATACAGACATGATATCCTGTCCAAACACTATTAGTACAAATCTTTCTTCTCATTGAATTAAGAGAAAGTAGCTGTATATCTATCCTAACTATTTTGTACATACAGATACAAAATGGTCATTCATTTGTATTCCCTTTTTTTAGTTTTGTCAGAGGTGGTTATTCCATTGCCATTTAAATATTGTAGGTGCATGAATTCAGCAAAATATTCCAATATACTCCAGTAGTCCTTAATAGTAATGGGTTATCCATAGGACTTGCAATTTCAGAAGTTGTTGACTTGAGCTTTTTACAGCTCAGCATATTAATATGGATTTACTTTTTATACCTCATTTTTATACTTTTCTGCTGCATGGTCAAGACCAAGATAAAGCAAGAAGTGTAACTATATAACAAGAAATGTAACTTTTGTATCTGACAAGGTCAGTCAAATCCCCTCAGGATTTACCCTGAACCATCTTTTCCTTTAACAAATATTTATTAACACCTGTCAGGTGTCAGGGGGACTTTTCCCCATTCTTCACAGCAAGGGAGATAGCTGTGAAGAATGGGGAAAAAAGTACTACCCTCATAGAATGCATATGTTGTAAGAGAAAGGGGCAATGCATACAAAAAAAAAAAAGGAGTAAAGGAAGGAAAGGGGGAAAGATACTTTTTTAGAATCTAATTAGTCTTTACAAGATCAGAAAAGAGGATAATCTAATAAGAATAGCTGAGAGTTGAGATTTCCTTAACTCATTTGTCCAAGGGACTACTTTCTGGTACACTTGCTTGAGGAAAATTGACGATGAGTTGATAATTGGATACATAACTATAAATAGTTGTTTAAATGGTCTTTTTCAAAGTGTTGATTTCAGACATCATGAAAAAACTGATGAGGGTGGCTGAGATTTTCTAGCTCCCTCCAAGATAGGCAATTATGTACTCCACCTCTGTATAAGATCAATCTTGCTTTTATTGCTACCATCTAATTTTTTTAAAAAGTGCCTATCACTACAACTACAAATAGTTATTTATCTAACTGTGGTAATGGCATATAGCTGAGGAAAGTTTTCACTGAGCAAGACTGACAATGGTTTCTTGACATTTGTTTGAGTTCTTTTGTGTTGAAAATAAAATGTTAAGTTCAATCATAACAGCTGAATTCCTCACCACACCACAGTGCAAGGGAATTGGAAAAGGTGCCGCTAGGCTCAATGACACTAAATTATGGTTACCTGTTTTTCCACCACAGATACATTCATATGTGGGACTAGACGGATTGAAAATTTCCCGGTAACCCGTCCAGGTATAACTGTTTTAATTCCAGGTTTATCAAATGCACCTTCAATCCCATGAATAGAAAGAGATGGGTACCTCCATAGGTGCATTAGAATTTCCTCCTAAATAAAAACAAAATCATCCAAAGAATATCTGGTTAAAACTCAGTTAAATTATATTGTTTGTATCACCAAAATCTGTGCATCTGAGATCCACTCATGACAAGTAAATGAGCACCTAACTTAGATGTGACTGAGCTATCACTATGAAATGAACCATTTCCTAAGAAAACATGGCTTCTCTTCTGTGGTCTTTTCCTACCCAAACCCATGCCATTCTCCCTTTTTTGCCCAGGTATTAATATTTGCCATTAACAGATTAAAAAATCTGAGTTCAGTTATAAAGTTCTATCCATGATCATTGCAGAGATGACTTGTGAAAATGTGTGCCACATTTTCTTGTTCAGCAGATCTCAAAGAACTCTCCACATTTTATCTATATCCTTTCTTCTTGTAGCCATCATAAACTTACTCTGAGAAAAGAAATGTGCCTTATAATAATAAATTCTACCTCTTCTTTTCATCATGGTTTTGGATTCTTTTCATCGTTCCCTCAAGAATCAGCAAGTACCTTAGCAAATAAATATTTTTAAAAGGAGACAAAAGAGAAAAGAAAAAAGTCTAAAATTTCCACTAATAAATGCTTAGGCTCTGGGTTTCCTTAGAATACAGCGGAAGCCATCTATTAACTTACAGATTTGCCCTGAGGCTCTTGGTTCACCCTGGAAAAATGAACAATTAGTTCTCTTAGAGCTGAACCTGTCTCAACCTTTTCCAAATCTTCAAATAGTTAAGTTTTGCTTTTTGGCTGCAGGCTGATGTAGGAGGCAAATTAATAAACTGTCTTGGAAAAGCATGGCTGTGAAATTATTTGTTGCTCATGGTTAGGTGCCTGAAGCCAATGCCAACTAGACCCTAGAAACAGGTTGATCTAGACTATAGGAAAGTGGCTGTGAAAATTAAAATCTGTCTAGGAACCAATATTCGCTCTGGGTCATTAAATAGGTGGATTAGCAACACCTGGAGCTATTTACCCATTGGGGAAATGTCATTCATAATCACCATCCCTTTCAGATTAGCCATGAGTTAATTGCCATACCTTTGTAGCAAACAGAAATTTCTCAACCTGACTGTTATTCCGATACTGCTCGAAGTCCAGATCAATGGTTTCATATATTTTTTTTTGTCCTCTGTAATAGGAGCCACTTGGTCATAGATGCTAGGTATCAGGATGTGACCTGATGAATCCACTAGGCTACCTAAAAATGCACATAGAAAACAAAGCAAGGTAGAAGTTGCATGCATGCAGATGCTGTGGCCTTGAACAGAACCAGGTGATGGCTCTTCTGGGTACAAGGGGCTCCATGACTATTAGTGGTTTTCCTGGCCAGAGCCATTGGCCACAACTCTACCCCAGAGATGAGTACCATGATCCCTGGACCTGCTGGTCTGGCCCTCGGTGTGCTGAGACAGCAATTGAGACTGGGCATGGTGGCGTGCCTGTAATCCCAGGTCTTGGGAGGCTGTAAACAGGTGGATCACTATGAGCCCAATCTAGTAGTAAGACCCTGAACACCCTGCAGACCCTTCCCTAAAATATGAGAGAGAGAGAGAGAGAGAGAGAGAGAGAGAGAGAGAGAGAGAGAGATCATGTGAAAGAAATGTTGAACAGCTGCACTCATCCAGAGTCAGACACCCAGCAACAGTCACCTGGTCAAATACAGGGCTAAAGCACAATGGATCTACAATAAGCTTTATCAGGTGAGATCACCTGCGCAGTGTTCAAGTTCTCAACCATACCATTTGTGTCATAAACGAAGTTCATTTTTTTCATTTTATCCTAAATTAGAAAGTGAAATGTATAGGTATGTACACATGAGAAACAAAATTTCCTTCATCTCTTTTCAAATGTCTCCTTTATATTCTCCCCTTAGTAATATAATTCTCATTTTTAATCAGAGGCATGATGTGCTTAAAGTCTAATCTATCATGATCCCAAAATCTTTATAGACAATGAGTATGTATACTAGTCTTCTCTTTATGACAGAGTATTGGGTTCAATCAGAGTGGAGAAAAGCACCAACAAATATCTATAAAAGAAACTGATGCTGAGGTTTAGCAAACATACTTATCAAAGATTAGTGGAACCAAAGTGAGTTGATAAAAATGACACAAAACTGAATCAGATAAATGAATCCTCAATCCATCTGGGTACCTTTATTCAAGTAAAAATCCCTTCATAATAATGTTCCATATTGTTTATATGATTATAATTTGACAGTGTCAGAGGAGGAACATTACTGTGAACATTACTGTGATCTTTAAATTAATGTCAACAACTACAAAGCAAGACTTGAAGATTCTAGGCACTAATTAATAATGGCAAGTTATTGTACCCCTCCTCTTTCCTAGCTGCTGGCTTAATGCTGGGATGTGAAGATACACAAGATGAGAGCTCTTTCCACCAGTGAGGATACCACAAGTCTGATACCAAGTAAGCGTATCAATACACAGAAAAGTGATAACGTGATATAGAATAGGCTTCCCAGAACTTTGAGAATGATCCCAAGAGATCTAAGTTAAAGGCTTGAATTGTGTCAAAGCAACAGAGTGTGAAGGGAAGAAGGTATTGTTTTTGTTTGGAGCCAACTATTCCTTCATCCCCTCCCCTGGTCTCACAGTGGTTCCTCCAAACTTTCTGTTTCTTCTGTGAGTACACATTATAGGGACAATAGTGTAGACCTTTATACTCAGAGTCTGAGGTACAGAATTCACACCCATCCTCCATTAATCCAGTGAACTGAATTGTATAAAATAATTTAAATCCCTTAGTCAGATTCAAACATAAATTGGTATAGGCCTAGGACTATCATCAATTTGCTGTCTACCCTATCTTATTTTCACTAGAATCACAAAAAGCTCTACTAACAATGTAATCACCAAATCTTTCCTTTAATGTCTATCCCTGAACTCCTGCCAACAGTCTCCAATGTAAGGACAGAGCTACAAAAATGTATAAGACCCACATGTCCTGCTCACAATGCAGCCAGAATGTGCAGCATCAAGGACTGTGTGGGTCAAGAAGAAGAGCCCTGGATCAGAATCACCAGTGATAGAGAGAAATGTCAAGCACAGGAGCACAGAGGAGCCACTGGAAGCCATGGAGACCACACAGCTAGCCACTGGAGCCGAGAAGGATAAGTGGGCACAATGGCACCATCTTTGTGGTCAGAATTTTGGTACAACTTGGCAAGGCTTTAGGGTATTTTTCACAAATTGATTTGAGTATTACAAGCACCAAAATAAAAGTGCTTCCAGGGCCAGGATGCTTATGTTCATTTTTTTGAGCTTGAATGGTATTCTTTCATAGTAATTAATGTTGCCAGATGTCGCCAGTGGTGAGGATGGTGGTGACCCAGATGTCCAGGCTTTGAGCAGAAGTAGCTTTCCCAGCACTCACTGTGTGTGGCCAGAAAGCATCCCAGACTTCATTTATCATCATTTTAAGAGTTCACCCTCCCAACCTGCTCTCTTTCCACTTGAAAGCATGCTCCTCAGAACATGATGCAAATTTTGAAGCCCCCTCCACCACCCTGAGAAATGCATGGGAGGCCGAGAATGCTGCCTTGAAGATGTTCATGGGAAGCATAATTCTGATCCCCAGGTGAGCCCTGACATTTTAATATTTTAAATGACACCAGATAGTACTTGCTTATAAAAAATGCCCTTGGGTCAATCATCTTTTCTGCATAGTGGATTTCAGGAAATGCAGAGTCAAAAGTCTACAAAGAAGAAACAGGTAAGATTTCTATTTGCAAACATGAATATTACTATCTCTACCCCATTCCCTACCTTTCCTATTAAATGCTAAACCTTGGAGACAGGAGACTTATGTGATTTTGCTTTGTGCTCCCAGAAGTTCATTCTGTGCTTTAGATAGTTTATGTTCAACGACCATTTGTTGTTATCAGTAATCATGACGGTCATCAGGATCATGCAGATGGGGACCCTGATGGACAGAGGCTAGGAGACCTGGATTCTTGGCCTTCTAATGAATCCATACTACCTTCCTGCTTGTTTGATCAGCCCCAACACTCTACCCTATGTCCCTCTTTGACTTTGTACAAAACATGAAAGACCACAGAGGGCACAATCCAGAAATTACCTTATCATGGTCTGTTTGATATATGTTTTTCATTCCATTTATGATCTGCTCTGCTCTGATGTTTGGTTAGCAAAATGGTATGCATCTGTGAGACTAAATGAAATATTCTATGGTGGACAAAAGCTGCACAATCTAAACAAATGTCATTCAGCTATGATGCTAGGAGAGAGACATGAAATGTATTACTGAAGACTTGATGATGCTGTTCCTGGGAAAGAGGAAATTCATTCTAGTAAGATAGAAAAATCAACTGTGCCACTTGCCGAAAATTGGGTTGCATACATCTGAATTGTTCTGTGAACTATTTAAACTCTTTCCAGGCAAATGCCATGTTTTATTCTCTCTGAAATTGTCAAGTATGGGATTTACTATCTAAAAGTTATATTTTAGGAAAACTAAAACAGAATAATAATAGGCAGACAGAAATATAGTTTTATTTCACCATTCACTTTGAGGCAGTGAAGGAGGAAACTCCACAATTAAAAATGATGCTGAAGTCCTTAAGGAGACTTCCCCATCCCAACACTTTGGCCACACAGCCTGATCACACTCTGTCTGGGACTCCCAAGGCCAAAGGGACAGATGCATACTTTATACATCATCCTCAGAACATGATGCAAATTTTGAAGCCCAATTCATCTGCCCAAACGGAGCATAAGATAAAATTTGCATAATTAACCGTAAATTCTAGATGAAAGATATTGAGATATTTGGAGCCTGAAGCTTACTTAATTTTTAAAACCCACTTTTAAAAGAACACCAAAGATGGATATAAAATTGTGAATGTCCCTGCCAGCACTATGGAAGGAGCTCCTGAAAGTGAGGCTCATGATGTTTAAGCTTCCTTAGCACCTTGGCCTTGCAAAAAACAGATACCAAGTAGAACAAACCTGGGCATATTTACTGTCAGGAAAAAAGCCTACTTACACATATCAGTCATCCCAGAGGCAGCCAAGAACAGGGGCTTGATGTTGGGTTCAATTGGCAAACACATGGCATCTCTGTGTCAAAGCCACAACAACCTTAAAAATGAAGCCATTGCTGGAGTTGTGGATAAGAAAGAATTGCTTTCTTAGGCTGGTAGACCATTAGTCATTAACAAACACACTGTGTTCAAGTCACAGTAGTAAGTGCTCCACGTGCATCATCTTCTGGAACCCTCATAGCACTTAAATAGGTAAGTGTATGACTATGCCTGTTTGCAAATGAGAAACTAAGAACTAGACAAGAAACGTGCTCAATGTCATGCAGCTGGTTGTGAAAGAATGAGGATACAGCCTAATTGCTAGTGCCATGTGCTAAAATGAACAGCCCTTGTGCACTGAGAGTTAGGCTGATGAGGGCTTTGTCTATGCCATGACACCAGAGGCTGCTGCAAGAGTCTTGAGTGCCTCTCTCCCAACAGCATTTAAGACTTTTCCCTTTTGTTCTTCACTTTGTTGATTTATGTGCAGTCAAAACGACATGCCAGCTATACAGAAGTGGTTTGGAAATACCACTTCATCTTCTAGAAACCTCAGAGAGAGATTCAAGGATGACCTCAGTCTCTTGAATCCTTTGGATTCAAGAACCATCTTTGGCTGGTTCTTATGTAATACCATTTAATAACTTCATACCCTTATATCCTTATCCCTGTTGGTCTGACCTTTCATCTGAATCTATACCTAAAAGTTTTGGTTACTTATAGTTTATGAATTCAATAGATCTAGAACTGAATTAAAGATCTACAATTTCTTCCTACCATATGCCTTTATTCAGAGCCAATTCCGAAACCAAAGGAAATTCCTTGATGCTTTAAAAGGGAAATAAAGTAAGGATTTACCGAGAAGAGCAACCAAGTCAGTCATTGGTTCGTTAAGGATACCGCCAAATGTTCCTGAATGAAAATCTTGATCTCTGCATTTCACCTGTGAAAACAGGGAAAGAAGGAGATTTGACTTTTTCATTGAAGCTTTTGCATGGTAGGAACCATGTCTCAGTGGTGTCTCTTAAGATATAGGCAGGTAAATTCCTTATACGACCTTACTTCCCTTGTTTCTCAGTCTCAGGAACTAAAGACTATACTTTTCTTTATTCCCTGAATCCCCTAAAACTGACTTCCTTCTCAAACTCTTCCACTTACAGGATTCTATTCAAGATCACCAGGACATTCTTGGGCAAATTATCAATGCTCATACAGTTATCTTTCTCTTGGCTTCATATCACACTGTAGATCATCACTCTAGAAAAATTATCCTCCCTTTGCAGCTCAGAACTTTCTTCTGTTTATCTTTCCTTGCTATAGTACAATTCTCTTGATGTTTCCTCTAATAACTTCATCTATTCTTCTTCCACAGATTCATCTTTGGCTGGTTCTTATGTAATACCATTTAATAACTTCATACCCTTATATCCTTATCCCTGTTGGTCTGACCTTTCATCTGAATCTATACCTAAAAGTTTTGGTTACTTATAGTTTATGGATTCAATAGATCTAGAACTGAATTAAAGATCTACAATTTCTTCCTACCATAATGATTGCTCCTGTGTGTACCACATTACCAATTGCTACAGAGTTTTTTTTAAATTATCTCTTCTGTTCTTTCCCTTCTATCATCCCTGCCCAGCTGTATTTTTCTTGTCCCAATATTTTTTTAATATGCTTCCAGATGAATGTTCCATGCAGTTTCTTTGGCTTGAGATCTTTATTTCATTTGGTAATAATGCTAATTAAAGTACTTTTATGTTATAGTCTAATCTCCAAAATCTTATGCTTCCTGATCCTTCCTTCTGATCATTTTTTCTCTCCCCTTTCTTTCTTCTACTTGGATTTACTGCCCACCTTCTGGTTCTCACAAGATGTCCAGTTCCTTGGCTCTCCCAAGGGTTCTTGTCTTCCTGTCTATACTTTTCCCCATGGAACCTAAATGGCACTGCACATTACCTTGACCTCTCTGTGGCTCTCATCTTGATTTGCTTTTCCCCCCTTTGCCCATCACATCATCTGGATTATCCCAACCTAGGCCAACTCTCCCTTCTAGGCCTTCTCTGGACTGGGGTATTAAACACAACCACAGAAAAGTGTCTATTTTCAAAGACAGGTGACACTGTACCCTTATAGTGCTTGAGATTTCATGCTCTAGTTAGCCTTCTTATTCTTTCCCCATAGAAACCACTTGAGGCATCACTTCTCTGCACATAAATTTGCATCCTAACCAGCAGAAAAAAGATAAGCCAATGACAACTGAAGAACATCTGCACAGCTCTTTTCTCTCTGTCTATCTGATACCCTTGCAAAAGAGGTTAATTCCTTCTTCTAGGTAGGATCTCATCCTTTCCCACCTACTCAGTGCCTCTGTTCTCATAAACATCCCAATTTCTCCTAGGTCTCCAGGTGCTCCCCTTTCCCTCAACCTTCTCAAGGCTCTCTTGGGCTCTGTGCTCCCTCCAGCTGAAGCAGGGAGCTAGCAGGAGTTTGAAGTGACTGACTGATGGGAAACAGGCAGGCAATTTCACTTTTAGATGGTAAGAGAAGCAAAGAAAGTAAATGTTTGATCAAAGAAGAAAGTCAGTGCAGTTTCCAAGACAAGGGAAAATGATGTACAGGGAACTAGGACTCCATAAATAGGAGATGTGCTTTTCTCCAGTGCTGCTTGATCTGAGAAGTAGCCATATCTGCTGTCTGTTTCTTTCCTATAATCAATTTTTATTTAATTTTTGAATCCTGGTCCACATAAGATTTCAATCTTTTTTTCTTTATTAACTTCATTTTTTTGATACTTATAAAAAGATTTCCAGCTGATATATGGCCAAGAATTCACACTAGCCATCTCTCCTCAAAACCAAGTTCCTTAGATGACGTTTCTACTGAGGTCTCTGTTTCTTTTCCCTTTCACCCACATATTATCTCTGTATCTGTATCTTATAACAGTAACCTTCCTGAGATTGCTTTATACAGTCCTATCTCCCTGATAATTAGCATTCTCATGTCCGTCGAAGGGTTAACATTATTTTTTAAATGCTAAGAATGCATGATATTTCTATGTGGTTCATAATGTCTGAGTCTCACAATTATATCACATTGACCAATAAATGGCCCTTAAATCTCCTGTCACCAAGACCCAGCAGGCAGATATCATGGCAATGTTCTAGCATCCTCAGCCTCTCACCAGGAAGTCATTCCCCTAAGCTGCTATTCCTGCCTCTAAATTCCAAAGTAATAATTCCTAAATATTTTGGTCAGTGAGTCACATGCCCCTAGGAATTCTCTCTCCAAAAAAATTGCACACAAGAACACCACTAGCACTGATGAATAGCACCCCCAAACCTCATCTTCTGCATTCTTGCAGGCTGTATCCCAGGTAAGAATTTCTGGCTTTCCTTCCTAAGACCCCACAATGGATTTCGCCCTGCCATCCACAGCCTCCCTCCACAAGGGCCCATCAGTACCTCCACTGTGAAATAGCTGTTCCCTCGGGTACCATAAGTGAGTGCGGGCTTCCTCCTGCTAAGCCATAGATTATCTGAGATCACAATGTAGTCCACACTGGAGAAGAACCGATCCCTTTCTTTACTAACAAGTTCCTCCAAGGCAACAGAGCCAGTTTCTTCCATTCCTTCCAGAATGAACTTGATATTCACTGGGAGATCCTGGATTAATAACAGAACAAAGTGATTGTACAGTGTTTCCCACTTGCCTTTTAAACAACCTAGGATTTATTTGAATTCAGCATATATATATATATATATATATATGCATATATATGTATATATATGCATATATATATGCATATATATGTATATATATTTACATTCAACATATGGATCCCTTACATTCTCACTGTTAAGCTTTGTATACAGTACTGAGGTTTGAAGTGAGGCTGGGAAGGACCAGGGAGATAGCTGGGCTGGCGAGATAGCTCAGGAGAATAAGCTCTTGTCTGGTAAGCACAAGGTCCTAAATTCAATCCTCAGCACTGCAAATAAATAAATAAATAATAAAAAATAAGGTGAGTCTGGGAAAATAATTCAAAGCAGTGCTCAGTGAATGTACTTCAACATGGACAATCATTTTAATGCTATAACAAAGTATTTGGAGAAGCAGTTCCTAGAGAAACAGTGACACAACTCAGGGTTGTATCGCATACTGGAGGGGAGGCTTTTTTCCTTCTCCCCAAAAAGAATTTTTGAAAAAAACTTATTCAATTACAAAATACATTTCTTCCCTTATACTTCCGGGCATAACAAATGAGAACATTATTCTTTTGAATGATTGTTAGACCTCAGCAAAATTTTTATTTTCAGTATCTGTTACTTTTCAATGATGATTTTACTCTGCCTTTTAACATAACTTAAGGCTTTGATTTTGCAACATAATGGAAGTTGAGTTTTTCACCAGTTAGTAGTAGGGCACAGAATAGCTCCTCTACAGTTTTTACAACATGCACCTCTCCCGATATAGTTTGGTTCTCTCTCTCTCTCTCTCTCTCTCTCTCTCTCTCTCTCTCTCTCTCTCTCTCTTTCTCTCTCTCTCTCTCTCTCTCTCTCTCTCTCTCTCTCTCTCTCTCTCTCTCTTTCTGTCTCTCTCTCTGTCTCTCTCTGTCTCTCTGTCTCTCTGTCTCTCTGTCTCTCTCCAATTTATAAGTTTATATTTCTTCAAACTACATTAAGAAGAGAGATCAAGGTTTTTCCTAGAGCACAGGACACTTGGAGGAGAGCTCTAATGACAGCGATTAAGGCATAGTAAAAATATGATAATAAATCCAAGTGAGCAGTATGGGCTCACCACGGATCAACAAATGCAGGATGAGTAGAGGATTATGTATTAGAAAGTAAATGACCTTCATCCATTCAGCTGACTAAGGGCATTTGGGGATAAAAATTGTTCAAATATATCTGCACTTCTGTGGGTCTTAATACAGCTAAAGTTCTCAAATTTTAATATTCAGAAAAAAGCTTTACTAACATTTAATGAGTGCACAATTGCTGAAATATTATGGGAATCTTTAAGACGTTTCTAGGAAATCACATTTAATAAAATCAAACTAACATTTCATAAGTGTTAGAGGACTATGGGCCCAGCAGCCAGATCACCATTTGTTTTCTGTGATGTTCCTCAGCACTCCAGGGACCAGGATAAGCTGTATCATTTCTGGCAGCTCATTTATCTGTCTATGAAACATGAATATTAATACTTACTTTTCCTCTTAGTGGGATAGTCCAGTGAGACAAAGTTACTTTAAATTCTCTGCCAGCAGAGAAGGAAGAAACCAACCCCAACAAAGGCCCTGGTACACCAGATGCTTTTGTAATTAATTCTTTCAACAAGCTCATGAAGCAGAGAGGATAATTTTTAGTTCACAGATGAAAATCAGGAAACAGACTTGTCCAAGGGCAGTGAATATTTATGCTTTGTTTGTGGACATGTAACTTCCAGAGATGAAATTTAAAAATCAGAACAGAATTTTTTTCCTTTACATAGAAATTTTCTAATAAATATTAGCTTTGAAGGAAAGATAGAAGAGAGGAGGGGAGAGAGAGAGAGAGAGAGAGAGAGAGAGAGAGAGAGAGAGAGAGAGAGGAATATGGAAGGGAGAAAAGGGAAAGAAAGGAAGAAAGAGAAATCAAAGCCACATTATCATTTAGGGCTTTTTGTGTTTGTTTTTGTTTTATTAATACATGTTTTCAGTATGTGATATTCACATTCATTTCAGAGAGTAGGTACATGTAGGTAATATCTCTTAATTCTTTTTATTCCCTTCCCCTCCCCATTCTTCTCCCTGCCTCTATTCCATCTCTAGATCCCTTCCCCCCACTTTCTTTTTTTCCCCTCATTTTGAGACACATAATGATAATAACATTCATTTGGGGTATTTGGTACAGATACATAACACATCTTAAATCTTTTACATCGCCTTCCCTCCTCCCTTTTCTCTTCCTTCTACCCTCAGTCTCTTGATCCCTTTCTTATTTGCAAAAGATCTATCTCCCTGTTTCCTTTTATCAATCTTTTATTTTGCTCTGTTATTTAAGTGGCTACGCTGAATGAAAAGACAGTTCTGTTAGTGATCAACAAGACCTGACAAGAAACATATCTTGGTTTATTAAGCTCATTTTTCTCAGTGAGATAAAAGAGTAGAATAGTTACCTCCCTTTACATGGGCATAGGTCTTAGAGAAATTCCTGACAGAGATGCTGTTAACATCTGATGAAATAATATAATCCAGCTTGCTCCGAAGGACAGCTCCTGGGAGAGATTCCATAAAGGTCTCCTGGGTCTTGGACAGGATTGGGGCCATTCCATGTGACAATATGCTCATCCTGTGAGAGAGCATCCCTACACTGAGCTCTCATCTTGTAGCTCCAGAAGCACAGGCAAGATGAACTCATGGGGGTGGACACGAACCTCTATCTCAAGAGCCTGCATCATTCCCCACAGCTTTTGCCCTGGCCCTGAGGTGACAAAAGTGAGCAAAGGCTTTGTTCTGGGAAATGCTCTATTTTCCCTTTTGTCCATGAACCCTAACAAATGGATCCCATTTCTTTCTTAAATATCTAGTGAAAATGTGCTTAATGCAGTTAACCCATTAATATAGGATGAGGAAATAAAGAAAGAATATACATATTTTAAGGTTAGCTCCACAAGAGCTAATACTTCGTGGGGTCAAGTTCAGAATTGGCTGCCTAATAACATTGCCAATTCCACTACTCACAAAGCTGACACAAATCTTCATTGCTATTACAATACCACACTGAACAATATACACATTAGTTGCTTCTCTGACTATTTGCAGAAAACAGCAATCTCATAATCTAAAAGTTGCTGCTATCAGACTTTCTGGTCTAAATTGCACTTTGAAGAATGTTCATTAACAGACACCTAGTAAGTTGGGTGTGAACAGAAGAGAAACTGCTCCAAAAACCTGAGTCGCTCCCTAGCATGCTGCAACCATCTGATCATGTCTTCCTGACCATGTCTCTGAAACAGAGAGCAGAGCCTGAGTAGTGCACTAGTGCACCTCAGCCTCAGGAACTCTTCCAATGTCTGGTGCTCTGCATTTACCCAGCTGTGGCAAGAAACGGTGGGCACTTCAAAGCTGCTCCCTAATCTCCTTCCACACTCCTCAGCTTGGTAGCTAAGGAAAACTCCTGGAGGAGACCTAACAATTCAGGCAGATTGTCAAGTAGCAGAAGTTTTCCCCCTGACCATTTGCAAAATAGCTAATATATTTGTTTAAATGTATGCATGTTTCTGTTAAAAGCATACTTTGTGATGAGAAGGAAGAGAAGATTTAAAAAATAAGAATTTTTAAAGTTACAATTGCAGATGGAACCTGCCACCTGTGCTGCATGTAATCCTGGCCAACTCCACATTGTGGATTTCACAACTTGGCTGAAGCCTCCTGCCAACTCCAAACCCTGTCTGTCTTTGTTTTTCCTTGGCCATAGAGACACCAAGAGGTGCTTCCCCATGGGGCAACAGAGGTACCAAACAACCACCAACCTCATAGTGAACAAGACCATTGCTCTGGGAGGGCAGATAAGCTTCAGAGAGTTGGCAGCTCTAAGAAGAAATGAATTGGGACAATAGTGCTAAACCCTAAGAAAAGCCCACAACTATTATAAACTACAAAGACAGAATGAATTTTTTTAACCCCTAAAATGACTTGCATGCAGGTTAGGTTAGAAAAAGAAACCCAATTTAACACCCACCATATTTCCAAAAAGCTTAATGGGGTGCCATTTTGGGAAGGGGTTAAAGTGCTTTAAAGTGATCCATTGAACAAATACAAAGCAACTCCATTTCAGGGTTTCTAGAGTCACCCTTCTACAGTGACTGGGTAAGAGATAACTACAGAAGACAGCCACAGAGAGGGGACAGCCTAGGCATACATCCCCTCAGAAGTTTAAGCTCAGGCCAAGAAGGACAAGGGCCCCAGCCTCTGGTGAGAAAGCAGGCCGAGCAAGTGTGGCTTTCAGAGGTAGCTGGATGTGAAAGTGCTGGCATTAAGTTCAGCACTCTGCCTAAACCCCTTGGTAGCCGCCCATATCCTGCAGAGACCATGATCTGTTTTCTATATCTACCCATGTGAGCAAGGTTATGCTTTGTCTTGAGTGGTTCCCACACTCAAGGGGTGTATGGATAGAAGGGCCTCTTGGGGAGGTGGCCATGTCACAAACCCCCACACTTTACAGCTATATGGAGAAAACCAAGACTCCTGGATTTTAAGACTGCAGGTTTGGAATGAAGTCACTCATTCAAAAAGACAGAAAGTTTAGATATTTTTAAAATCATTTTTTCTTTCTTTTTTTTTCTTTTTGAGGGGTATTTTTTTCTTTCTCTTTTTAATTTTTTTCATTCTTACTTTTTGCTCTCTGTTTTTTCTCTTTTCTTCTCTGTTCTTTTCTGTTACTTTTATCTAATACTATTATTTTCCTTCTATTCCTCAATAGGATCCTTTATCTCACTTTTTTCTTTTTTTCTCATCTTCCATTGATTGATTTTTCAAATTTTCTTAATTTTCTGGTTCCCCACTTTTTACCCTTATTTGTGTAGCAATTAACCTTTATGAATCTTTATATAGCTAACTCTATGCTATTTCTGTGAAATACTATTCTGTTATTATTGGGGGCATAGTTGCTGCACTTAGATAATGACTGTATGTCAATATATGGTTTGTTTTAGAGTTTAAACCATAATTGTAGATCTCTTCCCTCTGGTTAAGGATGGTGCAGTAGTGGTTTTTAGGGTATATAAGAATCCATTTTGTCTTCGTGCTATTACTGTTGTCGTTATTGCCAAAGTACAATAATTGTTGCTACTAAGTAGTTTTGTCAATGCCAATATCTGGATTGTATTTGTGTCCCTACTGCTGGTCAAATTACTTTGCAGCCTCCCTTCCCAAATAAATAAAGGTGTTTGGATCTTGAAACAAAGCAGACCTACAGTGCATCACTGAAAGCAGGCACTGACTAAAGAGACCTTCATACTAGCAATAAAGTCTTCCACTACAGTCAATCTACAAAACTCAGCACAAAAACAAAATAAATAAGCAAATAAACAAAAGCCCAATAGAAACATGAAGAAACATGACAACATAATGTCCCTTAAAAATCCCAACTTCCCCATGCAGCATTTAGGGGAAAGTATTCAAAAGACATAGAGGTGAACTATTTGAAAGGATAGAGGAGAGTCTAAAAAAAAAAAAAAAAAAAAACGTGCTTTGTAAGCTGAAGAAAGATATAACTAAACAAATAATGACTTTAATAAACAAAATGATCTGAGAATTTACAGAAGACATTGATTAAAAAATAAACTAGCGGAGCTAAACAAAATGTAACAAAACATAAATGATTTGTTTAGCAAAGAATTAGAGTTCATAAAAAAAATACCAAAGAGAAATTCAGGATAGAATAGAATTAAGAGTTTTATTGAAAATATGGGCAATAAAAGTTACCAATGCAGGACAAAGTTTGGAACTAGAAGATAGGGCTGTGCCAGCGACAATATATTCAGAGATACACTAAAACTAACAAGATAACATGAAAAATGGATCCAACAGCTGATAGATGACATAAAGAAGACTGATATAAAATTGATAGAAATTAGTGAAAAATCAGTAGACAGCACACATGGCACAAAAAACCTATTTGCAGGGCCGAGGATTTAGCTCAAGTGGCTCAGTGCCTGCCTAACAAGTGAGAAATCCTGAGTTTGATTCTCTATCACCACTCTCTCTCTCTCTCTCTCTCTCTCTCTCTCTCTCTCTCTCTCTCTCTCTCTTTCTCTCTCAAAAAAAA
>NW_004524696.1:1972019-1976337 GCF_000260255.1 Octodon degus | reverse complement strand
TTTTTTTTTTTTTTTTTTACCTTTCATTTCTTCTTCCCTTCCCACAAGCCAACAATGTCAGCTTAAATGATGAGTACAGTATGAATTGTTGTTTCTGGTAAATGTTGTTTCATAACTTTTGGGAGAATACACTAGGAAAACTATTGGTGTCTCTAGCAAATTGCACACATTGCAACTTATTTTTATTATGAAAAGGTGATTAGGTGGTGTTTTGGAGGTTTGGAATGCATTATGGGTGTTTCCTCTTTTTTTGGTTACAGGGTCCTGCTGTATTGCTGGACTTGTACTGATCCTCTTGTCTCCACTTCCCTAGTGCTGGGATTACAGGTGTACACCACCATGCCTGGTTCTGGGGCCGGCACAGCAAGTGGTACTGGGGATTGAACTAGAGATCTTGCACTTGCCAGGCAGGAGCTTATGCAGCTGAGCTATATCTACAGTCCTACATAATTGAAAGGTCAGGAAAAGTTGGAGTGAAATATTTCAAGCCCTAAAAGAAAGCAACTTCCAACCCAAATTGATAATATCCTGCAAAACTCTCTTTCAAAATTGATGGAGAAATAACATCTTCCCATGACAAAGAGCACCTTAAGAAATTCATGACCACCAAATCATTACTCAAAAAAATTCTAAAGGATATTCTAGAGACAGTGAAGTTAGCAATGCCAAAGTATCTAATATAATGAATTACCAGGCAGGATGAGAAGTTAAGTAAAAAAGAAAAAAAAGTAATCATTAATCTTTATTGGACATTAAAGGTCAAATAAACATCAACACATTTATAGTAGGGAACCACAATACTCTGATGTTACAGATAGATTAATTCAACAAAAAAAATCAGGAAAACAATATCAGAGTTGAACAAACCTTTGAAAAACAGACTTCATAGATATCTATAGTGACCCACCCAACGAGGACAATATATGCATTCTTCTCAGCAGCACATGGACCTTTCCCCAAATTTCCACAGACTAGCCCATAAAGAATGCTTAAGAAAATGCAAAAGAACTAAAATTATTCCATACATATTAGCAGATTATAATAGCAAAATGAAACTAGAAATAGATGGCAAAAGAAACCACAGAGATTATGAGAACACACACAAATTAAACAATACATTCTTTTCTTTCATTTTTTATGCATTTGGTACAGGGTCTCACTTTGCAGCTCAGACTCATGTGATCCTCCTGTTTTCAGTCTCCCCAGCACTAGGATTACAGGCATGTACTACTATGCCTGGACTCAGTTGCTGGCTCAGCGCACCTGGGAGCAGGGCCAGAGCAGCATACAGTACTGGGGATCAAACCCCGTGCCTGTGCTAAGTAAGCACTTAGTCTGCTGAGCTATCTCACTGGCCCTTAAACAATACATTCTTTCTTTTCTTTTCTTTTTTCTTTTTCTTTTTTTTTTTTTTTGCGGCACCAGGGATTGCACTCAGACCCTCGCGCTTGCCAGGCAAGCGCTTATTCTACTGAGCCATCTCCCTGACTAAACAATATATTCTTGGATATTCAATGGGCCACATAAGAAATCAAGGTAGGTATTAAACATTTCCTAGAATAAAATGACAATGCCACTACAACATATCAGAATTTACAGGGCAAGGGGGCCTGGCTCTAGCTCAGTTCTTTAAGTGGCTGCTTCCACAAAGCTGTCAGCCTCAGCTTATTCTAGTTCGATCCCCAAAACCCTCCAGCCAGCCAAAAGTGCCCTGAAGGCATTCGAGGAGCAAAAAAAAAAAAAAAAAAAAAAAAATAATCCTTATGGGCTGGAGAGATGGCTCAGTGGTCTAAAGCACCTACTTGGAACAAGCTTGGCAAAGCACAGTGACCGCGGTTCGATCCCCCAGCACCACATGCCAGCCAGCCCCGCCCCCAGGTGGGCTGAGCTGGCCACACACACACACACACACACACACAATGAATAAATAAATAAATAAATAAATAAAATTCTTTAAAAAAAAAAAAAAAAAAGAATTTACAGGGCAAAAAACTTTGGATCCTCAACCTTTTTTCTTTGAAAGAGTCTGTAGCACTCTAGGACCTGCTTCTGGTTCATTAGGTCTCAGCCTTTTCAGAACTAAGATTTCCTGCTTCTGTCTTTTCTTTGGCATTGTTCTTTTCTATTGTGATTGCTTTCTTTACCTTCTCTTTCTTTCCTAGCTTGCTTTTTAGATTTTTTGGGGCCATTTTAATAACAGTAGTTATAATGATTATATAAAACAATGATTGAAATCACTTCCAAAAATGTGTGCAGCTGGGCTCAGATCGACACTTGCATATGCTTACATGCTGCTCTGGCATTGGGGGTCTTTGTTTCCAACACCAAGTGGCTAGGACAGCATCTGGGTAATAACTCAAGACTTTTGTCATTAATTAATCCTAAAATTCTGATCATAAACCAATTTCTTCATATGTGTGAGTGGTCATAACTCAATGTACCACCGTAAAAACAGTCCTAAGCAGAAAGTTTATAGATGTGAATGCCTACATCAGAAAAACAGGAAACTCAAATACATAACATCGTGATGCACTTCAAATTCCTATAAAAACAAGAAAAATCCAAATCCAAATTTAGTATAAGGAAAGCAATTAAAAGATGAGAATATAAATTAATGAAGTTATTAAAAAACACAAATAATCAATAATTTGAAGAATTGTTTCTATCAAAAAAGACAATGCCTTAGCCAATTTTAGCCCAAAAAAGGAATGAAAAGACCCAAACCAAATGAAAAAGGTGAAATCACAGTGTAACCTGCCAATATCCAGAAGAAAATCAGCAGCTACTTCAAAAACTTGTACTCCAATATTGGAAAATCTAGAAGAATTTGATAGATTCCTGGATACACATGAAGTTGAACCAAGAAGATAGAAAAAACCTGAAATAGCCAATAAGAAAAAAGAAAATTGCAAGAGTAATAAAACAAAAGAACTACCAACTAAGAAAACTCTAGGTTCTGATGGATTCACTTCTGAATTCTACAAGAACATCATGGAAAATCTAGTGTCAGTCCTCCTCAAACTTTTTAATGAAATTGAAAGGGTACAAGTACTCATAAAGTCACTCCTGGAAACTAGAATTATCATTATTCCAAAACGAGGCAAGGATCCAAACAAAAATGAGATCTATAGGCCAGTCTCTTTAGTGAGCTAAAACACAAAAATCTTCAGCAAGATACTGGCAGGCAGACAAATCATCAAAAAGATCATACAAATAAATAAATAAATAAATAAATAAATAAATAAACAAGATCATACATCATAGCCAATTAAGCTTCATCCCAGAGATTCAAGGATATCAATAGGTACAGAAAAATCCTTTGACAAAATCCAACATCCATCCATGACAAAAATCCTGAATAAAATAAATATATAAGTGCCTTATCTCAATTTGATAAAAGCCATTTATCACAAACCTACTGCCAACACCATATTAAGTGGGGAAAATGGATCCTAAAATGAGGATCAAGAAAGGATGTCCACCATCACCACTCTTGTTCAATATTGTGCTCAATACACTAGCTGGAACAATTAGGCAAGAGAAGGAAATAATATAGTAAAGGACAAAGTCAAATTATCATTATTTTCAGATAACATAATACCCTACACAGAAGACCCATAGTATTTAACCAAAACACTGCTCAAATTAATAACCAAATTAAGGTAGCAGGATACAAAATTAACACATAAAAATCAATACTATTTCTGGATATAAAAAATGAGTTCACTGAGAAAGAAATTAGGAAAACAATACCATTCACAATAGTATCAAGAAAATTTAAATGCTTAATATTCAACCTAGCCTGTTTAGGCAAAGCATAGTGACCAGGGTTCAATTCCTGGCTTGCCACAATGCCCCTTCCCCCTCTGACCCTGGGGCATGCTGAAATGGCTGTTGAGACTGGGCGTGGTGGCACACACCTGTAATCCCAACGCTTGGGAGGCTGAAAACAGGAGAATTACTATGAGTCACATCTACATAGTGAGACCCAGTAGACCCTGTACTAAACACATAAAAAAAAAAAAAGATTCAACCCAACAAAGGAAGTGAAAGATGTCTACAATGAAAACTACAGTATTCTGAAAGATGAGATTGAGGAGAACATCAGAAAATGGAAAAATGTTCCCTGTTCTTGGATAGACAGAGTCAATATTGTCAACATGGCCTAGTCCTAGAAGTGATGTACAAATTTAATGTAACACCAGTCATAAGACCAACAGCATTACCCACAGAACTAGAAAAGACAATCCTAAAATTCTTATAGAACCAGAATATATAGAATATAGAACCAGAATATATAGAATATAGAACCAGAATA
>NW_004524696.1:1960489-1971904 GCF_000260255.1 Octodon degus | reverse complement strand
AGAACCAGAATACATAGAATATAGAACCAGAATACATAGAATATAGAACCAGAATATATAGAATATAGAACCAGAATATATAGAATATAGAACCAAAAAAGCAATGACAATTCTGAGCAATAAGAGTAAAGCAGGATGCATCCCAATCCCAGATTTCAAATTATATTACAAAACTACAGTGATAAAACAGCATGGTACTAGACCAAAAAAAAACCAAAAAACAAAACAAAAAAAAAAAAAACAAACCACAAAACAGATGTGGATCAACAGAATAGAATAGAGTGTTTAGAAACAACCCCAGGCACATTCAGACATCTAATACTTGACATAGGTCCCAAAAATATACACCAGAGAAAATATACCCTCTTTAGCAAATGATGCTGGGAAAAGTGGCTATCTACATGCAAAAGATTGAATTTAGATTTATATTTCTCACCATGCACGGATATTCCTCATTTAATGACTTACCTATTGAACAATGGTTTGGACTTATGACTAAGATGCTATTGGAACTCATGGCATGTCACCTGGACTTACTGCCCACCTTTTTTTTTTTTTTTTTTTTTTTTTGGTGCAGTTCTGTACATCTTGTTTATAGAGCCTCAATGTCATTTTCTGATATACACCTTGTTTTTACAGTACTGTAATTTTTGCTGATTGTACCACATAGAACAGTACTATAATTTTATGTTCTGTCACTACCTAAATATGAGAGTCATCCTAATAAAAGCAAAGTCACCAAGGTGCAGTTTCCTTGGGTGATTTCTTTGTTCTGAATATTGGAATACACATACCATATACAATTCCTTATTTAGTAATCAACCAATGACCTAGTTGAGGGAATGGAACTGAAGTCATTAAACAAGAAGTGCGTGCACTCAAATAAAATAAAAATGGATCAAAGATCTGAATGTTAAAACAGAAACAATCGGCTGGAGGATAAAATACATACAACCCTTGAAGTTGTTACTTGAAGTTGTATAGACATAAGCAAGAACTTTCTGAATAGAATCCCATTTACACAAGAAATAACATCAACAATCAACAAATGTGATTCTATTAAACTAAAAAGCTTTGGCACAGCAAACGTAAAAACCAACAGAATGAAGAGACAACCTACAAAATGAGAAAAAAAATTGCTTGCTACCTCACAGAGGACTAACATCTAGATATATAAATAACTAAAAAGAGAGAGAGATAGACCCTCCCCCCCCAAAAAAAAGAAAACCTAGTCAAAAAGTGGGTAACTTACTTCTCAGAAGGAAGTATAAATGGTCAATAAATACATGAAAAAATATTTCACCTCTCTAGCCATTAGAGAAATGCAAATTGAAAAAAGCGCCGAGATTCCATCTTATCTAGACAGAATGGCTATCATCAAGAAAGCAAATAATGACAAGTGCTGACAAGAGAGAAGAGTCCTTTTACAATGCCAACGGCAATGTAAACTAGTACAACCGCAATGAAAACCAGTAAAGAGATTCCTCAGAAAATTAAAAATAGAAATTGCATTTGATCTAGCTAGTCTCCTCCTCAGTATTTTCCCCAAAGAGTTAAAGAGCATATCATGGTGGCACAGGCACACTCGTGTTTACAGCAGCACAACTCATAATAACTCGATCTTGGAAGCAGTCTGTATGTCCATTAACAGGTAAATGGCTAAAGAAAATGTGGCACTTTCATACAGTGGAGTAGTACTTTGCCATAAAAATAAAGTTGAGTCCTTTGTAAGAAAATGGATGCACCTTGAGATAATAATGTCAAGGGAAATAAATCAAACACGCAAGCTTACGTAGCCCATGGGTTCTCTTATATGAATATAAGTAAAGAGCAAAATAAAGAGAAAAGAACTGTGATATGTTATATACATTTACCAACTTTCCATTTACCAACTTTGCAGTCATCAGTATGTACTGCAAAAATGTGCTAATAATTGCCGGGGAGATGGCTCAGCACTTCTCTGGCAAGCACAAGGGCCTGAGTTCAATTCCTGGTTCTAAGAAAAAAAAAAAAAAAAAAAAGGTGTAGGGCCGGCCAGATAGCTCAGCAGACTAAAGCACCTGCTTAGGCAGAGCACAGTGGCTGGGGTTCAATCCCTGGCATGCTGTGCCAGCCCCGCCCACGAGACTGAAGACAGGAGAGTCACTATGAGTCTGATCTACGTAGTGACATCCTGCAGACCCTGTACTAAATACAACAATAAAATAAAAAATGTAAAAACAAACAAAAATAAGTGATAGGGCCGGGGAGATGGCTCAGTAGAATAAGTGCTTGCCTGGCAAGTGCAAAGGCCTGAGTTCAATCCCCAGTTCTGCCCAAAAAGCAATAGCAGATAGGAATTCAGCCACAGCTAAGTGGTTGCCGGTATAGGCTAAGTCCATGTTCAGAGTGTTGTTACTGGCACTAATTGGGATACTGTATTTTCTGTTTTTTTGTTTGTTTCGTTTTATTTTGTTTTGTTCCAAACCTATTGCTTTTGCCCCAAGCAAAACTTTTTTTTTTTTTTTTTTAAGAGAAAGTCTTGCTAAGTTGCAAACTGGACTGCTTTCACTGAGTAAGTTCCCTAGCCTTTTCAAGCCTTACTTTTGTTGGTTAAAAAGATACAACTGTACCATGCACCTCCAAAGGTTATTAGGGAAAATAAGCAACACAGTGCAATTTGGTGGGGACAAAGTAAGCCACTTAAGGAAAGCATATTGTTGTTATCATCACCACCATCACTTCTCACCAGTCACAGATGGTCACCTACTTGCTCCACGGCTCTGTAGGCACTCACAGCATTAATCCAAGCTAAGACTGGGCCTTTGTTGTCTGTTGCTCCTCGTCCATAGAGTTTTCCTTTAAAAAACAGAATACTTTCAAAATAGTATGGACACCTCTGCCAATTTGAGACTGTTAGAAACCTATATCCTTTATAGGCAATAATCTTAAAAATACTTCTAAATATTCCAGATACAAATCTTGATCTGAAATTGCAAAGTGTGATTTCTTACATACAAATGGTATGGTCAACAGCTAATCAGTAAAATGAGCTAATGTGAAACAAAGACCTTCCACTGGGCCCCTCAGTAATCAGTTATTTTATCCAACCTCACTGAGGTACCAGAGGATTTGTTGTAGAACAACATACTTCACAGCCTCTCACTCTGAGATTTCACAATTGACAAAATGAGAAAAAGACATATATACATCCCTACTAACCATTCTTATTCTTCTCCTCCTCCTCCTCCTCCTCCTCCTCCTTCTTCTTTTTCTTCTTTTTTTTTTAAATGTATTGGTTTTTTCACGATCTCCCTACACAGCTGGGACTCGTGGTGATCCTCCTGCTTTCAGCCTCTCCAGCACTGGGATTATAGGTGTGCACAACTATGCCCAGTCTGGGCCGGCTCAGCCCGCCCTAAGGGCAGGGCCGGCGCAGCATGTGGTGCCAGGATCAAACCGTGGTCCCTGCACTTGCCTGCTCCTACCTAATCTTGTCTAAGCAGGTGCTTTAGTCCAGAGCTATCTCGCTGGTCTTACCCTTCTTCCTTTTTCCTATAAAATACAAATTACATTTGACATTTTCATTTTTTTTAATGTAGTTAGCATAAGGTCTACAGGGTGTACAGGGTCTCATTAGGTAGCTCAGACTCTTAGTGATCCTCCTATTTTCAGCCTCTCGAGCACTAGGATTACAGGCGCAGGCCACCAGGCTCAGTCTCAATCACAGTCTCAGTGCGCCGCAGGGGTGGGGCCCGCAAGGCATGCCAGAGATCAAACCCTGGCCGCTGCTCTCTGCCGAAGCAGGCCCTTTAGTCCGCTTTGCTATCTGACCAGCCCATATTTGACATTTTTAAAAAGAGAAAGGGTTGACCCCAGTGCCTGAGAGCCCCCATTAAAGAGCACAGAGTTTTATAGTTTCACAAGGGAAAGGATTTCAAGCTCACTGATGAATTTGTAGACTGAAAGCAGCTCTTCTCTTTGTCCTTAATGACCAGCAAAGACCTGGAGCTTGGGTAGAACCACATCTTAAATTCTTAAACCTTGTATGCAAGCCCTGAGGAGTCAGCATTTAACTAACCATCCACTTCTGTGAGCGTGTAAGGATCGGTGAGCCACCCGTCATCCTGCTGAGCAGACTGCACATCCAGGTGCCCATAGAAGCACACAGTGGGTTTCTGTGGGTCGTTCCCCAGCTGAGCCAGTATGATGGGAGGTACAGGAAGACTCTGGCCACCAGGCAGCTGCAGGAGGATGATAAATCACAGTGTTAAACCTTCTCACCCCCCAAAACAAACCTTGCATTTTCCCCCCAGAAAATTCAGAATATGAAAGTATGAGTTTTATCTATCTGTAGACCCTGTGAAGAAGTGATCCCAACTTTTTTTGTGACCAGCAGTAGTTTTGTGAAAGGACAATTTTTCCACGGATGGGTTGAGGGATGGTTTTGGGATGGTTCAAGTGTATTACATTTATTTCTATTATTGTTATATTTTAAGATATAATGAAATAATTATAGAACACTACAATGTAGTCAGTGGGAGCTCTGAGTTTGTTTTTCTATGACTAGCTGATTCCATCTTGCCACTACTGTAAAGCCTGTCATAAGATGTGGCTTAATTTTTGCTTGCCCCTCTCCAGTAAGGTTTTGAGCTGAGTCTGCAAACTACTGAGTTATTTTGATCTCTGTGCAGTAAAAGGCCTGCCTATGTTAATCAGTGTTTGCCACCACTCCATAGTGTTAGCATCACTTCCTCAGCTCTACCTTAGATCATCAGGCATTGGACTCTCACAAGGTGCATGCAAGCTAGATCCCTTGCATATGCAGTTCATATTAATGTTTGTGCACCTTTGGAAATCTAAGGCCTCTGCTGACCCAATGGTAGGTGGAGCTCAGGCAATACTGCAAGTCATGCAGAGTGGAATACAGATGAAACTTCTCCACACCTGCTATGAAGCTCAGTTCTAGCAAGCCAAAAACTGGTACTGGTCCATGTCCTAGGGTTTGGGGACTTCTGTTGTAAGGCCGATGTCTTTGTCCTGAGCATCACTTTCTCTATCTCTAAACTAGTATCATGAAGCATATATTTTATAAAAAATACAAAACACAATTTAAAGTAATGTGCTTCCATTGCTACTCAGTAGTAAGTAGTGTAGTGAATAAGATGTACTCTTCAATAAGAACTCAGATCTTAGCGAGTTTAAAGTAGGCAGGCAGGATGCTGGACAACTTGGACTGTCTGATGTTTTCAATGCTAAAGAAGGTTTCACTGGGCACTTAGATTTAGGATTAACATTCCTGATGGAGTGGCAGTTCTGAGCAATGATTCTGATGAAAGAATGTAGCTATATACACGGGACTTCAAGAAAGATGCATATGAATTTAAGGTAAAGGGCCATTGGGGAGAATGTAACTCACGAGTGCAGGAAGTGAACAGAGAGTAAGGAGGAAGGGATCTTTCCGTAACAAACTGATCTTCACTCACCTCCTCCATTTCTATATGACACTGCCTTTAGCCCTTACATGACTAGAATACTATGGTCTAATTTGAGACTAGGTGGAATGTTTCAGCCTTATTGGGTATTAGGACACTAGGGGTGTGGTTTGGGGTAAGGTCAAGCCCCTCACTTGCTACTCCAAAGGAAGGCTGAGTTATAACATCAGCCACAGAAGCAGTGGCTGCCTAACCATCAGGAGACCTGCCAGCACCTGCTGAGAACCCAAGTCCACAGAATCCACTCCAGCTCCCAGACGCTGAAGCTTGTCCTCAGCCATAGCCATCATCCGGAAGAGTTCTTGTCTAAAACGAGGCAGAGGCTGAACAGAATCACTCTCAACAGCCACCCACTCCTTGAGTGTCTGTAAGAGAAGGCGAGAGGGTCTCAGTATGGGGAAGAGGCTCCATCCATATGGGTAGGAAAATAGGAGAACAGGGGACAAAAGTTTTACAGACTATGCTAGTAAACAAAGTGGCATTGAAGATGAACTGACAGACGAGCTGGGTGTTTATGGGAGAGCCTAGATGCCAGAGGTGTTTTGTTAGCAATGAAAATGAGGCAGGACAGATAGTAGAAGATGGTGGCACTCTCCCTGTACCTCCAAGCCCAGTGGGCAGTGAGGTAACATTCATAAAATAACTCCTTTGCAAAAGCATCACCAGGTGATGTGGTTCATCTCACTTTCTGTTACTTTCACATATCACATACACGCTTGCTACTCAGGCCATCCAAAACATTGAATAATAATAATAATAATAATAATAATAATAATTCTAAATTATTTGCCAAGTCTTACAAAGATTCCCATAAAGACTTAAAACAGAGCAGAGAAGATAGCTCAGCGGTCTAAGCACCTGCCTGAGCACAAGGACCTGGGTTTAATCCCCGATACTGTATGCTATGCCTGCTCCTGAAGCTTAGGAGTGCCATGCTGGCTACCAAGATTGGCATGGTGGTGCACACTTGTAATCCCAGTTCTGGGAGGCTGAGATAAGAGGATTGCTATGATTCTGAGCTGCATAGAGAGACCCTATACCAAATAAATAGATAAGAAAATGATTTTTAAAAATTAAAAAAAGGGCTAGCCAGATAGCTCAGCAGACTAAAGTGCCTGCTTAGCAGACTGCAGCAGCCGGAGTTTGATCCCCAGCATAATGTGCCGGCCCTGCCCCTGGGGCACTTTGAGACTATGATTGGAACTGGGTATGGTGGTGCGTGCCTATAATCCCAGTGCTTGGGAAGCTGAAAACAGGAGAATCACTAAGAGTCAGATCTATGTAGTGAGACCCTGTAGACCCTGTTGACCCCGTACTAAATGCATAAAAAAAATTTAAAAAGACTTAAAACAGCTCCCATTTGTCAAAAAAATATAAAAGCACTAAATGTAGTATTTTCCAACATTGATACTAATAAAAGATTATAGCCTGAGCAAATGGACCTTACACAATAATGACATGGTTTTATTGTTATAGAATGCACTGATAGCCAGTAGGTGCTGGGTTGTGCTGAAAGAGTGTCAGTTTCAAGTAATAATTACAAATAATCATTCATATTTCAGTATTGGAAACTGAATTTCTTGTGCTGGGAACTAGGATAGTGTTTGTTTGTTTGTTTGTTTGTTATTGTATTTTAGGGAAGGGTCTACAGGGTGTTCAGGGTCTCACTACTAGATTGGACTCAGAGTGATCCACCTGATCAGCTGGGATCACAGGCGTGCGCCATCACACCCAGTCTCAATTGCCATCTTAGTGCACTCCGGGGGCAGGGCCTGCACTGCAGGCCCAGGGATCGAAACCCCAGCCCTTGCTCTGCTTGTAGGTGCTTTGATTCTCTGAGCTATTTGGCCATTCCTAAAATAGTTCTTTTTCAAAAAATTATACATATTTTGGATGACTGATCTTAACTCCTCTCCCTAACTTTTGTTTTTTTTAGGAGATCTCACTAAGCTTCTTAGATTGGCCTCAAGCCCATGGTCCTCTTGCCTCAGCTTCCCTATAAGTTGAGTTTATAAGCAGGCTCCATCATATCCAGCCCTAATTTGTTTAAGTTTGATCTCTTTCTCCTGGTTGTAATACTCTTATTTTAGGTGAATTTATTTAAGGAAAATTGTGTCTTATGTTTTACAACTAAAATTTGTAAAGCAATGTTGCTGAGTTCTCCCAAAACTGGGTGGTCTAGGTGTGCTTAAGGCAGTTGGGAAGAGGGGGTGTTTAGCTAAAAACCTCAATCAGCACTTGATTACCACAAGGAAATGTTTTTCAAGCCCCTGTTCATTGCAGCCAATTATAGATAAATGCTCAAGTTCTGAAAATTCAAGAGGCTTTTACACTCAGTTAATATTGCAACAGGAAGAAGGATTACATAAAGGTCAAGCTTAGAAACACTAGCCTGAACATTCAGCTTTGAGCCTTTAGCATGAAGCATGAAAATATCACACCTGTTTGCTTGACAGTATTCCTAAAATTGGTTGACTGATCCCAATAAATACGTATTAACGCCTACTATGTACTACAAAATTCAGTGAGACCCCAAGGAGCTTCAGGCTGCTCATCTCTCTTTCTGCTCCCAAGGCCTACCTCTCTCCCTCCCCTTCCTTGTCACCTTCCTCCTCCCCTCTACCCAAATGCCCACACTATGGGCCAATAGCCATCTAATGAGTTAGGAAAGAGGCAGAGGGTCCTAAAGGAGGACACCAAGTGTCCACTGCACATGTGCTGTAAACACAATATTGCACTGACTTCATGGCTCTTTAGCCCCCAGCTTTGTCCAGACCTCAGCAGGAGCCAGTGGCATTACTAGTGGGCCACCTGATGGACCAGAATATATGTGAGTTCTATGGTGCTGTCATCTCCAAGTGGACAGTCCTGGATCAAATTGCTAGGGATGGATAAATAGTGCCCTTTCAAGAAGGAGTGGAGAGGGAGAGAATCTCTTTCGCAGAGCTAATGAAGAACAATTATTTTAATTTAATGAGGAGTCACAGGCTTTTAAGTGTAATCATGACATCAGGCACAAAAATCCACATCTTCCAGAAAATAATGATTTCACAAGATCCTAGATCATAACCCAAGTGTTCACGCATAGCTTCTCCTACCTGTACAAATTCATCCTGGTGCAGGTCAATGTACTGAAAAACCTTGTCCAATGGCCCGGAGGGTGGGGGGAATGAGGAGAACATTCCCCCTTCAAGCAGCAGCAGCAGTGCCATGAAAGAGGAAGCCTGTTAATGGTTAATGACAATTAAAGTAAGTGCCATTGTCAGAATTCCAACCTTTTGAATGCTTCGGGAAAAACTTAACCAACACAGCTGCTCGAAGTTAGGTGGACTAAAATAACAAGAAATGATAGAACTAGAAAATGCATTTCCCCCCAGTCATTTTCATTTCAAAGCTAAAGTGTTCTAACAAGACAGAACCCAAGTTAATGAGTTTGGCTTTAAATCATAGAACTCAGGTTATGCCTATGACATGGTCTTGCCCACTTCTTGTGAAGGGAAGCCAGTGCTAGTGTCTCAGTGTGAGGACCAGTATTTGAGAGAGAATTGTGAAGTCAAACAATCAGAAACATGCCAAAAATGGCTGTGTGTGCTGAACCACCACTGAAGAATGCCTGAAATCTTGTGCTGTGTTTTGGGGTGTCTTTCTTTCTACCCTAGCAATTGAAGAATATTTTTAAAAAGAAACCTAAACATCTCTGTGCTAAACAATACAGAGGCACAATCACCTCCTAGAATGCCTCCGGTCCTGGACTTTGCCTGTGCTTTCCTAGCTCCTTGCCACCTCTATGGTCTCTCTGGCCTGATGGGTCCTCCTTCCCTTTAATAGGGACTGGCCCCTTATCTGCCTGCTTTCCACTCCCTATCCTCTTGTTGTGTGGAAAAGCATGGACCCTGAAGGTGGGGAGCTCAGGGCTCTGACACAGCCCCATCAATCCCTAGAGATGGGCAGATATGACTCCTCTGGATGTCCCACCTGCATCTGAGACATCAGGTTCCACTGCCTGGCGCATCTTCAATAGATGAATGCATAAACAAAATGTGATATACTCACATAATGAAATAGCATTTAGCCATTCAACATGATGAAGTACTTGGCAAAGAAAAAGGAATGAAGTACTGACAAATGCTATAGCCTGGATGAGTCTTGCAGACACTGTGTCAAATAATCAAGCCAGATACAAAGGGCTACTTATTGTACGATTCCACTCACACAAAAGTCTGGAATATGGAAGCCCATTGGGACAAAGTAGATCAGTGATTACCTAGGGGGCAAATGGGAAGTGACTTTCAAAGAATAGGGAGTTTATTCTGCACGATGATGACATTCCAAATTTAACTGTGGCAATGGCTGTACTACGAGTCTGAATACACTGAAAGCCATTGAAGGGCCTGACTTTTTTTTTTTTTTTTTTTGCGGAACGGAAGATTGAACTCAGGCTCTTGTGCTTGCCAGGGAAGCACTTATTCTACTAAGCCATCTCCCCGGCCTCTGGCCTGGCTTTAAATGGATGAATTGTGAAGTATATGAATTTTGTCCAAATACAGGCATAAAAATAATTTGAAATATAACCACTTACTTGACAAAAGAAATCTATTATTGACTATGAAAAATGTATATAAAAGAAGATAACAGTGGCTGAAATTAGGGTCCAAGTGAGCTAAGTTCATAAACAGATTAAGTACTTGGTCCAGCAGGTGGTGCTGATGAACCAATCCCGAGCTCTTCTGCATTTAATTCTAAACTGGCCCTACATTTCACTAAGCTCTGAGGCACTCAGCCAAGAGCTAGGTAACAAATAGTAAATCAGAAAGTACTGGTGCCCACAGACCTCTGATTCAGGGAAAGGAGCTCAGAGCACTTAGCAAAGCTTCTATGTAGACATTTTGAGATAACTATTTTTTTAGATTTCACCATTTAATTTAACATGAAAAAAATTTTAATTAAATTTCCATTTAAAAAGTTATTTGCTGTTCCTTTCCAATGAAAAATAAAAAGAGTAAACTGAAGAAGAAAAGGAAGTCATGGGAAAAAAGGTAAAACAGAATGGTGGATTTCCGTGGGAGCTGCCTCTTCCATGGCTACAAGGCCTTGTCCTTCTAAAGGACCAACCATGCTGCCATGATCCTGATAGCATAGGGCAAGCTGAGAGAGGTTGATACTACACTTTTCACGTGCACAAGAATTTTGGTACAATCATCTACTCTCATTATAAATACTGAGCACTTCTACTTACTATAGGGTATCGTTTTAAGAAATTTCAACGGACTGACAGTTGTCTGTCAACTTCAGACTCTGGAGAGATCCAAGAACTCAGCATGTAAAGATCTGGGGAATTCTAAGGCTAAGATGGTTAATGACTATCCATTAGTGGAAGGCCCAGTGGATCCCTGAGCTCTGTTAAGTGGGACATTCTTGCTGTAGAAGGTCATATATCAGCTGATACCAGCCTGGGCCACACTGCCACAGAGCTTCTAGTCTCCTGTGCACAGCAGCAGCCAGGAGGAGGCTGGGAGCAGGGCAGCTGGGGCAAAACCCTGCTGTGCTGGTTGTCTTGGTGTTGCACGGAATACAGGATGGAAAGGGGGAGCCCTGTTACTTTCTACCCCAAAGCCTTTGCCCATGACAGGTTGTCTGAAATAAGAAATACAGTTCAGTGTGGCCATCAAGGTGTACTTACCAATTCGGCTTCTTTGTGTGCTCGTTTGACAGACTGCTCTGTTTTGTTTCTGCTTTGATGAATTTGTTATAACATGAAAATGGAATAAAGCCTAGTTTATCTCAGCATGACGGGATTTAAGAAAAAAAAAATACTGGTTTTTCTGGATTTTAATGGTCTCCTGCAAGTGCAACAGAGCCAAAGGATTTCATTTAACTGAAAGGCATGAGGGCCGGCAAGACATCTCAGCAGACTCAGCAAGTCCGAGGTATGTAGTGAGAC
>NW_004524696.1:1956702-1960379 GCF_000260255.1 Octodon degus | reverse complement strand
CAGAAGAAGGCAGCGAGGGCAAGATTTCCTGTGGAAAGCAGCCTGGCCCTGTACCAGGATGAGGAAAGCTGTTGAGGAGCAATTTTCACCAGAAAGTGACAGGAACTGTGAATTGTTGCACCACCCTCTAGTGGGGTTTGAGCAGCTAGTTTGATCTCAGAGAAACTTTGGCTGAGGCCAAATCCAGCAAATTCATTGCTAGAACCAATGGTGAGGCTGGCACACAATACAGAGACAGCAGGAAGTACTAAAAGAGAGCACCCAGTTTGCTAGGATCCTACGCAGGGTGCTAAGAATTTTGTGCAGAATGCAAAAGACCAGACACTGGGCAGAGAGGAAGAACTGAGGGCCAGATAAAGGCCACTTTTAGGTTCAAGTGTATAGAGCTTAGGCTCTAGCACTTACTGACTGGATTGCTCAGGGCAGTTGACAAGCTCTGTACCACAGACAACAGTACTTACCATGCACCGTAAGGACTGGCAGGAGATGTACATGCACAGCATCTGAACTTTGAAGCCTGAGGCTTGTCCAGAACATTCCATCCTGGGCAGGAGACAGCTAGTCCTACAGCCCTAGGCCCAGGTGGGTTTGTTGGCCTCCCTGAGCTCCTAAGGTCCTGGGGGTGGGTCATGAGGAAGGGCACATTGCATTACCACGTGCAGTGTTAAAGTGACGTCAACTGCAACAGTGTCACCTCAGAAACTTTTTATTCCCTCCACTCTAGCCAAGGCTTTGCCACACATCAAGAAGGGCAGGGGCTTGCCAGTGGGTGTGAGAACCAGAAGCCCAGATTCAGATAGAGAAGAGGGAGTAGGAAGAGAATGGTGCCCCACTCATGAGTCAGAAGAGGAGAGACAGGGGCAGTCAGTGGCACCAAGATGCAGACCTCACCAAAGGACATTTCTTTTTCTAGAAACCTGTAATTACCCAGACTTGATCTTAACTGTTATCTTGTAAACCCCTACACTCATAGCAAAATTGTTTTGATTTCAAAGCCTTGGGCTTTTGCTGTCCTTGATGACTAGGAAGCAAATCCCAAGGAACCAAGGAAGTATGAATCCAAGCGATGGTCACTGTTGGAGTGGAGTCTCAGGCTGCTTTTTGGTTGTGAACAAATAGAAATTCAGTGGCAAGGGCAGACTGAAGAATATGACAGAGAGTTTTGCGTTCATGTTTCAGTTTCTTAGGGACTTTGTAAGAAAGCACCACAAACTAGGAAACTAAATAGCAGAAATGTTTTCTCTCACAGTCTTGTTGCATCTGGGGCTGAGCACTGATGGGATGAGTAGCTAGCCAGGATCATAAGCTTGGCACTAATTATGAATTAAAGGAACAGAATTTAAGAAAGGAAGATGCTGTATTTGTTGAAAGGAAAAAGCAGAATACAAAAAGCTGCCCTAAAGAAGGAGAACAGGGGTTCTGGAAAGATGGATTCCCATGGACCTTCATCCTTGTCTTATTTTCATCAAATGATAAGGACGCTTCCTCATAGTTGGGACCTGGGACTTGGTACAACCTGATTGTCTGTCTGCACTATCTTTGGAAAAGTCCCAGGCCACAAGGCCCTGACCTGGTCTTCCTTGCCTATGTGTGCATGGAATTCTTTTGGTGGGTTTTATTTGACTTCTTCCTGCCTATTTGTCCTTGTCAGGGGTCTTATCTTTGAGATTTATAGGTTAGCTAAGAGGACTCTTAGAGAAAGACAGTTTAAAGTTAGTGATTAAGGAGATACATGTTATCTAGTACAGCACTAAAGTGACCTCTAGAATTGAAATACTTACATACAGAGATACCTCAGTTCACAAACTTAATTTGGTTCACAAACTTAATCTGTTTCTTGATTCAGGGGAAGATAGCTGTTTTGTGCAGGGAAGATAGCTAGAGCTATGTTTGTCACTGATGCAGAGTTTCAGAGCGGAAGCAAAATTTTGCCAAACTCTTCTATTCAGGAACTGAACAGTTTGTGTTCACAAACTGAGGTATGGCTATGTTTTACATACTAAATGAGAGTTTTCCTTTAAATTAGGTAGCCCCTTCCCCCTTTGTCTTTTCTTTTGCATTTTATTGGAGGTGCGGAGAGGCAGCTATCTTGGTTGGAGCATCTGGCTTCCTCTGTACAGTTTCTCAGCTCTACCTCTGGCTTTTTGTTACATTTTTGTTGTTATTGCTGTTGTTATTTTTGAGACAAGGTTTCACTATACAGTTCAGACTGGCCTTGAACTTGCTATGTAGCCCACGCTGGCTTCAAACTCCCAGCAGTGATTCTCCTGACTAAGCCTGCTAGGATCACAGGTATGCACCCATCTCCCCTTTCTCTCTGGTCTTTTGATGTAAATTCTTGTGCCACTGGTGCTAATTGCTTTCAAAGGAATACCTCTTTCTTTTATTTTTTTATTAATTTTATTGAGAAACAAATAGCAATGAGACAATTTCAAAGCTAATTAGTAGGACAGTTTCAGTAATTAATACATTACATATTGTTGTCTTCCTAGTGGTTATTCATAGTACAAGATACAGACATGATATTCTGTCCAAACACTATTAGTACAAATCTTTCTTCTCATTGAATTAACAGAAAGTAGCTGTATCTTTATCCTATTTTGTATATACAGATACAAAATGGTCATTCATTTGTATCCCCTTTTTTTGTTTAGTTTTGTTAGAGATGGGTATTACATTGCCATTTAAATATTGTAGATGTGTGAATTCAGCAAAATAATCCAAGATAGTCCAGCAGTCCATAATAGTAGTGAGTTATCCGTAGGACTGGCAATGTCAGAAGTTGTTGACTTGAGCCTTTTACAGCTCAGCATATTAATAAGACTTTATTTTTTATTCCTCATTTTTATACTTTTCTGCTGGATGGTTAAGAGCAAAATAAAGCAAGATCTATATAACAAAACAAAACAAAAACACCTATATAACAAGGAGATACTTTTTTCTTTTAAAGGAATCCTGCTTGGCAGGATTAGTCAGAAAGCCTAATGAGGCCCTTCCTGCCTCCTGATACTTTCTTTCTCCTACAGTCTGTGGGTGAAAAGCCATAAATCAAGGTGCCAGCAGAGCCACACTCTCTCCACAGGCTGTAGCAGTGGATCCTTCTAATCTCTTCCTACTTCTGACATTCCTGGTAATCTGTGGTATTCCTTGCCTGTGGCTGCATCCTTCTCACCACTGTCTCAATTTTTCACGTGGTCATCTTCTCCATGCATCTGTTTCTGCTCCTCTTCTCAGGACACCATCTTTGCACTTAGGGCGTGCCTGAAACTAGCATAATCTCATTTTAACTTGTCATATGTGTAAGGACTATTTTCAAATAAAGTCACATTCTGAAGGCAGACATGAATTTTTACAGAGACATTATTCTTTTAATTTCATAATACTGTATAATACTCTACCATTTCTTTAATAATCATCTGTGAGCAATGCCTATCGTAGAATGAAGACTCCATCTAATATTTATTGGATAACTAAATGCACAGTCTTGAAGGACACAAATAGTAGCTTATTTGCACTGATCCAAGAAATTCTTTTTCAGTATTGTGTAGGAAATGCAGCTGTAGACATGAGAAAAGAGCAAAGCAAAATTTAATTCAGGCACAAGACTTTTTTTTCTTAGCAGTCTCAGAGTCTGCTCCCTGCAAGTGCACAATGGGGCCTTTGCTCATTCCTCTTCC
>NW_004524696.1:1918101-1956483 GCF_000260255.1 Octodon degus | reverse complement strand
GGTCCCTGATGCTCTGCTAAGCTTGTTCTAAGTAGGTGCTTTAGACCACTGAGCCATCTCTCCAGCCCTCTAGGGGTCTTAAGGGATTCCACTTCCAACTTCTAGTCTTCAAAGTCTGTGCTGCTACTCTCCAGCTTCAGCTAAGCTGGGCCTTCTGCACTCCCAAGGCAAGGACAGCCAGCACTTCGTAAGTACAGCATGGTTGGTAACCACCACAAACTGTTGCTGATGCCCATCCCTCCAGATGATTTTGTATTGCTTCATAATTCTTAATGTTGCTCAGAGTTTTTATGAGGGATCCTCCTGACACACTCATACAACATTCTCTTTTGTAGTGGTATCCATTTTCAAACTGAAACTCATTTGTGTGTTTTTACTAGCATATTTCCTCCAGGTATCTCAGCTTTTCTGTCTTTCTTTTCTTTTTGTCTCTCTACTCTGCCTCTTGTGCAAATTCTCCATACTGCTTTTCAGTTCTTTGGATCTTTTACTTTGATTGAGCCCAGTCTAGAAGCTATCTTACCCACTGAACTATTTCAATGGCTATTTTTCATGTTCAGGATTTCTCCTTTATTCATATCTGTATGTTCTTGTTTTTATAAGAACTTGTTTATGTTTTGTTATTTCTTATTCTTTCTTATGAGTATTAGTATTGCATTTATTGCTTAAAGACTTTGAAAATACTTCATTTATATACAACTTAAATATGTTCTGCAGTTTGCATTTCAGAAGCAGTAAATCCACTTCCCAATCAATTTGTGGGATATGTTTCCTCTTGCTTGTCTTTTTTATATTAGGAACTCAGAAAGTATAACTCAAAGTTTGGTGCTTTCACATGCTGAGTGGGAGAGTCTCAGAACCAGTTTCTCTGAATACCCCTAACCCAGACTCTTGACCCTCTCTGATCCTTTTTCTTTTCTGAAGCTCAAGAAAAAGCTTGATCTGAAGTTATGGATCCATCAGAGTAAGAAATAGCCTTAAAATCTTAGCAAAATGTCACTACCCAAGGACAATTAAACTTTTATCATAAAGGAAGAGACAGAAAGTTAAACAGCACACCCAGAGTTAGTGGACTTTATCCCAGATCTTTATGTGTTCTCTTAACTAACTAGTTTCTTCTAAAATTCATCTATTCTTTTAAAATTGCCTATAATATCCACCTCCCCATGAAGTGGATATTTAAGCTTCAACCATCTGGTTCTTTCTTTGAGTTCCATATTTGATATGGCTTCCATGTATATGTTTTGTCTTATGTCTGCTCCTAGGGGGCAGTTGCCATGTTTTTTAGTCCATGCCTTTTTAATTACAATTTTATAGTGCATACAGTTGCTTTATTTGCATTTTTAAGAGTGAACTCATACATCATCTTCATCAGAACTCAGAAGGTTTTCACTTCCTGGAAGGTAATGTCCCCATGCCCAGCCCCAGCAAAGCACAGGATACAGATGCCCCACTAGTTCCACCAGCTACCCAAAGTGGACTTTCCCAAGTAGGAGGAGTAGGCAGGAACAAAGTTAGGCTGAAGACACCAAGGGGTCCTAGAAAAGCTTGCATGCTCCAATCACTAACCTTAAAAGGCAGAAATGTCTATGTCCTGGATATCCTTGGCCTCCTGGACTAGGTCTCTGAATTAGTCTTCATTGTGGCCCTGACCACAGGAGCTTAAGACCCAAACCTTGAGCAGTCAGCAGAGCTAAGGCCAGGCGATAGCCACAGGGCAGCTTCCTCAGTACAGCATATTGAATTGGGTGAAGAAGCTGCACGAGGTGCACTGCAAGGGGAAACTGGCGAATGCTGTGGACTTTGGACTCAGGTTGCCAGGGCACAGGGGCTGCTCCTGGGCTGAGCTGGGATCTTCCTCTTACTTCCCTTTTCCAAGGAGCATACTTCCTCCTATCACTGTCTCTGTCCTCTTCACTGTGCCCATTCCTTCAGCATGCTCTGGTTCCCATTACTTTATGGTTAGACAAAGGACTGTGTTCCCAACTTCAAACATTGCTGGCTGCTGGAGGTAACTTTCAAGTCCTGAAAGTTACCTCTGTTTCAGAGTGGAAGGACTGTAACCTCTTGAAAGAATGACTGAGATTCTGGACACTGGGGCAGTGTGCTTTGGGCAGGGCTCCTTCACCTCCATTGGGCAGGGCCTGCTGAGAAGGAATGGGGAGTACTTAGGAATCAAGCCATGCTTCAGTGTTTCTCCTGCCCTTTGACGGTGAGACTAAACATACCAGAGCTTTTGTCCAGCTACTGGCACATAAACACATCCACATTTTCATCCCTGGAATCCAGAAATTTGAGGCAGGCACCAGGAAGACAAAGACAAGAGCTATCACAGAGCCCTCCTGTCCTTCAGCCACCTTTTCCAGGAGTCTAAGCAAGCCTCCACTCCTGGCAGTAGCCTGGTTTGTTGAGATACATGTGCATCCTGAAAGAAAAATGAATGTGACCCACAGGAGACTCTTTTGAGCCACTGGAACCTGGAGCTGGTGGAGCAAGTATCAGAGATACCCTCTCTGATGAGCAGCAGGGCATGACCTCTGCGTGGTGGTGATGGCGCATGGCTGGGGAGGCAGCTGCCAGCTGCACCTTTCTCTATCTTGGTCTCAGGCACCCACAGTGACCAGACTGTTCCTGCACACCTTCCTTCTTCTTCCTGGGTGGTGGGCTGACTGGGTGGAGGTGAGGCTGCCCTCACTGTGAGCCTGCAAGAAGTGAGGGGCTCCCCCAGCCCCATATTCTACTGGCTTTTGGAACTGGCATGTTTCTGATGTGTTCCCATAGCCAAGGACTTATATATAGCACTATCAACACGGGGGTAATCCTGGAACAGGATTTAACTACCCATCATAGAGTGTGCTAAAGATGTTTGTGGTGCGGAACAGTTGGCACTCTTTTATTAGACAAAACTGACAATTGGAATTTTTCAGCATTCCTCAGACTGTATGAAATACCAGAGACAATCAGTGATTTTATGCATCCTATGGTTTATTAGTTTTGTAATAAGGTTCATTTGCATGCACATTGGTACTAATGACATATATGAGGGCCAGACACTGTGCTGGATACTTAATGCAATGATTTTCCCAAATCGCTGTGAGGCAGATGCTATTGCCCATTTCACTGATGAGTGGACCGAGGGCTTTGAGCATTAAGACCCTGCCCTGGGTCATACAGCAAGGATGAGTACTTCCTTCCCGTGTTCTAACCATGGGTCTACTTTCCCATCTTGCTCTCCAGTCCTCACCCAAGTTTTCTTCATACCCTGTTACATGTGGTCTCTACATGTGGGGGTCACGATGAGATGGGGTGCTCATGTCAGTGGCTTCAGTCTAGATAAGAAAATCAGAGCAGCCATGAGGCAGAAGGATCTCTGTGAGTTCAAGGCCAGTCTGCACTTCAAGGTGAGTTCAAGGTTATCCTGAACTGCACAGAGAAATCCCCTGACTTAAAAAGATAAATAGATAGAAAGATAGAAAAGACAGACAGACAGACAGACAGAGAGACAGACAGACAGATAGACAGACAGACAGATAAATGAATTAGAGCAGAGCTCAAGCGGGTAAACTGAACAAAACAAACAAGGGCATAAGATCAAAAACAGTTCCATGAGTCAGTTCTCTTCCTCACTAAAACATGATTTATTCCAAAGAATAAACAACTTTGTGATAATAAAAACATTTTCTAAGTACTAAAAATGAAGATGATAGTAAGAATAGAGGACAGAACAAAACACTCACAATCTCACTTAAATTCTTTGCTTATTTGGGATGAGGGAACAACATAAATTTCAGCTTACATATTATTAAAGCAGAGATTCAAAAACATTTGAGAGTCACTGTCAAGCACTGGTGAATTTTTCTACAAAAACATGATCCAATTTTTTAGTAAATCTAAGAGCACTATCCTGGCCCCCAGTGAGAGGGTAAGATTCTAGAGTAGCAAAGGTTTTAAGAAGTACATCAAATAAGAGCAAAGTGTAGACTTTCTTTGGATTCTAATTAGAACAAACTATATAATGGTTACATGGAATAATGTGAAAATTTTGATCGCAAGCTATAGGCCGTGTGTTTGGTGATATGAAAGGATTACTGCAGTTTTGTAGTGTGTTAATTATATTGGTAAAGAAAATGATATTGTTGATACATGTTACAATTGTCAGGCAAAATGCAGCTTTATGTTTTTTATTAGAGTATGTTTTATAAGTGTATGTATAATACATATTAGTTATATTTGTTCTAGGGAATTGGTATATGTGTGTATGTTATATATATTTATATATCTACATATATTTTATGATCGTTAGACCCCTTACCTTCCCTCCACACTCACCCCCTTCCTCTAATCCCCTTCCACTTTGCCCCCAGCTTTCTACCATGCTTCCTTTTCCTCTTTAATTAATTCATAACCTTTCCCTTTAGAGAAAAGCACTTCCCAAACTTCCTCAGGCTGAAGGCATAAGCACTACCCGCTGCTCTCTTTGGCCCAAATGAGTGGACACGAAGGTCCCAGCACCAGGAGGGCAGAAGCTGTTTACTTTCCACGAGGAAGCAAAGGAGCAGAAGAGGGCTGGGAGGGGTGAAGCAAGTCTCGACCTGTCTCTTGTCTTTTGCAGCCCCTTGTCCCTCTCTTCCTTACTATAAAGGACCCTTGCACACCTGGGCACAGTGAGAGGGGGGATCTGTGGAGGTCTGAAGCCCCTCCAACCTAGCTTTGACTAAAGTCTTTTCTCCTTTCTCCCAAAATGGCCTCCTGTTGTTCATTTGGTTGAGCAAGTGGACCTCATCTCTGGTCTGAGCAGCGGGTAACAATGTCTTCATAGTATGCAGTGAATAATCTGTTGATGAAAGGAGGCAATGCCTGAGATTCATTTTGGAATTTTCTGGGAGCTGGGAGGGGCTTTTGCTGAAACAAGATAGGCCTCAAGTTCATACTTGTTGGGACATGGAGACTCATGTTCCTCTGTCCACTTTTGTGCAGGTTTGAAACTTTCCAGTTAAACAAGAGAGCAGGGCAGGAAGCAGGTTGAGCAAGCAGGGTCCCCACCCCTGCTGTCACAGTGCTGCTCGCAAACACTGGTCCAGGTTGGGTGACAGCACTGAGTCTCCCCATCAGGACCTCCTGGGGCTGGCTTGGAGCAATTCTGCAGGCTTCAGGTAAACTGGGCTACAGAGAGAGATGGATACCTCCCTGCAAGCTATGTCCTTTCTAGCATAGAAAGGACCTATGGGACTGGAAACAGCAAAGCCTTTGGGAGCCATGAGAAAGCTAGTTTGGCCATTCTGTTTGCACATCGTCTATAAACTGGTGCGCAGGAACAGGTGCGTGGGGAGAGACTCAGCAAGACTGTGCCTGCTGCTTAGAAACAGACCCTGGACTCTCCTGCATCCCTCTGTGGTAAGTTGGAAGTCTATGATTATGAAGTACTACATGCTGGCAGAAAGAGATGGTTATGGTTATCTTCAGTCTGACGTCCCCTCTGGATGGAGAAGGATCTCATTGGATGCTCTGAGATCCAACAAGATGTTGGGTGCTAATGTCCTTGCAGTTTTTGGCTGTCAGCTCTTTCTCTCTAGTTTTTTACAGGCTGCTTGGGAGAAAGATCTGGGTCCTAATTTATGATAACCAACACCAGAATTCCTTAATTAGAAACAAAATGAGCCCTTGATAACAAGAAATGTGCTTTGGTTCAGAATCTTAGACTACAAGGTGAGACGTATCCTTGTGTTAAGGTATGGGTCTAGATGTCCCTTCAAAGTCTCATGTGCTCAGAGAAGGAGGTTTGGGGAGCAGGGCCCAGAAGAGTCTGCATTGCAGGATCCAGAATGGATTGGATCAGGATAGCTAAATGTGATGCTGGCAAGCAGGTCCATGGGGCTGTGCCCTGGAACATTCTGCCCCTTGCTCCCCCTTGATCTCTCTCTGCCTCCTGCCACCTTGCCATGAGTTCTTCCTCCTCTGCTGTGTGCCTCTGCCATGCCACCCTGCCTTGGATCCAACTGACTATGGACTGAAACAGATGCAAGTTGTGAGCCAAAACAAAAGCTTCCTCCTTTACATTGTGGGTATGGAACTGTCCATCCCAGAAAGGAGAAAGTAACTAAGATGCTCACCCAGGTACTCTAGATGCTCTCAGAAAATCCCAGGGTACTTTTCTGCTTGAACTTGAAAACATTCTTAGATTCATGTAAGAATCCTTCAAGTAAGCGGTGGGGTTTAAAAACCCACAGATGCTGCTGTGTATGACGGAACACCCCTAACACACTAACATTGTGGGAGGCTGAAGCAGAAGACTGGCAACTTTGAGTTTAGCCTGGGCAACTTAGTGAGATACTGTCTCAAAGTTAAAAAAGGAAAGAAAGAAAGAAAGAAAGAAAGAAAGAAAGAAAGAAAGAAAGAAAGAAAGAAAGAAAGAAAGAAGGGACTGGTGATGTAGCCTAGTACAAAGGCTCTGGGTTCAATACCTACAATAAAAAAAAAAAAAATGTATACACGAAAAGGTACACAACAACTTTAGCCAGCAGGGAACTGCAGAGCAAACCAAGAGACATCACTTCATACTTATCAGGATGATCACAATAAAATAAATGCATAATAACTATTGCTTGTGAGGATGTGAGGGTGTGAGATTGGGATCCTCACAGCTGTAGGAACACAACAAGGTTCAGCTGGCTGTTTCTTAAAGGCTAGAACACATGACATAGCAGGCCCACTCCTATTATTGGATGCACTTGAGAGAAATGAAAACCCATGTTGACATGAAAGCCAGCACACAAAGGTTTACGGCACCATTCTATCATTCACACGATCCAAACAGTGGAAACTACCCAGATGTCAATCTACCGAAAACTAGATAAACAAAATGTGACACATTCATGCAATGAAATGCCATTTGACCACAAAAAGGAATGAAGCGCTGATGTGCTGCAACATGGATGAAGCTTGCAAACATTATTATAGTAAGTGAAGGAAAGAAGTCTGGGGCTGTGTTCATGAAAAATTTGAGCATAAGGTGCTTGAAAATATTGCCATTTGATACAATGATAAAGTATTTCCACATACCACATCCCTTGGGCTGGGACAGTGAGCACCTAAGACCATTTGCAAGTACAGCAGCTTGGGGGTGCTCAGATTATCTATCTGTCCACCCAACCCACCAGGTTAGCACATGCTCCCTCTGGGCCACCGACCACCAAGCCTGTGGCTTTGGGCCTTGCAAGTCCTGCTCACCATTCTCCTGAGTTTGGGGTCCATTGGGCTGGTGTTCTGAAGCCTTTAGCACTGCGTCCACATCCAAGGAACTTGGAAGAGGAAGTCCTGCTGAGGAGCTGAGTGGGCCTCATTAAATATTTCTCTGTGCCCCAAACCTCCCTATCCCTGGAAGGAAAATGAGGCTGATACAGTGGACCCATTCTCATCAGGAAACAAAGATCCTTCATTGACTACTGAGGAAGAAACAATGTGTTTTATAGTGCACAGAATGCAAGATGTGATAATGGCCAGAAAGTCATCTGACGCTTCTGGAAGCCAGAGACCAGCTCAGGCGGCAAGTCCCTGGGTGTTTCATTGTGGGGGAGGGGTTGGGGATATCAGCTTCGGGACACAGCAGCATGTGTGCCTGACAGAGGCCAGCAGGCAGAGTTGAGCGGAGGCCACAGAGCCACCATTTCCGGAGACCATCTGTGTCTCAGGACTTTTGCGGTGGAACAGATAGTGTGCTTCTTTCCTAGGTAGGGTTGCAGAAACATAGTACCGCAAAGGAGGAGGGGAAGGCAGCAGAAATGTGTATTTCCCAGTCCAAACCCTAGGTATGAGAAACCTGGGTTCTTTCTGAGACTCTGAGAAGAGCCTGAATCTGCCTCTCTCCCAGTTTCTGGTGGTTGCTGATGACTTCTGGTGAGGAAAAGTATTCTCTCAGTTTCTGCCTTTATCTTTACAGGGCAATCTCCATGTGTATGTCTAAATTTCCCCTTCTTATGAGGACACCAGTCATATTGGATGAAAGACTACTCTATTCTATTTAAAGAATAGCATTTATCTCAGCCATGGTGGTACATACTTGTAATCCCAATACTTGGCAGGCTGATGCAGGAGGATTGAAAGTTTAAGGCCAGCCTGGACTACATAGCAGGACCCTGTCTCAATAAATAACAAATTAAAAAATAAAGGTATTTACAGTGATAAGACATTTGATTGTATTACTAGTCTAACTGGGAAGGAAGAAAGGATTTCATAGGATGTTAGTAAGGAGAATGGAAGCCAGAGTTCTCGAGTAAGTGGTCCTGAAAATAATTATTATTTTCCCTTTTCATTCTCTTTAAGGATCTTCATCTTGATGCCTGTAAAATCTGAAAAAGAGACAGAGAAGAGATAAAGAAGAAAGGAGAGGAGAGGGAAGAGGAACATGAGAGGAAAAAAGAATTTAAATATGACCATCTTAAGTCTGTGTTCTGTTGCTATAGCAAATATAGCAAAGTGCTAGACACTGAGTAACACATAAAGAAGTCTATTTAGGTCACAGTTTTGGACGCTGAAAGCCCAGGTTGGTCTGCCCATCTGTTTGGCCTTGTGATAGGCATCATCACAATGCTAGGAGTGTGTACAAGAGAGATCACTTGCTAAGACAGGAAGCCAGATTCCAGGGCTAGGCTTGCTGTCTTTATATTTATTGTCATGGGAACTAACCCTGCTCCTGAGAGAACTGCATCAATCCTAAGAGTATGCCACAGTGACCAATTGCTTCCCACTATCCCTCACCTTCTAATGGCTCCACCACCTCTCAACAATGTGACACTGAGGACAATGCTGCCTGCACATGAGCTCTTCTGGGAACAAACTCAAACCATATCCAAACGTTAGTACCAGCCATGCTTTTGGGCTGCTCATTTAGGCTTCTGAATCTGTACGTGGGAGTAATGAGTTTTTCCTCAACTTGCTGTGTCAGTGTTTGTCAGCTGAGTGTGGCATATACCATGTTGTGTAGGGAGCATGTATTCTAGTTCCATTCCTGATAAATGGTGAAAAACAAATGCCCACTTTACATGACAGCCCTCTGTTGGGTGGTGAGCAGCAGGCTTGCTTGATGGAATGGTTAAGAAAGTGTCCACACCCTGCCCTTGAAGAGCTTGTACCATTGTTTTTGGAGACAGGACATGTATGAAAAGATAAATTTACAAGGCTGGGGATATAGCTCGGTGGTCTAAGTGCCTGCCTGACAAGTGCAAGGACCCTAGTTCAATCCCTGGTACCACATGCTGTGCCAGCCCTGGAACCCTGGGATATGCTGTTGCCAGTCACCAAAACCAGGCATGGTGGCACATGCCTGTAATTCCAGCACTGGGGAGGCTGACACAGGAGGATCACTAGGAGTCCAAACTGTGTAGCAAGACCCTATATCAACAAATAAGTACATAATATTAAAAAAACCCATAAATTTAGATATTGCAGATTGATGTTCGAAGCATATGGTAAACTGCTGAGTGACCTGTGTGGGCAGACAAGGGCGGAATAGAGGTCACTATGGGAGAGGCTAGGACAGGCACCAGGGAGCAAGGAGGGAAGGGAGCCCTCCTGGAAGAAAAGGTGGGCTGAAGAGGTTAAGATTCTCAGGTCAGCAGCATGCGTAAATCATCCAATGGCCTTACAAAAGACCAATGCCCAGCCCCCCAGGAGAATCTGTACAATATGTGGGGGTGGGGAATGGAGACAGAGTTCAGTGCAGGGAGCTGGGGGTGTCGAGGTCGTAACTAGGCAAACAGGAAGGCCATCTTCTCAGGAGGGGCACCAATTGGCCCAACACCATCTCCATCAGTATCTAAGTCAAAGTCTGTGGGTTGACCATGACCACTGGTCAGGCTGAGGAGCTTTTGCTTAATGATGTTTTCTCTGAACCTTGAACCAGGTTCTCATGAAGGGCATTTCAGGAACCATAGATCGGACAGAATTCTGCAATCCATGTCTACTTATGTGCTCAACGGTCTATTTAGGAGTCATTCTCGTATGAGGCCAAATAATACATTATACCCCACACAAACATGCTTACCATGCTGAACATCCATCCACGAACCGATAACAGGTTCCACTGTGGGATCAAGAGAGTCCACATTTGTGCTTTCATTATGAAAGGGTTCAAAGGAAAAGGCTATGGCCACCACTTTACTAGATTTGCTTCCTGTTCTCCACTCAGCAGGCTTTCTAAAGCTTCAGTGGATAATGTGGATGGTGAAAAGTTTCTCTAAAAACTGAATAAAAACCGTATTCCGTTATCATTCCTTCTAGTATTGTTTAGAAAACTACTGTATATTTAATTGACAAAGATTGTATAGATTTAAGATATACATAATGAATGCTTTGTATAATGATAATAAAAATCAAATTAATTGTTCTGGTCAATTTTGGGCTGCTGTAACAGAATACCAGAGATTAGGTAACTTACGAAGAACAGAGACTTATTTCTTATGGTTGTGGAGGTTGGGAAATCCAAGATAACGATGGATATACCAGTTTCCATTTCCATTAATAGTGTACTGGAAAAAAATAAATAAAAATAGTGTACTGGGTTTAGTTTTACTCAATCCCCTTTGATATTTGTTACCACTTTTCATAAACACCCAGTCTAACAAGAATGAAGTGATGTCTCCATGTGTTATAATTTGCATTTCTTGGGTGATTAGTGATGTGCAGTATCTTTTCATATATTTGTTGGCCATTTGTATTTTGAATGTCTTCCTTGCAAAAAAATATCTATTAGGTACTTAAACTATTTTAAATTTTTGGGGGTTTTGTTTTTGCAATTGAGTTATTTAAATATTTTGCAAACCAACTCCTTACCAGTTATATGGTTTGAAAATATTCTTTCATTTCATAGATTTTTATTCTATTGATTGACTCTTTTGTTGAGATTTTTAGTTTGATGTAATCTCAATTGTTTATTTTCCTTCTCTTACCTGTGATTTCATTGTTGTTGTCTGCTTGTTTTTGAGACAGGGTTTCAGTATGTAGGCCAGATTGGCCTGAAATTCATAGCAATCATCCTGCCTCAGCTTCTCGGTGCTGGGATTACAGGCATTTGCCACCATACCCAGCTCTGTTACCTGTGATTTTAGTCATGTCCAAGAAATATACTCAGACCAATGTCAGAAACATTTTTACCTATTTTCTTCTGATAGTTTCCTAGCTCTTGGTCTTAAATATTTGTCTTTTATTCATTTTGAGTTGATTTTTTTTATAATGTGGGATAAGTGTCCATTTTAATTCTTCTGTATGTGAATATCCAGTTATTCCAGTTATCACTTTTTGAAGACATTGCCTTTTCTCCATTGTGTCTTCTTGGCTTTGTTGAAAATCAATTGATTATAAGTACACAGATTTACTTCTAGGCTCATTACGGTTTCATTGGTCTATATGTGTTTTTATGCTGTGGTGTTTTGTTAACTTACAGATTTTCAGTATAGTTTTATTGGGACCCTGATTTACAACCACCAATCTGCTTAGGGGTAAAACAACAGAATATGACACAGGTAAGATATATTTTTCAGTTACAAGGGGCACTGGGATGATCAAAGCCCAGTAAGAACTAAGACCATGAGGCACAGTGTCCCTTGGCCTTTGTTAGCTGCACAGCTTGATTGGAGGTTTCCGGTGGGTTGAGGAAGTGGTGGGGGTGAACCACTGATGCATTCAAGGTTCAAGAATGGACGAACAATGCATTTTTGGAAAAGCACACAGGAAAAGAACATGGTTAAGTAGTAACCTCATTGTCTGCTAATTGGGAATACTGAGCTAAAAGGAATTTGTTCAAGTCAAAGTCCTCAGTGGCATTCTCTCTTGCTTTAAGGAGCCAGAATGTCACAGACCATTTGCTAGTCTCAATTTGGGCCATTGGCTTAAAAATTAACATTATCTGTAAGCCAGTGGCAGGTCTTGCCATAAGTCAGGTAGGTCTAGGATAGACTCTAAGTTTATTTTTGTGCCAATTTATTATTATTAATCACTGCCTGCTCTGCACTGCACGAAGCTGGTCATCAGTATAGGTTAAACTCAGGATATGTGATGCCTCAAGATTCGTTTTCCTTTCTTCATATTGCTTTGGCTACTCAAGGACTTTGTGGTTCAACATAAATCTTTAGGTTTACTTTTTATTTGTGAAAAATGTCACTGAAATTTTGATAGGGATCTCACTGAATCTGTTTTGGACAATGTGAACATTGCAATGATAGTAATTCTCATGATCCATGAACATGGAATAACTTTTCATTTTTTACTTTTTTTCCATCAATATCTTTTCATTTTCACCATACAGATCTTTCACCTTCTTGATTAAATATACCCATAGGTACTTATTCTTTCTGATGTTATTGCAAATGGAATCACTTTCTTAATTTCTTTTCTGGATATTTTTAGTATATAGGAATGTAACCAATTTTTGTGCATTAGTTTCTAACCCTACAACTTTATTAAATATGCTTATTAGTCTTAATAGGTTTTGGTGGAGTCTTTTCAAGTTTTCTATGTATAAAACCATGCCAGACAACACCTTTCTTCTAATTTAGATGGCTTTTATTTCTTAAAAAGTATTTTGTCTGTTTTCCTTGGGAAAGTTGTCATGGTACAACTGTAATGTAACAGAGGAACTAAAAGTTTGTCCTCTGATACCTGTTTTTCCTCTCCTATGATTGTAGGACTTTCATCCAGGTCACGATTCCCACCTCTCTTGTGGTAGGGGCAGTCACGTGACTGCTTTACAGTAAGATGCAAATGAAGACAGACCTGCTCCTTCTGGCTTGTGCCCTTCAAGAGAGCACATCTTACCTTCCCCTTTCCCTCACTTGCTGTCATCATACCGCCCTGGATTTCCCAGACTTTTATATGACAAACAAAAGCATAAATCACGTGCAATCCTTTGGTTTTTTACTACAATATCCTAATGTAATCCTCTCTAATTAACACCCTGAAAAATTCTGAACATTTCTAGGGTACACTTTTTGTCCTGACAGATTCAAAAAGTGACACGAACAGAAGTATAGTGTTTGTGTCACATTCTTGTCTGCTCACTCTACCCTGCTCATTCTGTTCTAACTCAAAAACATGGTACTGTTTAAGTTCTGTCTCCCTAAATGAGACAAAGTTGCTGTGTTTTTCTCGGAGGCCAAGCTGCACACTCAAGTTCTGACAGCAATGTAGGACAAGCTTTTGCTTTCCCCCAGTAACCCTCCTCTCCTCACAGAACAGCTTCTCCCCTGGAACTGTTGCTGAACACTGGCCATTTCAGCAGCACTGAATTTATCCCTTAACTAATTAAAGCGCAGATTTCTGAGACAGTGCAAAGTTTGGGTCACTCAAGCATGTAGGCAGACACACAGGGGGGACGAAGATTCTCTGGCTCCTAAAGATATAGAGGTTATTTCAGGGCAGAGGGGGACATGGGAAACACAGGTACTAAAAAACTGTCACCAGGCCTGAAAAAGTAGCTTCCACTATCACCATTCAATTCTATTAAGTGCTGGGTACAAGAAGCCCTTGAGTGAAAATAGCAAAGTGAACAAAATATACACAAACTTTATAATAATGCTAGTATTTAAAAATGCACAAGAACATTTTTGCTACTGATTTTTTGGCTTTAGGTAGCCACAGAGGCACTAAATAGAACAAACTCCTTGTGCAGTTTCCTGCCAATGACAGGTCTTGCAGTCTGTGTTCCCAGACGCCCTGCCCACAGTTCCTGGTGGCTGGCAGTATGGCAATGGTTTCCCTTGGCACCCTCCTTGGGGTGTTTCCCAGTGGACTGCCATCAGCAAGATGCCTCGCTGTACAGTCTTCTGGGGGGCAGGTTTTCAAGTTCTGTCATCACTCATCACCTGTGGCTTCTATGCTGGGCCATCCTCTCACCAGAAAGGTCTTTATGCCACCTCCAAGTACAGGCTCGTGCTTGAGTGTGCAATCTCAGAAGTATCTGCTTCTTGTATCTGCTCTTTCAACTCTAGATTCTGTACATATGACTGGAACTTCCATTTCCAATCTTAAAGGTTTGGAAATGAAATCATCCCTTTGTCTTGTGGCTCTGAGAAGACACACTTCACGATGCTTCCCTGACCTGGGCACTCTGGCATGAGAACTGCTTGTGATGGGCTCATGACCCGCTATACTCCACAGACTCAGGCACTACTGTTGATTTGGCAGGGGGTAAGAATCTTTTTTTGCAAGATTAGAAGCTGAAAGAATGTATTTTTTAAGGTCCTGATGTAGAAGTGGAATGGTGAAGCTCGGAGGACTGATCAATAGTAAGTGCTGGGTCTAGCTGTGCTGGAAGCCAGGCCACCTTGTCTGCTGAAGTTTTCACTTTGAAATTAGACTTACACAAAAGTTGTAAAAAAAAAACCCCAAACAATTGACTATTCAAATACTTTTCACATAACCAGTGTCTTACATAACCACAGTAAAATGCAACAGTCTGACACTACAGATCTAACTCAGGTTTTATCAGTTTGTCTAATGCTTTTGGGCTTTGAGGCTGCCCGAATTCACATCCTCCCCGGGACATTGCATTTAGGGTATGTGATGCTAGTGTGTCACGGCTCACTTGTACTTTGATCAGATGGTTCACCTGAGTCTGCCAGGTTTCACTACTCTGAATACACTATTTTCCCCTGCAGAATAAAATACTGGGAACCTACTTTCAGGCTGTGCAACTACTCTGATTCTGAACATTTGCTTGGTTTATGGCCACACCACCCTGAACATGCTTGATTGCGTCTAAACGTTTGCTTATGTTTGTGTAAACTGGATCTTGCTGTAGTGCCTGAGGCATTCCAATGGCGATTTTTCTCCTTCTATTACTTGTTCACTGATGGAATGGAATTCTTCAGAAGGCCTTACCCCTCCTCTTCTACTTACTTTTTATTTGTACTAGTAGAGACTCATGCAGTTATTTATTCTGTAGGATGCAACTCAATATTATCATTTTCTTGCTCTAATTGTTCTTTGGGCTTGTGTTCTGCTGAGCTGGCTCCAGTGTCCTGTGATGTGACTTTCTGCCAACAAGAGATGCTCCAGGTTCATACACTTTTGCCATCTTGGCGCTGCGATCAACTACTTTCCAAGGAGCCCTGGGTCCCTTTACCAAAGCTTACTCATAGGTCTTTGATATGAGCTGTACTAACTTGTTTGAATCACGCTCACTCTGACTTAGCAGTAATAAGCACACAGGGACAGGCCACCTCTCTTGTGCATGCAGGGAATGATAAGTAAGCACCCTTCTATGGCCTGGGGAGAGCACATGCTCACCTGGAAAGACCTGAACTTTTTTTGTGAGCCCTGACCCTAAGCTGACAGTTACCCAGGCTGCACCTACAAACACAAGTATGTTGCAGAAATAAGACAGATGGTGCTCAAGCACACATCTGCCTCCAGTAAGCCAGATGCCACTTGACAAGCACATGCGTTCCCCATGGCAGAAGGCACCCAACAAGCACATGCGCTCCACAAATAGGTAAGATGCAGTGATTCCCTCGGAGGCTTCATTTTTGCTTTTATTTGAGCAACACAGACTGAGATGGGCCAGTCCTTCCACGAGGACTATTAGGTTGGGTTCTGAAGTCTGGTAACAGATAGAACACAGGTGATGGCCTAAGTCAGGTGAAAGAACAGGATCAAATATGACACCAAGAGATTACAAAGGGAGCTGTCATGGTGTAAGAAGCCCCTGAACTTTTTTATCTCCTTTCTGAGTATCTAAAGTGAGTTACTTGACAGAGAAGGCAGAACACAGGCAGAAAGCAACAAGTCCAGTTTATCCCAACCCCATGACAGCCAACACCTCATACAGAGCTTTTGAACCTCATGGGCTTTTGCTTTCTGGGGGTTGAGTCACACTGGCCACTTCAGAGAATCTACCCAGCGGTCAGCCAGCTGCTCCTGACAAGCCTCCTGGAATAAATGGTCCCAACTGCTGTGCACACCTAATGCCACCTACCCAACAGCTGGACAAGTGGCCCTTCTTGGAAGTCTGTACATGATCTGACAAGAGAAAGGAGAAGGAACTTCCACTTTCTTAGGCTAGTCAGAAATGGCAAGGGTAAGGACAGAGGGCAGAGGTGGGTTTCCTTCTGGTCAGACATGGCACTCCATGGAAAATGGGTCTCTCAGTCCTTCAGCTGAGACACTTCATACAGGTACGTAGCCAGCATCTTGGTTCCTTCTATATAGTTATGTCTGATGGGAAAGAAAAATCACCATGTCAGCTGGTGTTAAGTGGCACCGGCATTTGGATATCCAGAGGTGCGTCCCAAGGCATTGGATACTTCCTTCTGGGCAGCATTTCCCACCTTGTCTTGCAATCTTGCTTAGAATACAGCCACCTGATACTACAATGAAGGTCTGACTGCTCTCCACCTGAAGGACCAACCTTGCCCTGGCCTAAGAATGTAGAGGTCTTACCCAAGGTCTTGGCAATAAACCCTGCTCTAGGGCACCTGATCTTGTTTCTGAAACCCAGGCCTTCACCTTACATGCTAGTAACCAGGTTTTTGTTTCCTCTAACCACATCTCCCTAAGTAGAGTCTTTGCTGTCTCCTACTCCTGTGTACTGGTCACCTGGATGAGCCCTTGGACTTAGCAGCCATAGGCACAAGCAGCCCTTTTGTACTGCCCTTAGCCCCACCTGCCCGAGTCTCTCCTGACTGCCACGAGCCAGAATCTCTTCTCCATCCTGCAGGATAGAGGAAACCCCATCACATCTGCTTCAGCAGCTTAAGCACTTTGCAATGACACTGTAATTTTTCAAAAGGGAAAGTAGAGAGGGCTTTATCAGTGGTAGATGAAAAAGCAATGAACATAGAACATTGGTGGAACTTTGTTTCCACCACCTGCTTCCACCAAGGCCTTGTCCCCATTTCCCACCAGAAATTTCTACCTACAAATCCATACTTGAGGAAGGGTGATCCCACAATATCCTGCTCACTTCTCTAAGCAGTAATGACACTCAAGCCAACCTGGCTTTATATCTAGGTCTTAGAGTCTCACCTGTTGAGCTTTTCATTCTGAGAGTGAGCACCATCATCTGCTGACCCCACTGGCAAGAGCATCACGTTCTTGCCTGTGGCCTCCTGGAAGGTCAAGGTCACAGGGATACTGCCACCTTCCCTGGTCAAGTCTGGTTCAACACCAAAAACTGGGAGAAATGAAATAAGAAAAAAGGTGAATTTGGAGGTTTTGAGGCTGGAGATCTGTCACAGAGGCACTGTTTGCTGAGTCTAGACCCTGAAGATGGCATCCCTGCCTGTTATGGCCTGTATCCAGATGTCCCCTCAAAGTCTCATGCACTCACAGGTGGGGAGGCTTGAAGGTGGAGGGATTACGGTATGCAAATATATAGACTAAGGGTGTGGTACAGTATTGGGATTAAGGGTGTAGATAATGGAAGCCCCAGTGGTGGGTCTGGGTGGCACCCATTCATAGGCTGGTAGTTTTCATGGGATATAAAGGGACAGAAAGCAGGCAGGCTCATTCCTGCTATTCTGCTGTACTGCCTTATGCTTGCCATGCCATGGACTGTCTCCTCTCTGTAATGCCCTTCTTCTATGCCTTGGAACCAGCTGACTATAGACTAAAGCCACTATAAACTATGACCTAAAAGAAATCTTTCCACTATTAACTTTGGATGTCAGTATTTTGTCTCAGAAATGAGCAAAGTAACCAAGATACTACTTTTAAGGAGTTGGCTGGTGGCCAAGGCCACATCCCACAGGTCTTCTTCAAAACACTGCAAATGGCTAGCCATGTACTCAACAAGACAAAGAGCCCTCAGACATTCTGAGGGCCCTGGCATCCATTCTTAAGGAGTGTCTAACCTGTTTTTAGGGCTCTTCTCCCCGCCATATAATGTGGATGGTTGAAATCGGATACCCAAGGCTTCCCACCATGGCCCATGTACACCTTAAATTTGTTGGGGCTGTGTAGTTCAGCAAACTTCTTAGTCAAGTAGCTTGTAACCTAAACCACAAACAGAAGAGACACAATGTTTAATATGCTTGGCATTTGACCCAATGTTAGTGACAGACCTATGAGGAATCATCCATGACGTGTCCACAACAGATCTACATCTACTGCAGTGGGTCTACAACAAATCTAAATGAGTCTCACTTTCTGCTCTTGAATATCGATCTGCATCACTATAATAGCAGGAAAGGGGACTTAATCAAGATACAAAACCCAATTATTTGAAAGGCAATGTTTTAATTTCAAGCAATTTACCTTTTACTTATATGCTCCAAATTATAATAATTAAGTTTTCAAAAATGTCTGCCTTGCTTCATATACTACATGGGATATATGTATTCCCCCCACATTCCTATGTTAATATGCTAAGCCTCACTGTCATGATACTGGCGATATAGGGCCTTTGTGGAAATAATTAAGGTTAAAGTGAGTCGATGGGTAGGGCCCTAAAAGATAGGATTAGTGTTCTTATAAGAGTCTCTGGGGCCGCGGAGATGGCTCAGTGGAGTGACGCTTTCCTGGCAAGTGCAAGGGACTGAGTTCAATCCCCGGTTCCACCAAAAAAAAAAAAAAAAGTCTCTGGAGACTGTGTGCTTACTCTGCAGTAGGGGTGCACACAGTGGGAGAAGCTGTCAGTAAGCCAGGAGAGGACCCTCACTAGATACCACTTGCTAGCACTTTGAGCTTAGATTTTCCAGCCTCTACAAATTCGAGAAATAAACTGTTACTTAAGTCACTCCATCTATAGGGCTTTGTTACCACGGGCTTGGCAGACTAATACATTTTATAAGAGTTCACAAGCTAGATTTCATCTAGATGTAGTGGATCTAAAAGCTGACCCAAGGATATGGCCTGAGACAAAAATCTCAGTTCTCCCATTGACAGCAAGTCTCAGTCTCCTCTTCCAAGTAGGAAAGATTCTGAGTTCCTTTGTGTATATATATATAATCTTCCTGGACTCACTCAGGGCAACTGCTCCAAGAGCTGGCTGACCTGCAGAGACTGGAATCCTTCCTTTTGCTTGTCATCCCCACAAGGCAGTGCTCCCATACTCCTACCTGATATATGTGTTCCAAAGTCAGGATCTGGCCAGCCTTGGGGTGAGGGCATATCTCAGCAGTTAGTGTGATGCGTGGTCATATGGGCTTTACCTTTGCTAAGTTTCTGCATTGCTTATTCTAGTCATTATTGAGCAGCAAAAGAAATGGCAAATGAAGGGCTAGGTTTCTGCCCCATGAAAGCAGACCCTTACGTTCCCCTAAATCTCTGGTAATACCATAGCCCCCAGCCCCTAGAGTAACCCATAGCCCCACATGCCTGCTCGCTGACAACTTCAGGGGTCATGTTCGGCACGAGCCTGATGGAAAACTTGCCAATCACTTTTCTAGGTATCACAGTCTTAGCCCCGGACCCAGAGAAGGCGCCTTCAATGCCATGGAGGGAGAGGGATGGGTACCGCCATCGGTGCATCAGGATGTCTTGCTGTGGAATAACAACAGAGGAGTTCAGGGCAATCCTTTCTTGGATGGGATGTCATCTGGGCAGTTAGCTGCTCCTGTGTTAGGCCTAACTAGGGGCCTGACAGACATGGAAAGAAGCTAACCCAGGGAGGGGTGGTTAGAGATTGTCACATACCTCCAAGAAAGTATCTGCTGGCCTGAGCAGCCCCAGGATCTGATGCTGTCCCATTCGCGTGACCTCTCCTACTAAGAGTCTTCAGTCCCCAAACAAAGCAGCATTTCTGCTCTCTGACTGCACACACCAACCTCTCTCCATTGTGCTGCAGGGCTCTCTCACCAGGCCTGACCAGCCTCTCCCCAGGCGGGCCCACAACCTGCTGGAGTTCTGGGTTAAGATGAAACTAAAGAGCTAAGACCAGCCTATCCTCCTATGCTTGGGCCTAGAGGGTGGGTCTGCTGCTACATTAGATTAATCCTAGCTACAAGGAAGTCTCTGAACTGATATCCATACCTCAGACACGAAGAAGTAAACTACTAAGAGAAGGGCCACATGATTTTCTCTTTAACAGTTCAGTAAACATTTTGTGCAAACAGCTTCTACCTTCCCACTTGGACCTGTTAGATCTGGCTTAACTAGACAGCAGGAGACAGCCCATGTTCCCTCTACATATTTTCTCTTCTTATTTAGTGGAGAGCAGATTGTGATATTTAAAAACCCTTGCTATTCCCAATATGCCCAATTCTGCTTTCTAGATGTCTGTACCATCTGATGACTCCTAAGCTCATGCCCAAAAGGAGCTCCCAGACATGGGATAAAGGGGGCCTCTGAAGGCTTGAGAGAGGGGACATCCAGTAGTACCTTGCAGCTGTGGAGGAGGGTCTGAACCCCAATGTCTTTGGCAAACTCCTTCATGTCAAAGTCAATGTGGTCATAAAGTTTGTGCTCTTCACTGGTCAGGGGGGCAACAGCCTCGTTAATGCCAGGGATAAGGATTTTCCCTTTGTTGTCTGTCAGACAGCCTGAGGGAGGCCAGAGGATTAAAATGCTCAGTTGAAGATATAAAATCAGCTGTTCTCAGCCACTATGATTCCAGGAATTAGCTATAGGAAGACCCACAGCTCACATTCCTGACCACATGAGACATGGGTCAGGAGGATCAGTGGGTGGCTGTGTTCATGTCATTATGGAGCCTGCTCCCTCTAGACTTACTCTAGGAAGTCAAATAGTTATCACAATAGCCTAGCAAGGTAAGCAGGACCATTATGCCCACTTTTTAGATAGAGCCCAAATAAAAGATGGAAACTCCTCTGAAATTTTCCTTAGTCACACACTGGGATACTAAACAAATACCCTGCCACAGGCAGGCTTACTCTAAAACCTTTGTTTATAACACACATTTCACAAGAAACACACTGCTCCCAAGTTGAAGAGAGAAAACTGGGAGCAGGACAGAGCCAACTCCAACCTCAGAAATGACATCTTCTTCCCTCTCCTTTAGGGGACAAAAATGGAGCTCACTGACTTGTATCTGGCCTTGCCTCACATCACAAAGACACCAGGAATAGAAAACCATGGCTCTTGCTCTCCAGGAGCTGATCAAGCAGAAGAACCCACAAATAACCAGTTATTAAAACACAGACCAGGGCTGGGGAGATGGCTCAATAGAATAAGTGCTTGCCTGGCAAGCGCAAGGGCCTGAGTTCAATCTCTGGTTCCAAAAAAAAAAAAAAAACCAAACAAAATTTCACCAAAGTAAATGCCCTCTGCAAAATGTAAAATATAGTGTCCAGGAGAAGGACAATCCTTCTGTGGACTTCTGGGCAGGCTGCATAGGACCTGGGGTGTTCTGTGGTACAGCAGGATTCAGTAGGTCATGCTAAGGCCCAAGAACATCCCAGACAGAACAGGAAGAGGATAGAGGCAGAGAGGAAGCACAAGGGACTTTAACAAAAAGTGGGGAGCTGGAGAGAGGGCAGGAATTTGAATAGACACAGAGGAGTCAGTTCATGAAGAACACTGAGATGCACTAAGTGCTGATGACAGACAGCCTAAACATAAGCCTTGCCCATTCTTTTCCAAATCACAAAGTACTGAGTGACGCGGAGCCAAGCTTGCACTCACCCATCAATGAAATGAGATCTGTCATGGCCTCATGGACTGAGCCGCCATATACCCCAGAATGGAGGTCTTTGTCACTGCATTCCACCTGGACAGAAACAAAGGCCACTTTGTTTGGCTGCTTATGGGAGCTTATTTTTATCATGTGACAGTGTACCGAACAAAGAACATTTATATGGCTTGACAATTTTTCAAGTCACAATCTACCCCTTTAAGGAGCAAAGCAAGGCATTTCCCCAATTAGAAAATTTACACAGCAACAGACATTCCCAGATGTGCTAACCATAGGCGCTAGGAATGTTGTTAACTAGAAAGGTGGGAATGCTAACCACAGGCAAACTGGATGTACTAATCAGATAAACTGTGAATGCTGGTCACAGGCAAGTGCACACCACATGGTAATCTCCCTAGGACTCAGGGTCTTCTTCTAAGGAAAGACAGAACCCATACCTTCATAAAGACCCTGCACCTATCTCTTATGAGGGTGATACCTAGTATGTCTCATGACCAACATGGATCTGGAGGCCAAGTAGTTGGGTTCTGATCTACCTGACCCCTGACTACTCCTATAAGCAGTAAGGCAATCAGTGGGTGTGTGGTCCCATCTTGGGGAGCAGGAAGAACTCTTACTTGCAGCCTAGGATCACTTGCAACCTGTGTAGCCACAGCATGACCAATATGTGCTCCAAGCAGCAAGGGCCATGATTTCTGTGGTGTAAGGATGATAAAAGAACCCTTAGACAGGAACAACTTTAACCATCACACTAACTATATGGGAGAGGCCTCCACCCCTACTTGGCAGATGACCTTTGCCAATGAGTGACAGTCTAGCTGGTGTCCATAACTGTCCATAATACATCCTGTGTTGGCTTCTCTTTACCTACTGGAGGTCTCTGTTGTGGTTTGTATCTAGACCTCCCCCCCACCAAGACTAATATAGCCACAGCTGGGAATTTTGAAGGGGCGAGTTTAGGATGTGTGAATATGGATAAGCATGTGATGCTGGGTGTGGGCAGTACTGCCCAAAAGGCTGGTACCCTGGAAAGGATAAAAGGGAGTGAGGGAAGTTAGAGCTGCTGCTGCCTGCTGCTGCTCTGCTGCCTCCCTGCCATGCCACAATTCTTTCTCTTCTGTGATGGTCCTCTGCTATGCTACCCATGCTATCTACGGACTGAAACGTCTATAATATAAAATGTGAGATGAAATAAATCTTTACTTCTTTAACTTGTGGGTGTTGGGAACAACAAGTAAAGTAACTAAGACAGTCTCTATCCCTCAAGATAACTCAGCCACAGATAGAGATTCAAGACTGAAGTGTGAACATTTTAAATCGAAGTATTTTTCAAATGCTTCATATGTATCTCAGTCTTCTTCAATGGACTAGCATTCAGTCTCCTTGCAACTGCTCAAGACAACATTAGTAGTAATACTGCCTGACTTGATACTGCTAAGAAATGAACTTCGGATCATCACATATTATCACTGTGCATGCCTGCTGGGTGTTAGGATTATTTATGGAAACTAAGAAGCAGGATACTCAGCATGCTCTGTGCTTCTTCATCTATGAAGGACTTCTTGGTACATGACTTCTCTTTTTTTCTTTGTCATTTTGAGACAGGGTTTCCCTATGCAGTTCAGGCTGGCCTTGAAATACACCACTTTGTAGCCCAGGGTGGCTTCAAACTCACAGCAATCCTCCATCATACCTGGTGGTACCTGCCTTCTTTAGAGTACAGAGGAATAAAGACACTTAGGGGTTAGTGAGCCCACTTAGCACTGTACCTCAATGAAGAAGTAGCAAATGCCCCTGAGACCGTATGTGATGCAGGGCTTCTTCTTCCCTAGCCAGTAATTGTCAGAAATGCAAACATAGTCCACATCTTTAAAGAAGGTGTCTTTCTGGGCAAAAATCAGCTCATCCAGGCCTTCAGAGCCAGACTCCTCCATACCTTCAAGGCAGAATCGCACATTGACAGGAATCTCCTGTGAGAGGTAAAGGTCAGGAGAGGGATTTAGCTTTCTTACTTTCCTTTCAGAAGCAACACACACAAAGCCACCAACACTATTTAAAATTCTGCAAATTTTAAATATCTGACCTCCTATAGCCCAGCCACAGGTAAGCAATGGTCTGCAGGGCACAGTTCCCACTTTGGAAAGGGAAGCCCTCTATACCACATCTATGTAAAACCTAACTGAGAGATCCCTGTGCTGGCCTACTGTGAGTGCATGAACAGCGTCCAGGCAAGCCTGAGCTGTTCCCTCCGTGACATAAGGACAAAGAGCACAGCACAAGCTTTCCCGAGTCCTCACTGCAGCAGAGAACCTCTGCTAATGCACGGATGATGGACAAGGCCCTCTTGCAGTGCCAGCACAGCTCTCTTTCTAGAAACAGTGGCTTGGTCCTGGGAGCTCAAGGGTCACTGTGACACACTGTCCTGGAGCTGGATCATTTCCCAGGAGCCCTCCCAGCTCTGCAGGGTGAGACATGCAGCCCCATCCCCAGAGAAGAAAAGAAGGGTGCATATGAGCCAGGCAACTTGCCAGAGGCCACACAGGTCCCAGAACAGCAGGGCCCAAATTGGGCTCAAGTCCACTGAGTCCTGGTTCAAACTCGCCCTGCTCCTCCACTCTGCACCCCATGAAATATTACCAGGACCTGGACAATAAACTGGTACAACAAAAGCTCCTGGGGGGGGGGGTTCTGGCCTGTACACAGCCTCTTGTCATTCTAGTGTCTCCCAGACGTCTCCAGCATGAGACTAAAAGCTCCACAGGACCCAGGAGGAGCGGAGGCTTTCTGGGTCCTCTGCCCAGCACTCAGTTTGACCACAGAATTAGTTCTGTGTATTCTCTCCTATACAAGATTTCCCTCTGGGCCAAGAGAGTCTGAGACCTTTCTCAGATCTAAGCCTCAAAGCTTTGACAAAAAATGCTTATTACTTTACTGTGAGAGAAGCTGTACATCAGATGCACAAATTATCTACACAGCATGATCACAAGTTAAATCATCAAAAATTATGGTAATAGTATTTTGAGGACTGACAGCTAGCAATTTTTTTCCCTACTTTTCTCTTTTTTTTTTTTACCAACTTTGAGCAATGAGCAGATATTCAATAGTTATAGAAATGTTCTTTAAAATTTAATTTTATGAGGCTATAAACCCCAGAAAGTAAGCAATTTGACCAACATCACAAAGCCTGATACATCCTACCAAGTGACCACACTCATGGTACAGTCAATTGAAAATTCACATTCTGGGCTAGGGATGTGGCTCAGTGAGAATTTGCTAGCATGCACAAGGTCCTGGGTTTGATCTCCATCACAAGAAAAAGAGAAGGAGAGAGTAAGAGAGTAAGAAAGGAAGAAAGGAAGCAAGGAAGGAAGAATCACATTCCATGTGTTGCCAAGACTCTTACTGATGGGTCAACCTTCTGACTCTTGAGCATCTGTGAAACAACTATCTTTTCATGTTTTTCAAGTTGGGAAGAGTGATAATCTTAACTCTCAATCACCTGTGCTGATTAAGGTTGGGAACATGCTTTCTCCTATCTAGTAATCTTTACCTACATTCAGCAGAACCCAGTAAATTAGGGTTCTGGAGAACCCAGATATGGAGACATACCTGACCTGTCTTCTGATATGCTTCTAGAGCGTTCATCCAGCCGGCCACTGGTCCCTTATCATCAGTTGAACCTCTCCCATACAACTTGCCTATAACAGCAATCAGAAAATTCAACACAGTTACTGATTTGGAGAACTCAACAGGAGCATATCTCAAGTGAACAACTGCTAAGAGAAACACGTGTGGCTGTCTATGGTACAGATCCTCTCCATATCAGAAGCCCAGAGCGTCCACCCAACACCACTGCTAGAGTCCACAAAGCAGTCACTGTGGTTAATAAGACAACCCATTTGGGCACCTCCAACATACCCCATCCTTGTCATTGAACCTGGCCAGAGGTATAATCCTGCTGAATTAGTCCAGACTCTTAAAATCCAATTCCAGGAAATCCCGACTGGTTGGTAGCTCATTAAAAACTATTTACCAAATGGAGCTGGTGGCAATATAAGAACCTGAGCCACATTTAGGAAACACACATACCATGACAACAAAAGTACCACAAATCCTCCCCTACCCAACTGTGACACCTATGTTGATAAAGAATAGAACTTTCTTTTCTTTTTTTTAACCACTTGCCTAAAATGAATTTATTCTTAGGTAAGTAATTATCACATATCACAAACATATGTAAACCAAAGGAAAATAAAAATCAAAAATGCCCCATGTCATTCTGGTCTTTTAAATATATACTGCTTGTCACGTCATACCAATTACTGCTGTACTGTCTCTCAAGTAAATGTTTGTTTAAAAAAGTTAATAAATGAAAACAGGAGACAAGAAAAAAAAATGTCATAGGCCTATCCTACTACAATGCTGTATATGGTTAGGTTTCTAAATTTCTGTGTAAAATTATGTAATTGTTTATTCCTTTTTTTTAATTTTTGTTTTTTCTTCACATTCTGTAGGGACTTAAAAGTTCAACATATCAATACTTGATAGAACTTTCATTTTTATTACTAGCTTCAGCGCCCTTCCCCCATCTGCTTCTGGAGTAGAGGTAGATGCCCAGGCCAGGGAGTTGTCCAACAACACTGACAACTCAGGCCTGGTGTAGCTCACTAGAAAAGCGCTTGCCCATTATGGCTGGAGCACTGGGTTTGATCCTCAGCACCATAGAAAAGATTGCTCAGAAGTTAAGTCTGGGGAGATAGCTCAGCGGTCTAAGCTCCTGTCTGGCAAGTGCAAGGATCTAAGATTGATCCTTGGTACTGCATGCCATGCTGGTCCTAAAACCGGGCTGTGTAATGAGACCCTGTATCTAATAAATAATAATAATAAAAGAAAGTCAGTCCACAGACTTCATTCTCTTTCTGCCCTACGGCCCCAGGTAGTCTCAGGGAAACCAGGTAGCCTCTGAGAAGTCAGGAACCCTCCATGCTGAGGGCCTGGCCCCTCTTTCGCTGGCCCTTGATGGTTCTGGCCAGTGTCCCTACCTCCTGGAAAGCAGTTTCTGTATGGCCCACCCCAAAACACTAGCAGGCTTGAAGCTGTCATCATCTTGGGAAGTTGCTTTTATAAATAAACCCATTTTTTCCAGAAAAGCTAAAGATTAAATATAAACTCTCCTAAACAGAGTTTTCCACTATGACAAACTCCAAGTAACTATGGTGGCCGGGACGGTGCTGGACAGTGCATCAACACAGAGACACTATGACTTACACCCCGCCTTCCAGGGCTCCTCTGAAGGGCATATGCGGCTGGATGTTTGTAATCAAGGTTATTTATGGTAGGGGGAGCTTTTCTAATCCTTAGAGAGGATGCTATAGTCTAGTGTGTGGGTATCCTGTTTAAGTACATGGGATGCCTCCCCATGGACCATGGGTGACAGAAGCTGATGTGCAAGCCAGTGAGCACAGAGGGTTAGGATTCTGCTCACAGCACCAAGTAGGCCTGTGTGGCTGGGCAAAGGTGGGAGAAGAACAAGGAAGGAAAGGGGGATCAGCAAGAGGCTATAAGGACCCTTGCACTGATATGACTCTTAAGAGGTGTCAGAATAGCATGCTGTGTCACTTTAGAAGCAGTTTAGAAGAGGTATGGAAGAAGTAAGGCTGGATGGGGAAAAGGGGCAACATAAACAAGCACTGGGAGGCCCTCAGTGAAGAAGGGGCCATGGAGGGTGGGGACAGGGACAGGGTGGCCCTCTCTGGTGCAGGGGGCAGGAGGATGGTGCCTTTCCAACCAAAACAAGAGAGGGCTAAGATATGAAGATGAGGTAAAGAACTACTAAGGCAACCTTGTGGTGTCTGATACTTAAGAGGAGCAAAGTCTAAGTCCAAGTGGCTGATTAACTCTGCAGTTAGCTGTAGGTTAGCAAGGACACCAGGACAAGGACAAGGGTCTATGCTAATGTTTTATAGATGTTTAAGGAAAATGATCTTTCAATTTTGTAGTCATGGTTTCAGTACACATCAAGGCAGGAGAGATGTAACAGACTCTGCAAGCAGTTACAGAAAGGGCAAGAGGCAGATGATAGGGCATCTGTACTGACTGTCATATACTGTCATGTATAGAAACGAGTGCAAATTCAGAAATGAGAGTAAGGGCATGGCAGAGACCAGCCTCCAGTGGGCCCTTCACAGGGCCTGCCATGCCTGTTGGCGCCCAGCCCGGAAGCTCTGTGTAAACAAGCTATCCCCCCTCTCACTTCACCAGGGCAGACAGGTGTCCAGGAAACACAGCTACCTTTAGAACACTCTGCAGTAAAATGACTAAAATGCGGCCCAGAGGCAATACTCAATTAGGACGAGGCACTAGATTACAGGCCTTAAAGATTACATGGCCCCAATTAGACTGAGTTCTGGAAAAGGAATCAATAGCAAAGGAAGCTCAGACCCACACCATGCAGGACTCCTTTCCATGACAAAAGGTAGGCTCTCTGGATTTTCAACCATAAGGCATATGTGAAAAACTTAAAACAACTTACTCACTAGATAGGATTAAAAATGATGTGTACTGCAGAGAGGAAAAAAACTCAGGAGATTTTCAGTGCTCTGGCAAAAGTGACACTAAGAAATACTTTCCTGATTCGGCCCTTTCCTCAGTGAAATCAAGGGAGCCCCAGGCAGGACCATCCTGTTCTGCCCCTCACCATCTCGCTCCACCAAGGTGAAGGGCTCACTATCCCAGCCGTCCTCCAGGGCCGCAGGCTGCACATCCAGATGCCCGTAAATACACACGGTCTTCTTCTGTGGATCACAGCCCAGTTTGCCCAACAGAATGGGAGGAAGAGGTATCTCTGAGCCATCAGGGAGCTAAGTTGAAGGAAATGATCAGGGACAATCTTGTTAATAAGCTCAGAATTTATAGCAGACATTGAACATAGCTAGGCTTTCTTATCTACTCTGGTCAATCAACTGTCATAAAGTTTAAAAGATCATATCATTTGGCCAGGGCCATAGCTCAATGGCATAGTGCCAACCTGGCAAGAGCAAGGTCCTGAGTTCAATTCCTGGTATCCCTCCCCACAAAAAGATCATACTGTTCAAAAGTTATTCATTAACAAGAATTTGTTTAAACTGAATTACATTTGTTAGTTTTGTCAATGTTTTTCTTTTAATCATTCATTTATTTATTATTTGGTACAGGGTCTTGCTATGTAGCAAGATTCTTAGCGATCCTCCTGTGTCAGTCTCCCCAGTGCTGGGATTACAGGAGTGTGTCACCACGCCCGGTATTGGTAGCTGGCACAGCACACCTGGCATTCAGGGGCCAGCACAGCATGCGGTACTGAGGATCAAACCCAGGTCGTTGTGCTTGCCTGGCAGGTACTTGGACTGCCGAGCTATCTCCCCAGACCCTAGTTTTGTAGATTTCTAAAAGCGTTTTTTTTAAAAAAGCTCTTGTATGACAAAACAACAGGAGCTGAGTCTGGCATGCAACTTAAGTTTGTTATTTGTTGAAATTATAGCTGAAAACATCTATAATCTTGTTGGATGTCATGACTCCCATCCATCTCCCCAGCACTGTGGTAGGCCAAGGCAGGACGTTTGCAAGTTCAAACCCAGCCTGTCAACTTAGTGACTTAGTAGAACCATATCTAAAAATAAATAAAAAAGGGCTGGGACTGTAGCCTAATATGAAAGCCCTGAATTCTACCCCCAGTATACATAGGGGTACAATTGGGGGTATATGACAATCTTAAATGGAAAGGCATATTTTCAAAATTCTGAATATAGATTAATATTATGCACAGGATAGGCCACAAATCAAGATACAAAGAAATACAACCCATACTAAGCTATACTAAATGAAGTAGGGACATTTGATACACCTTTGTTCTTCCCAAAGGCCCTGCTACTTGTCATCTGTAAGAATGGAGAACAGGTCATCAGTCACTAGAGAAGAAGTATGGGGAATAAAGGCAAATCAGTCTCAGGTCCTCGCTCACCTTCCCATGGGCCAATGCCTTCTGCCTGTGACCTTAAACCAAGGCCCTTTGGCTGTGCCAAGTCCACAGCCCTTGTACCTTCTCTATCTGTCCTATATACCAACAGAAAAACTGACTGCTACTAAGTGTCATCAGCAAGTGGCAGGGAAGGGCAAAAGCCAGGCACTCTTGTTTCAGCTGCAAGAGGAAGTGACTTCCAACCAGACAGCACACATCTACATTAGTTTATTGATTTGAAAATACTCTTTATGAACATACCCATTAGCAAACATAACACACACCTGAACCAATGGTGAAAAGAACAGCAAATGGACATGAAGACAGTATTGGCGCTAGCCAACTCCAGGGCTCCTGAGGTGGTCAGAATTCTCTAAGGACACAGGACTGGCCTGGTCAGTAAGCTCTACTTATAAACACTCAAGTACTCATAACTTGACAGCTACCAGCATGTGGCCTTGATGTCCCTCACCTGCTCACACTACAAAGGAGCCTTTCTGCATCAGCTCTCATGACACTGGCCTGAGGCCACCACAGGCAAATACTGTCTTTTAACTCTCCTGCTTGGGCACACAGAACACAGGACCTCTGCAGTCAGTGTCAACTCTCAGCTGACATGACCAGGAATAAGGTTTTTAAATAATAAAAGATTTCTTCTAAATAAATTTCTATTCAATAGAGCTCGAAATACTGAAATACAATTTTTTTTCTGAAGATGCTGGTGGGGTCCATATATAAATTGGTCCAGAAATAGAAGAGGAACTGAAACTCCCAGGGTCAACTTTCTTCCTTAAGCCTGAAAACACTTGGGGCTGCTGCATGTGTTTACGGTAACCTGCCTGCAGGTAGCACCACCTGCTCGTGGGCCTCAAGATAGAGCTCCCTCTATTTTTTTTTTTTTTAATTTTTTGGTGTAACCGGGGATTGAACTCAGGCCCTTGCGCTTGCCAGGGAAGCGCTTATTCCACTGAGCCATCTCCCCGGCCCCTGTTTTTGTTTTTTAATAGGGTCTTGCTATGTAGTTCAGGTTAGCCTTGAATTCATTATGTAGCCCACCCTGGCCTTGAACTTCTCTGCCATCAGCCTCTAGATTGCTGGGATTACAGAGAGGTGTGTGCTACCACGCCCAGCTTTATCACCCTTCTGAACACAGAGCACTGCTGCCAAATCAGTGATACTTCAGTTGTCAAACTCAATCTGTTCCAAGTTCATGTTCAGGCATCACTGAAAAGTTTGAGAAGTAACGTATTTTTTCCTATAAGAAATAATGGAGGGCCGGGGAGATGGCTCAGTAGGATAAGTGCCTGACTGGCAAACACAACGATCCGAGTTCAATCCCTGGTTCCACAAAAAAAAAAAGAAAAAGAAAAAGAAATAATGGAAAACCATATAATTGGTTGTGAGGTCCCCAAATTACACTCATAAATTCATTTTCCGAGGACTTCAACAGATTCTGCAGTTATTTTTTTAATTCTATTGTGATTTTCAATGCTCCTCTTAGCTTTCCTGCTGGTATCACTTTCTTTAAGGTCATGGTTACAATATTGTATGCAAATAAGACACACACACAAAAAGCCCAATCAAGAGCATGCTGCCCAACACAGCACTACATGTTATCTGGTTGAGAGGGTCCTAAGACTAAAGTTTCATCCCTCTGTTGTGGTGAGGCCTGCCGCCTGACTTTCTCCTGGCCCACATAGTTTTTCAAGTTGGATTTTCAGTTCAACTGTGCAGCAAAGTTACACAACACAGAGGGCCAGGGAGATGGCTCAGTGGAATAAGTGCTTCTCTGTCAAACACAAGGGCCTGAGTTCAATCCCCAGTTCCGCAAAAAAAAAAAGCTACACAACACCAAGCACATCTTTTTCAAACTTTACTCTTTGTGTAGTGGAAATTTTGAGCCCGGAGCTGTAGGACAACTAAAGTGTCACTGTAAATCCATGGGGAGAGAAGTTATGATATGTGATTACTGCCTACAAAAACCATTACAGAACTTCCCTACAGGAACTCAGGACATAAGAGAACCTGTACTGTAACATCCTGTAACTCAGTGGTGTCCCAAATTTCCTGTTCAAGGAGATTATGGGGCCACAGAGGAAAGTAATCAACGATGTATAGTGGGCCTAAGGAGAGTCACCTAGAGAGAAAACATTCTCTTAGGTTTTCACAGAGAGCAAACTGGTCAAGCAATGGCTGACACTGACAAAAGATCTACAAACTGCTGTGCATGGTTTCAGGATAAATCCTGAGGGGATTTGACTGACCTTGTCAGATACAAAAGTTACATTTTTTGCCATATAGGTCTTGATTTATCTTGGTCTTAACCATCCAGCAGAAAAATATAAACACAAAGTATAAAAAGTAAAGCCATATTAATATGCTGAGCTGTAAAAGGCTCAAGTCAACAATTTCTGACATTGCCAGTTCCGCAGATAACCCACTATTATTAAGGACTATTGGACTATATTGCATTATTTCGCTGAATTCACACCCCTACAATATTTGAATGGCAAATGAACACCCATCTCTGACAAAACTAAACAAAAATGGGGGATATAAATGAAAGTCCATTTTGTAGTGGGGGGAAAAAAATATATATATATATATATATATCTGAATATACAAAATAGGATAGATATACAGCTACTTTATCTTAGTTCAACAAGAAGATTTATACTAATAGTGTTTAGACAAGATATGTCTGCATCTTGTACTCTGAATAACTACTACAGAGACAACATGCAATGTATTAATTATTATAACTATCCTATTAACCTGTTTTGAAACTGTCTCATTGCTATTTCTTTCTCAATAAAATTAATAAAAAAAGAACTTCCTTACAGTAAGAAACTTTCAATTCCTGAATAAAAATACATCAAAACAGTACAACTGTTATTTTAATCTTTTATAGGTCCTTTCTTAAGAACTTCCAAGGTAAAGTCAACCATGCACGGAATGTATCTATCTATCGTAGTACAAAAATTCTTTAAAAAATTTACTTTATAAAAAATATATCAGGAATAAAATAGAATACGGAGAAAGTTAAGCATGCACCTAACTGAAAACCATATGAAGAAACTTGGTTTATTCTTTCAAGAGTGAGGGGAAAACTGTTGGAAAGCTGTAATACACTGTTTTGTTTTTGTTGTTTTGCTTTTTGAGACAAGGTCTTACTATGCAGTTCAGGCTGACCTTCAGGGTGATCCTCCTGCCTCAGCCTCCCAAGTGCTGGGATGCCACCATGCCTAGCTTACAATACATTTTAAGTCAACTTTAAAATTTCTTGTCAGGAGAAAATCTCAAAAGAACAACACTGGACCAGGAATCAAGAAGTCCTGATTTTCATTCCGCTTGAAACTACTGTAGATACACCACCCAATGATGTGAGAACACTGAATGAGTGACCACACTCTAATTTCTAGGCCTGTGACTTTAAGTCAACACCTAAATTAGAAAGCAAAAGGATACAGATAAACCCAAACTTTGACACCATACAATATAAAAGAGGCTTCCAAACTTTGAAAACAGACTGCATGGGACACATGCTTCACGTGGGGCTGAAATTATGTCAAGCTAAAATAGTAGAATAAATGAGACTATTCATTTAAATTAAAAATAACACAAGCCATTGTAACCTACCAGTATAACTGACACATTCTCTGCCCCCACCACAAAATCTCTCTTGTGATCAAGTGTTCAGGTGGCTATCTGTGTGTGTGGGTGGGGTGGGGTGGGGGGTATTTACTATTTTTAAAGAGGCATGAATAAGGTATAACTTCCCCATTTAAAAGCATTCTGATTTCTGGGAAGGGAATTTCAGCTATTCTCTTGAGTGACCATCACATGTACTTATTCTAGAGTAACTGCTTACAGTCTCTTTTCTGGAGAAAAAGCTGAGTATTACAAAACTTTAGCAACAGTGAGCAATCACATGGATGTATCATCTAAATCCAGTCCAGCCTCTCTTCCTTGTTTTAAAGATGAGCTGCGAATCTGACGCAAAAGATCTTCAAGAACCCACAGAATCAGTCCTGCAGCCCCCAGGCAGAAGCTGCCGCTTTTTGTCCCACAAGGCCAGGAACATCAGGTCATACCTTTTGTTTCCCAATATCTACCAGTTCCACAGAGCCCCCCAGCTGCTGGATGTCGGCGGCAGCAACCTCCATCATCTTTCTGATCTCTCCTCTCTTCTCGGGCCAGGCCGACACACTCTGGATGGCCACCCATTTTGCAAGTTTCTGTTTTGGGAGAGTAGGTGAGAAAGGATTCTGAAAAGCTGCTCCATTAGGGAAGAAAGGCACTCACAATTCTGCCATATTTCTGGACATGAGTCTGACTTACTACCTATACCTGCTCCATCCTGAACATACTAGCTGTAAAGATGGGATCCTTCACGTTTGCTTTTCTTTTAGATTTGAAAAACTGTACTAATGCTATACCAGAAATGAGAGAATGAAAAAAAATGTCAGAATGTCTGTTTTAACCCCTAACGATGGTTAAAACGTAGAGTTGCATAAAAGTTTATATGTGAACAAAATTGCAACTGAAAGATAAGAAAAACACCTAATGCTGTCACAATTCAAATCAGCTTATTATCCTGGCAATAGCCAAATTTTTCAGAGTTATCATTTTTAGAACAAGGAATCTCAAGATTTTATCTGAAAGGTATCTACAAACAATTAGACACAATTAAATTAACATCAAACATTAATATGTAATAGTACCAAGTCACTTATAACATGTTAAATACAAAATATTTCTTTCCTTTTTTTTTTTTTTTTGGTGGAACTGGGGATTGAACTCAGGAACTTGTGCTTGTCAGGGAAGCGCTTATTCTACTGAGCTATCTCCCCGGCCCCAAAATATTTCTTAATGTACAAACATCTCAAGAAATCATAGATGGGAATTAAATAATCTTGAGTAGTGTTTATTTCTAGAAAAAGATACTAACATTTTGTCAAATGCCAAAAGTGTAACTTAGTTACATTATAATGAGAAGGCCAGGTAATGTTTCTCTAATACTTGCTTTCAATGGTGTGATTCAACTTAACTTCTTGAAAGTTCCTCTGAGACCTACAGAACAAAACCCAATTTCAGTGTCTTCTTAGAAGGAAATACTCCCTTACCTTAATGTAGCGCTCCTGGTTTTCATCAATATACTGAAACAGAGTACTCAGGGCTGACATTTTTGGAGCAGATGGCAGACGGTTCCTGGAAGCGAAAGGACTCTGTCAAGTCTTGGCTACTGGGAGGGACTGAGGCTGACTGGTGAGAGCAACTAGCGCAATTGGAATGTAAAGGCTCAGCCTCTCCCCATCAGATTGCAACACAGGTCACAGGACTCTCCAGGAAGTGAGTGCTTTTCAGGCCAAGAGCTTCTGAAGCCAGTGTGGCAGAAATTGATCTTCACTGCTTTTCTCCAAGGGAAAATCTGCACAAAACTATGTCCAAAAGCAAGTAAATGAAGGAAAGGCCTCAGCTGATGAAATTATAAGCAGGTTCTTTCCAGGAACACAACTAGTAGATATTTTTGTTAGGTTTTACTTTATACTTTCAAAGCATATAGAGAATTCTTTTTTGTACCATGCTGGAAAGCCCACAGTATAACCAAGAGGGTTCCTAAAATTTAGATGAACTCAGTTTAGTAAAGATGATCTAACTGGGCATGGTGACACACACCTGTAATCCTAGCCCTTGGGAGGCTAAAGCCGGGAAGCTGAAGCAGGATCGTTGCTAGTTCAAGACCAGCCTAGGGTAGAAAGTGAACTCCAGGCCTGCCTCAACCACACGGCAAGACCCTATCTCAAACACTGAAACACACACACACACACACACACACACACACACACACACACACGATAACTGGGCCCAAACTGCCAAACGCCCATGTAGCATAGCTAATCCTCACAAGGATCTGAGATGAAGAAACACCCACTGTACATTAGAGTGACAATAGGTAACACACCATATGTTTCTGAAAACTAAGAAAGGATTCTGAATGTTCAAATGCAAAAAAAGATCAATGTTTAAGGAGACAGATAATGGCCTTTATTTGGCCATTGTACATGTATACACATGATATACCATAATTACATACAATCTTAAATGTTTTTAGATATCAGTTAAAAACACACTTAAAATAAAAACATTTACATTGCTGGCAGCCTTTTAGACACATTTTCTAACTTCCAACTTTTACACCTTAAACTATACAACTATTATGTTACAGGGAACTGCTTTTAAAAATCAAAATTAATATGAAATTGCAATGACTCTGATATTGAGACTTTGAAAAGTGGTTCTCTTCTGTTTCTTTCAGGGACAGGACTCAGCCTGAAGAAGTCAGAAAGAGCTCAGTTACCCAAGCAACTTCATCCTGAGGTGACATGAAGTGATACCCTACCACAGCCACATGGGACTGAGGCCTGCACATGGACACACTGTAGTAAAAGAGCAATTGTTCTTGGTATAGAAGGGTTTCTAAGCAGAGGGATAATCTGATTCATTGTTGAAGCATGGAGCACTGCTACAGACAGGAAATCACAGGGTACAGTGAGTATCAAGTGTGGTTTTTATATGAGTGGGAAATCAAATTACTAAGTTCTCAGGGTTCTCTCCCATCTTTCTCCTCTCCCAATACAGTGACAGAGCATGAAATATTTCCATACCTTCTGGCCAGGTAGACTCACACTGTCTCTGCTAAGAAACTCATTTCAGAGAGCCACAAGGAAGATGCAGCCCATGAACACCAATGCAGCCCAGAGGAATTTCATGAGAACTACTAAGTCAAATTTCACTCATATGCCACAAGAACTGAACTCAGGGAAGCCATCTGCTTACAAAAGATGAAACCCTATTCAGCAGGACCATATATTACACTGGGAGTTTCTCTTTTGGGTTCCTGGTCATTAAAAGCTACAAATCCCAAACTAACTGTGGTGTATTTTTATTCATTCACACTAGCCAAATCAACATTTTAGCAGAAGTCAAAGATCTAATTATATCTAAATGGCACCTCTCACCAAGGGCTTAATCAGAGATGGCTGCTCACCTATCCCCAAAAGCACCAGTGCTGTGCTCAAAGCACCTCCCCCATTAACTGTTCAGCTTGCTCAAAGCATGTTAGATCAGGCTCCCTCCTCTCCCTCCCACTCACAATGCTGGATGACGCCTGTTTCACCTCCCCCAGCAAACCACCACCTAAAGCCATTTTTGTGTCCTAGTGAGGCTCATTTATTAAGGTAAAGCTCCTTTCAAATAAATGACAGCCTTGCTCCCCTCCTGAAATCTAAAGTTTATGATGAACAATATAACTTAAAAAAGGAGGCTGGAGAAACTAATGTACCTGAAAGGAGACAGAATATACAATGATTCTTTCAGTTCTTAGGATCTCCGACTTGGTCCCTTGACAGTTTAAAGTACATATTAAATAAACAAATGAATTATGGCTCCAAATCTAAGCGAAAGCCACTAGGGATGGGAGAGAATCCCTATTTGCCATTCTGTAAAACTTCATCTTACACATACCAGGAAATTATCTTTGCCACTCCTCCCTGCAAACAAGGCCACCACTGGGTATCAGGCAGGCTGCACTATAATTCCTCCTCCTTACACCTTAGTTACGCTAAAATGACTCCACAAACAAACTGTGACTTTCAAACACCACAGTGACCTCTGTACAGAGGTCCAGGGTCTCAGGGACATTAGTTCTGGGGGCCACGTATCGACTCCAATTTACAGATAAGGATACTGAGGCTGAGGAATGAAGGGGAGGCAGGCAGGCCAATCTGCAAGTCCTCCTTCCTACAAGCAACCAGTGGCCTGAAGTGCGAGTGCGGGCTGGACCCTGCCCGGGCCTTTTGAACCCAGGGTGTGTCTGGAGAAAGGCTGCGTCCTCCGCAACCCTCTCTGGGGAAGGCAGTGAGGAATGATCCCCGCGACGCCACCAGGACCAGGCGCCGTGGACTCCCGGGGACCGGAGGGCTCCCGGCAGGAGCGCCCTGGCCCAGGCCCTCCCAGGGTGACCGGGTGAGGCCTCGCGAGGCTCACAGCACGCGTGGGTGCTGTTCCCGTACAACTCTGGCCGGGAGCCAGAGCAACCGCGAGAAGCGGGGCAATTTCCACTAGCCACACCCGGCCGAGAACACCCGCGAGAAAGACCCGGGAGAGGTCGCTTACTCACCGCCGGCGCTGCGCAGTTCCGCACCACGTGTCCCGGCCCCGCCCGGAGTGGGCCCGCCCACCGGCCCTGGGCGGAGCCTGGAGAGGGCCTTTCCCCGCCCCTTCCTCCGGCGCCCCGCCCCGAAGGCCCCTGCTGGGCAGGCGGTTGGCCCCTCCGCTGTCAGGGCTGATGGGGGCGGAGCTTCAAGATCAGGGACGGAAGGCATTGGCTCCCGAGCGCTTGGCCCAGCCGGGAGGCGGGCCTCTCCTCCCGGCTCTGGGGAGCCCGGGCTTCTTGGTTCAAAGGCGGGAGTCGCCTTCAGTGCAGTTGTGAGGTTCGAATTGGAGCCCACGTGTGCACGACCAGCAGAATCCAAGGAAAACATCTCTTGTGGGCTGCACTGCGCTTCAGTTTGATGAGCCTTGATACTTACAATCATTCGACAATTAGCGAAAATATTTCTCCCATGAATCTGAATAAATGTTAAGAAAAAAAAATTTTCGGGGCTGGAGAGATGGCTCAGTGGTCTAAAGCACCTACTTGGAACAAGCTTGGCAAAACACAGGGACCGAGGTTCGATCCCCCAGCATCACATGCCAGCCAGCCGCGCCCCCTGGTGGGCTGAGCTGGCCACACACACACACA
>NW_004524696.1:1911145-1915951 GCF_000260255.1 Octodon degus | reverse complement strand
GGGTGTTGTTTGGTTCTGGCTGTGTGCTCCACTTCTTTCTGCTGCAGGCATTAGAGTTGAACCCTTTGTGTCTCTCTGGGAAGATGTTCTGCTCCTGAATCAGCTGGGTGGGTCTTGCCTCTAGCCTCTTTGCAGGGCGTTCTGCTGAAGGGTTCCCTGCTGCACCTGCAGCCTAGGTTGAATGAGGATCCGCTGGCCTAGGTCATCTCACTTACTCTCTGGGCCTGCGTTCTGGGTCTGTTCAGGATCCCAAGGGCCCCGGTCTTCTCACTCACTCGCCGGGCCTGCGCTCTGGGTCTGTTCAGGATCCCGCGGCCTGGGTGGTCTCACTCACTCGCCAGGCCTGCGCTCTGAGTCAATTCAGGATCCCGTGGCCCTGGGTCGTCTCACTCACTCGCAGGGCCTGCGCTCTCAAAGTTATTCTTATAATTTGGGGAACATAAGGATTTTGTTGTTGTTATTTGTTTGTTTGTCTTGTAAATTTTAAGGAAGGGTCTACAGGGTGTTCAGGGACTCACTACTAGATGGGACTTGTAGTGATCCTCCTGTTTATAGCCTCCCAAGAGCAGGGATTACAGGGGCGGGCGTACCACCATGCCCAGTCTCAATTGCTGCCTCAGCAAGCCCCGTGGGCGGGGCGGCACACAGGCCTGGGAATTGAACCCTGCGGCCCCTGAGCCTGCTTGCAGGGAATGTAAGTATTGTTGAACTACTCCAAAAACATTCTTTCATCCTTCCAATTGCTGTAGCTTTCAGTTCCCAGCATGAGACAGATTTAATCTCAAGAATCCCTATGAATTCTAATCCATCTCTAAGCACTCAGGCAGTGGGGGGACCCACCCTTCTGAAAACTATTTTTCTGTTAACAGAAAGTACTCTGGAGAGCATGATTTTTCTCCAAAATCTAGATGCAAAGAAGTAGATGACGACTGTTTTAGAGAATGATTGCTAATTAGGATGGTGTAAGAAGAAAGTAGCCTCAGGAGATTAGGAACAACTATAAATGGGCTTCCTGCTTGCCTATCCTTAGCAAAGTTAGTAAGGTCTCCTCACCCTATAGCTGGTCTCCAGGATTCTGGCTATCTCTGCATTCAAATGCTCTGGCCCCAAAACTCATACGTCCTCTGCCCTGCAGGACCGCACTGACTTTTCAAAAACCAGCACAGGCATAGCTCAGAGATATGTTGCATTTCAGATCGCTGCAATAAAGCAACTATTACAATGAAACAGATTACATGAACAGTTTTGATTTCCCCAGAAATAAATTCTGTTTTCACTGCACTCTAGTCTATTAATTGTGCAATTGTATTGTAGGCAACTGAGTTAGATAGAAGTATTATAGGCAGTCGGATAGAGCTAGGCCTTTGGACTAGGACTAGGACTAGGACTGTGCAAGACAAAATACCTTGAACTGTGGGAGAGACAGGCACTTCAGCTGTGGGCCAGACCGCTACACAAAAAAATTAAACAAAAGCAGCCACATACCTCCCTAAGAGTGGAATCAGGGATCCATATTCTAAATAGGTATCAATCACCTTGAAAAAGCCAAGGAGAGTTCTTAGCACAGCCCCCTACAGGAAAAGCCCCTGTTCTGGATTCATGTCCACTTACAACTTGAGGTGCTTCCCTATTTGATCCTGATTTAATCAATGTTACCTGAGCAATTATACTTGTAATATAATTGTAATACTTGTAATATAATTGTAATATACTTGTAATACTGGTTGACCATAGTTTTGTTTTTCTTTTCTTTTCTTTTTTCTTTTTTCTTTTCTTTTTTTTTTTTTTTTTTTTGCAGTACCAGGCCTTATGTGTGCTGGGCTAGTGCGCTGCCACTGAGTTACTGTCCCGACCCACGGGTTAGTCAATGAGGACCCTAGAGGGGGAGTCGGGATGAGAAGGGACAGGAAACACAAAGAATGTGCACAAGACAGGATTCTGATCAAGTCCCGTTTATTCAGGGGAGGTTCTGGGTGTATATAGGGAGTGTAGGAATGAGGAAGTCTCGGCTCTAGGGGTCAGCAGGTATCTAGACAATGGGGAAGGTGCAACCCCTGGGGTGATACACTTGATTCACAGGGAATGGGCAAGGTGGGAAGGACCAGAAACTTAACTCAGCAGGGGAATAGAAACTTAAGAAAATGCCTGACACTATTGTAAAATGGATACCAGTTAATGGCTTCCCACAAGTTACCCTCCTAGCCCCTTGACATCTGGCAGTTAATTGATATAATATGGCATGCACATTTTTACAACCTGACCTTTTTGGAGAGAATGTTTCAAAAGTCACCATTGTGTAATGCCAGCAGAAAGCTCTCAGAATACTGAGCTTTGATCTGAACTGCCAAATTAGCCTAGTGCCAGACTCAGTGAGAATTTAGAGAGCAAATGAACTAATGAATGAGTAGAGTTTACTCTTCATTGGAATCTTTCCTTCCCTGCCCCACATTCTCCTCTCTAACAGATTTACACATGTAGCCACCTGGAAGAAAAGTTAAAATATTTCCCTTCCCCACATTTTTCCTTTAAAATTACACATAAAATCATATACATATATCACAGACATATACACACATTTGTGTATAGGGATATATTTATGTAGGCTGAGAGGGCTGGAGACTCAGATTATAGTTACCACTGCATTACTGGGATGGGACCTCTGAATACACATATAAAACTCTCCTTTTACAGGTATGTAATCAGGTTTCATGCAAGGCAAAAAAAAAAAAAAAAAAAGTATCATCTCCATTCCTGAAAGAAGTTTAATGCAAGCCCAAATTTCTACCGTAGGTATGGTCCTTGAAATGAAGAAAGCCTTTTCCCCAGTTTTTTACTAGGTGTGCAGTACAGTAATCAGTTGGTGTCCAGGTGTATGGCGGTTGTTTAAATGGCCTAAAAAATGCTTCTGCATTTTCAATTATTGTTAAATTAAATCTTTTGATTTTTCTCTGAAACTGAGCTGTAGTGACTTCCCTTCAGAGTTCTTGCATTAACTAAATCTAGGGAAAATGCAGAAACCCATTTTTAAAGTACCATTTTCAAGATTCCTCATGTTTAACAGTTCAGGAAGTGCATTTTCTTCTGTGTGGGAAGCCATTAACTGGTATCCATTTTATAATAGTGTCAGCTATTTTCTTAAGTTTCTATTCCCCTGCTGAGTTAAGTTTCTGATCCTTCTGCCTTGCCCATTCCCCGTGATATGCCCCAGGGGTGGGATCTTCCTCCGTTGCCTAGATACCTGCTGACCCCAAGAGCTGAGACTTCCTCATTCCTACACTCCTTATATATATCCAGCACCTCCCCTGAATAAATGAGACTTGATCAGAATCCTGTCTTGTCCACATTCTTTGTGTCTCCTGTCCCTTCTCATCCCCACTCCTCCTCTAGGGTCCTTATTGACTAACCTGCGGGTCAGGACAAGTGGCACCCAGCGTGGATTGAGAATGGGGGATTTCATGAGGGACGCCGTTCAAGGAGCTGGCACAGAAGTTAGAATAGAGGATCGGTCAACGCGGGAACCTGCTGCATTTTCCAGGCCTCAGTAAGTGAACGGCAATTATGGCTCAGGAAATAAGCCAGCATGAAGTGTTTGTTTAAAGTTTAAGTAAGGCTTTAAATGCATGAGGAGTAAAGGTTAAAATTAAGGATTTGTGTCAATATTTTGAATGTATTAAACAAGTTTGCCCATGGTTCCCTATTGAAGGAACTATTGATCAGAGGCGATGGAAAAGGGTTGGTGATGTTCTTAATGATTATTATGAGACTTTTGGACCTGAAAAGGTCCCAGTTATAGCCTTTTCCTACTGGAATTTAATTGATGAAATCTTATCCCAGAGACACTGTGACCCAGTTGTTGCTAATGTGATTAAAAAAAAAAGGGGGGGGGGTGAAAATATACTGCAGGGACAAAAAGGTAAAACCCATCTTAAAGGACAAAAGGAACAAAGACAGACAAACACAAAAAATAGAGAGGAAGACCTTATGTCTTTTGATAGGGACGATGTTAGAGATCATGATAAGCCAAAAAAGGACAAAGAACCCCCTAAGGGTGTGTGCCCTCCTCTAAGGTAACAGAATATTGAAATTGAAACCAGGAAGCCAGAGCCGCCAAATTCCAAATTACAGCCCGAGGAGAAAATTTACCCCTTTGATTTAGAAGGAGCTACGCTCAAAGTTAAAAAAATATATCCCGAACTACCAAAACCTCTTCAAGTTGAAGCCGATTGTAATGAAGTTGATTGGAATGAACTGGCAGAGGAAGCCGCTCGGTATCAGGGCCGAGATGGGCCGCCTGAGGTTCAGCGCCCTCCGCCATATAGCACTGATCCCAGCGTGCCTCCTTTGGCGTGTTCGGCCTCTGACCCCAGAAAGGAATTAAAAGGCAAAACTGAACTTCTCAAAGAACAGATAAAATTAGAGAAAGAGCACCAAGACCTCATAATCCAATTAGAAAGATTAAAACCAGGAAAACCCAAAAGTGAAAGTATAACCCGACCAAAGGCCCCCTGTGTTCGAAGGACACCCGTGAGGGGCTCTATCCCCAAGAGCTTCCTCCTGTTAGACCCACCCATTGATCTAGATAAGGCAGAGGCATTTCAGGTGTCAGAAATAATAGGCGCTCAAGGACAGATTTGGCGCCATTACACTGGTTTTGATTTTAAAGTTTTAGAAGAACTAAAAACGGTGGTTGCCCAAAATGGAGCCACGGCTCCATACCCCACAGCCATTTTAAACCATGGCTGACAATTGGCTTAATCCTGAGGACTGGCAGGCATTAGCCAGAGCCACCCTCTGGGGGGGGGGGGG
>NW_004524696.1:1905702-1907444 GCF_000260255.1 Octodon degus | reverse complement strand
TCCTGGATAGGAAGAACCAACATTGTGAAGATGGCCATACTCCCAAAATTGCTATACAGATTTAATGCAATCCCTATCAGATGACCACCAACATACCTCACAGACCTAGAGAAATCATTCCGAAAATTTATCTGGAACCAGAAAATACCTAGAATAGCAAAGACAATCCTGGGTAATAAAGACAAGGCAGGAGGCATTACAATTCCTGACTTGAAATTATACTTTAAGGCTACTGTGATAAAATCAGTATCATACTAGCAACAAAATACACCTGGGGATAAATGGAATAGATTAGAAGACGCTGAAGCCCCTATGAACACACTCAGACACCTTATTTTTGACAAAGGGGCCAAACATACTCACTGGAAGAAAGATAGCCCCTTTAACCAATGGTGCTGGAAAAACTGGCTCTCTACGTGAAGAAAACTCAAACTTGACCCAGGTCTATCACCATGCACTAAGCTAAAGTCAAAATGGATTAAAGATCTAAACATTAAAGCAGAGACACTAAATCTCCTGTAAGAGAAAGTAGGAGGAACTCTTGAAGACATAGGGGTAGGCAAAGAGTTCATGGACAGAAATCAAATCACACATGAAACAGTTGAAAGAATTAACAACTGGGACCTGCTCTTACTGAGAAGTTTTTTCACATCAAAAGTAATTACCAGAAAAGTGAAAAGGCAACCCACAAATTTGGAAAAAATCATGACAAATAAGTACTCCGACAAAAGTCTGCTCTCTAGAATTTATAAAGAACTAAAAAACACTAGGGCCCCAAAATTTAAAGGCCCAATCCAGAAATGGGTATCTGACATGAACACACACTTCTCAGAGGATGAAATTAAAGATCAAATAAATATATGAAAAAATGCTCCACATCACTAGCCATCCATGGAATGCAAATTAAAACAACATTGAGATATCATCTCACCCCAGAAAGAATGGCTATCATAACAAAATCACCCAACAACAAATGTGGGAGAGGCTGTGGGGAAAAAGGAACCCTTCTCCACTGCTGGTGGTTATGTAGACTCGTGCAACTGTTATGAAAATCAGTGTGGAGACTCCTTAGAAAGGTTGGACTGGAAATCCCATTTAAACCAGCTATTCCTCTACTGGGAATGTTCCCGGAGGATCTGAAAACGCAGGATCTCAAGGACTAACTAATCAAGAGAGGGAAAGGTGAAGAGCTAGGAAACATGACAATGTCAAGCCATACATTTATATGTAGAAGATGGGCAAGGCATGATCCTGAGAATCTCCAGAAGATTTTTGAATCTAGCAGTTATTTGGAAAGATTCTCACCCTGAGTAACTATATATACTGATACCTGTGAACTAAGCAACTGCACTGCAGATGGTAATGTGTAATAGTAGTTTCATGTTTCGAGTGCCTGTCATTCTCGTCTTCTGAATATGGGCTGCTTGTCATGACATGCCAGTTGCTGCTGTGGTGTCTCTCAGGTAGATGATTGTTCAAAAATAAGGGGGTGGTGAATGAAGAAAAGAGACAGGAAAAGGAATGTTGTGGGACTGTCCTACTTCAAGGTTGTATAAGGTTAGATTTTTGGACTTATGTGTAAACATAAGAATTATATAATTCTTTATGCTTATTTTAAAAATATGTTCTAATTTTTAAATGTTTTTTCATCATATTCTGTAGGGACTTAAAGTTCAACATATCAATACTTGATGAAAAATACCTGTTCCATGTTATGCCTAAGATGTTTGATACTCAGACAG
>NW_004524696.1:1893917-1905602 GCF_000260255.1 Octodon degus | reverse complement strand
CACAAAGAGGGCAGTCCAGTTCATCCCTTTATTGGGGCTAGGAGTCACGGCGGCCATGGGGATAGGCACAGCAGGGTTGGGAGTAGCAATACATTCTTATACCAAATTAATCAGCTGATTGATGATGCTTAAACACTGTCTGGTACTATCCAAGACCAGATAGATCCATTAGCAGAAGTAGTCTTGCAAAATAGGAGGGGCTTAGACCTTCTAACAGCAGAGCAGGGAGGGATCTGCTTGGCTTTACAGGAATGCTGCTGCTTCTATTCAAACAAGTCCGGTATTGTTCAAGATAAAATAAAGAGACTTCAAGAAGATCTTATTAAGAGGAGAAGAGAGCTATTTGAAAACCCTTTCTGGAGTGCATGGAATGGAGTACTACCTTACCCTCTCTCCCTATTGGGACCCTTGATTGGGCTATTAATATTTTTATCAATAGGACCCTGTCTTTTCAATAGGCTGATGACTTTTGTTAAAAGACAATTGGATGCCATTAAAACGCAACCTATACAGGTCCATTACCATAGGCTTGAGATGGCCAACAGAGAAAGTTGTGCTGAACTCGAAAGAGTACACTACGATGATGCCCAATCTGGGTAAAGAGATTTTCTCACCTTGGTGCGATGGACTGGATAGCCAGAGATGGGCAACTAGAGGCTCACATGCGGTACCGATCGCCACCTAAGACAGGAACTGGGCCTTCTGCTGCCCTGCTTTCCTATGATGGGAAAGGTCTGGTTTGGCCCCATGTGAAAGCATCTTGATCCAAGACAGGCACAGTCCCCTCTAGGAGTAACGGCCTTTGGATTTAAAGTAAAAAGGGGGACCTGTGGGAAGCCATTTACTGGTATCCATTTTATAATAGTGTCAGCTATTTTCTTAAGTTTCTATTCCCCTGCTGAGTTAAGTTTCTGATCCTTCTGCCTTGCCCATTCCCCGTGATATGCCCCAGGGGTGGGATCTTCCTCCGTTGCCTAGATACCTGCTGACCCCCCTAGAGAGGAGACTTCCTCATTCCTACACTCCCTATATATATCCAGCACCTCCCCTGAATAAGTGAGACTTGATCAGAATCCTGTCTTGCCTCCATTCATTGTGTCTCCTGTCTCTTCTCATCCCCACACCCCCTCTAGGGTCCTCGTTGACTAACTGGTAGGTCGGGATACTTCTGGATTTCATATGACTCTCAAAGCAAAATGGAGGCAAGAACTTTTCTCTCTAAACTATGCTATTCCCATTTACTCAACTTTGTACTGTACCAAGTTGAGAGTGGAGTGGAAGTAGCTGAAAGGAGGGATGTCTCTACAATTGTATAAATGTCACCTTGAGGCACACTAGAACCTGAAAGACAAGGGGATTTATGAAATTTTTGTCTTTTTCTGGACAACAACAAAAATAACAACAAAAACTGTTGGTCATTTTATGGCTTAGATCTAAATTGTTCCTCCAAAGATTCACATGTTCAAAGGTACAGCTTTGAGAGGGTGACTGGACAGTGGGGATGCTGGACTTATCAGTAGGTTAATGCTGTAATGAGTTCATAGCTGACTGCTTGTAGGAGATAGAGCCCAGTTAGCAGAGGTGGATCACTGAGAATGTGGCTTTGGAGAGCATGTCCCGGCTCTCTTTGAGAGAAGTTCTAAAATGTAGCTTAATTTCCATTTGGCATTTTTAAATACAGCCTGACAAAGCCCTTTATTCTACTTAAAAGAGAAAAACTTTAACTTCTTGTTCATGGAAAAGAAAAGTTGGCACTTTATTTGTAGTTATTGGACATATCTGAATATATAAAAAGAGAATGGAAATCCTGCTTTGAGAAGAACTCACAGAGAACACTATGGGTCTGGAGAGGCACGCTGGTAGCCCAGTCTTCCACATGCAACACGGGGAGAGTTTTATGGCTTCCTAGCTGTGCTGCTTTAAGCCTCCAGCAAAGAAAAGGTCTGAGATAATGGATGAGGAGCCTAGTTGTCATGTTTGTTCACTGAGTTCTGTGTAGGTCCATCTCTCTTGCTATAATATTGGAATAATGTTATGAATAAAGAAGGTTTATTTTTCATCTTTGCCATTTGCATCTATTCTACTTTGCTAACATGTTTGAATTTCTGAAAAGTTGTAAGGATTTCAACTGATTCTGGTCTCTGAAAACAATATTAACATGGATTTTCACCTTCTTTGAGGTTGACAATTATTAGGACTCACTTGTGAGCCTGTGGTCAGCCTTCTAGATATGTATCAACTCTTGATGCTACAAGAGTGCTGTTATTATTTCCAGGTCACAAATAGTGCTGGAAAGGGGAGCATATTGCCAGTGAAATATAAATCGCTAGAAACTACATGCATTTCACAGAGTTGCTGTTCATCTATACCAGCCAGTTGTGTTTTGCCTGTGGGTGGGAGTTTTGAGATCTTACTACATTACTACCTTATCAACTATGCCAAAAAATCTCAGCAGTTAGAAGAAATCATGGTTAGTAAATTAATAGCCAGTGCACTTTTAGGCATTCCCCAAATCCTTTATAAACAGAAGAAAGGAAATGACAGTTTCCCACAAGTATTTTTGAGAACTCTCCCCACACTGCAAACTGATCAACCCATGATAAACTGTCAGGCAGATTTGGAATCAGTAATTGGTAAATACCATGTACTAACTTCAGTTCTTCAATGTTGGATAAAAATATTAACCATTGACTTGATAATCAGTATTAAAAGACAGCCTTCAAAAGGTTGTGAGCCAGACTCAGAAGATAAGCTTCAATATTAGCAATTAGTAACTTAGTTTTTAATCCAACTAGAACCGTAAAATAAGGCAGACGTATGACTGCGGGTTCTCAAGACAGTTCAGTCTACTCAGAAAAACAGCCTAAGATCAAATGTCTTCAGAAGAATGCCAAGGCCACCAGACTGTTCAGATGCAAATATTAGGCTACTTTATGCAACAAAACTAAAGGGGAAACCGAGATCCAGCTAAGGCATCTCCCATTTTATGTCTGTGTAAGTCTGTGTGTTTAAAGGAGTGTTTAATTTAAAGCATATAAATTAAATTATTCCTTCATGTGCCACTTATTGCATTTCTATTCCATTTGGAAGGAAAACCTTCATAGATTTTTACCACTCATATACCACTGAATATGTTATGAGAAATGTGATTGTGCATTGTGAACTCATTTTATTTTTGTAATTAAAAGTTAATTCCAGAGACAATAAAAAAAAGAGTGCTGTTATTCATTTCCCTTCTATATTTTAACATATTCACACAATTGAGGAATATGTTCACTAATAATCCAGTAAAAAAATAGAGAAGCCTGCTTCCCTGGATTTCTCATCTTGCAAAGATTATGTCAAAAGAACCAAATGGTGAATTTAACTATAAACATACAACACTTGTTGCAGCTTACTTCAGATTTAAAATACAAGAAATTAAACATATTAGAAATACGTGCTTACCAAAAGCTATACTCCACAGCCAAAGCTTACATCAGGTTTCTGCCAAAATGACTCTCACATGTCATATTTGATAGTCCATGGGTTTTTTATAGCTTCACTTATTTCTAAGCCAGGGCAGTTTATTCTTATGCAAGTAAGAAGAGCTAGGCGCTGAGGGGTTCAATTTTCCTTTTCTGACTGACTCTCCAGTTACTGTGCAAGTTCTTATTTGAAAAGAGAAGAGTATATTAGATGCCTTTTAAAAACTTCATCAGTTGTATTCCTTTTATTGGTAACTTGAAACTATTTCCCAGCTGGTTTTTCACTGGGGTATTGATGGGGTTGATCTTTCTTCAGAATACAAATAGCTTTAGCGCCCTTGATAAGAAAAAGGATAATGAAAGCATCTAATGCTTTTATAAATATGAAAAGTTCTGTGTATTCTAGATGATAGCAATCTATCCCAAACTCGAGCAACAGATACAACTAGAGAAAGCCAAACATACAGCCCGTACTCTGTGCACTCTGTCTTTATCACCCATGGAGATTTCAGCTTCTTTTTTGGGCAAATCAGATGCAGACAGCATGTTGAGTTATGTGATTGCATTTTCTGTTTGAATCCAGATATCTGGCACCGTCAGGGGTCCAAGTAAGGGTTTCAAAATTGTCATTGGCTCAGAAACTGCATTTATAGATACTCTAAGTAAAACTAATATATTGGCTCTCCTGGACCCATTTGTTCTACTTTTAAATTGGGAAATACAGGCCACATCAAAGTGTTTAGATACCAATATGAAATTGAGAGGTTTTTTTTTTTTTTTTTCTCTTAGTACTCTGTAATCAGGCTATTATTTTCTCAAAATATTTAATGAGAAATGTATTTTAGGTTCCTATGGCTGCTGTCACAAAATGCCACACACTTGGTGGCTTACAAACAACAGGAATGAATAGTCTTCTAGTTCTGAGGTGAGAAGTCTGAAATCCAGGCATTATCAGTTCCACTATTACTTTTAATTAGGGCCCTGGATTATTTCTGGGGACTATTTCAGCCATGGAAAGTCCCTTGGAAAGCATAAAAGAATTTTTGTCTCCCATAACCCCAGAAGTTCCAGGTAACAGGGCAGGGGTGCAGCCAGAGTGTTAGGATTCTCAAAGCCTCCAAGTGACTAAGTTGAGGATCACTGAAAGAATACAAGTTTGCTTTCCTGAGTATGGTAGGTCATTGGCAAGTGGTGACTGTAAAAAAGCTGGGGTTGGGGGACAGATAGGTATTTCTTTTTCTTTATCACAGCTCCTTGGGGATCTACCTGTTCAAAAGATTTCTTTGTAGGCATTTTAGTCTGCAAGGATTTTCTCCTTTAGAACTGTATATCCAGCAGCACTCAGAATCAGGTGGGCAAAAGCAAGGTGGGTATGAAAGGGTGGGGCACAGATGGATTTGAGCATCATGGCTAAGAAAGTGAGGCCTGAACCATCGAAATCACTTCACCACAGGTCACTAGCCCGTGAGAGTCCACTCCTGCCCTGCCAAGGCCAGCGGCACTCTGGACCTCAGGACTTAGCTTTGTGGCCATTAGTGCCCTCAGGCACCGAAGCTAAGGGCAGGACCAGGGGATCTGGGTCAGTGTGCAGCTCTGAGAACCCATTGGAGACCCCAGAAAATCATGGGAGACCCAGGTAATGGGCACATTTACTGCATCAAACAGACTGAAGAGTGGCGTTGCTATAAAGTATGCACAGAGAGAAAATGCATCCTTCCTTTGTAGCATAGTCTAGACCTGGAATATAGGGTAATTCCTGGGGTCTGAATGTTTACATTCACCCCAGAAAATTGAAACCTAAGTCCACAACATGATGGTACTGGAAGGTGGGGCATCTGAGCAGGAATTAGGTCAGGAGAATGGTGTCTTGTGGCTGGGATCAGTTTTCTTATAACAGGATGAAAAAATAGACCTTGCTTATACAGAGCCCTTTCTGGTCCTTGTCTCAGTCCAGGAAGTTTGTATTTGTAATCCCATGGATAAATTATTGGAATCCTGTCAAATTAATTCCAATCTACCACTTTCAGTGCAACCCATGGCGAAAATAAAGACACTAGAGAATATTTGTAGCTTTGGGGACCCAAAGGGTCCTAAGTCCAGCCACGGTGATGGCTATCCAGAATAAAGGCCTTAACCCAAGGCCAAACCTGGGTTATATTCAGTTATGAAGGAGGAGTGGCTTGAGGATGAGTGACTGAGAATGGCAGGAAGTAAGTGAGTACTCTGAGCTGGGCTAGGTAAGAGGCCTGTATTTACCTCTGCAATAAGCAGAGAGAGGATATGCAGAGAGTGATAGGTCAGGATTCAAAGTTTCCCAGGTACCTTGTCCCAAACACTCTCCCTCTTAGTTCCCCAGGCACCCTGCCCCCAAACTCTCTCCCCTTGGGCCCACACAGAGCCAAACCCAAAACCACAGAACAGATCCACCTGACCTTGACCTGGGCAAGCAACTATGAAACTCTCCTTTGTTAACATTAAAGGTCCCCACAGACCAGGTAGCCCTGCCAAGATGATCTCTCCCTTAACTGTTCCAGCCAGCGATCACCCTCCCTAAAATATCCTACAAAGTCTCCTGTGCCCCCTTTGTTCACTGCTGTCTTGGTCCACTAGACAGCCAGCCTGCTTGATGCCCTCAATAAATCTTCTACTTGTGTCAGAATGCCTGGTCTGGTCGATTACATGGGTTTGTACCTAACATTTGGTGCCAAAACCCCTGGAGGAATGCCAAGGCATCTGTCTGTCCCTCCCAACCAGGGCTTTGCCCTGGTCTGTCACCAGCCCTTCTGAGTAGACCACAAGCCTCGGACCTCCCTTGCTGACCTAACCACCCACAACACCCAAAACTGTGAGTATTCCTTCTTCACTCCTTCAACTCATCTTAAAATTCAAACCTCTGCCACTGTCCAACTTGTTGGGAAAACAAAACAAAGAGGGCTATTTCTCCTTCCAGACTTGCTGCCAGTAGTCTATTCCTTCTTTCAATTTAGCAAGGACAAATGTCTCCTAGGCTTCTTTCCCAACTTTAGCCACCCAAACAATATCACTTTCTGTACTTTCATTTTCTCTTTCCTTCTCTTCATCTTGAAGAAAAATGTCATTTTAATTTATTTTAGCAGAACCAGGGATTAAGCTCAGGCCCTTGCGCTTACCAGGAAAGCACTTATTCTACTGAGCTATCTCCTCAGCCCCAAGATAAAGGTTATTCTAAGAGGACTTACTCTCCTCTACCTCCCGCCCTCTCCCCTGTGACTCCTTTGACTCGTACCTGGATGGGATAGCCTCTGAATTACTCTAGGATTCCTTCCAGGATTTCTCTGACACTGGCATCCTCTTCTGTTCCTTTGTTTTCTATTCCATCCTGATCTCTCCCTGAGGACAATTATCTCTACTCTGGACAGCTCTTTATCTATGCCTCCTGGCCAACCTCAGCTCTGCTCTATTCTACAAAGTTATGTCAACATGCTGAGACTCTCTTTCCTTCTACTTAGCCTCCTCTCTGACAGGGGATGCCTGCTTGGAGGGCTTTGGCACCATGTTCCTTTTGGAACTATAATGACAATAAGATCGTCTCCTCTCACCCACCCTCCACATCATCTTCTCACCTTTATGCGTAATTCTCCAATATCCTCTCACAACTATTCTTCTGTCCTAGACTGTCTTAAGTCTGTTCTTAGAGTCCCTTTAGATTTCTCTGACCTCAAAGTCAAATGCCTAATTTTTCTCTGCCAAACAGCCTGGCCACAATACAAGTTGGACAATGAGATTATCAGGGCCCCTCCAGGAAACCTTAATTATGATACCTTCATTAATTTAGATAACTTTTGTCACCACAATGGAAAATAGTCTGAGGTCCCCTACCTTGCTCTCTTCTCCTTCTTCAATCACCAGGAACTTTGCCTATCTTACAGTTCCCAACAGATCCTCTTAGCCAGAGCCCCTACTGAGCCCTTGCCCACATTGTGACTTGGATGGGCAGCATGTGAGGCTCCTGGGGGCCAAACCCCCAAGTCCTGAGCCCCCTGCCTATCTACCAAGCTTCTCTCCTCTGGAAGCTGCCTGTTTGCTGCTGCCATCCTGCATCCAACACCAGTCCAGGTGAGCTGAGTCCAACAGAGATTTCCAGTCCTAGATTGTGGAAAAGCTGTCTCCACAGTGCTTGGCAGAGAGTTACTATGCTTGTGTCCTGCTGAGGACAAGTGGCTCTCCTTCCCAATTCCAAAACCATGGGCCCCTGTCCAGATTGTTTTCCATTCAGGGGGACAGAATAGACTGTGTTCATGTTTAACACAGCCACGCCTGTCCCTGAAGAATCCCCAACAAGTCTTAAAGCCCAACTCAACTCAAAATTCCATCACCATGAAAAATATTCATTCCCAACCCCCTAATAAACCTTTTAACCCCTTAAACACCTGCTATCACTGCAGCAGATAGTTAAAAAAATCCCTTAAAAGCCTTCATTTTTCTCTAAAGACTTGCCCCTCTGCCATACCCACAACCTGTCCAGTCTTCTCTCTCTCTCTCTCTCTCTCTCTCTCTCTCTCTCTCTGTCAGATCAGATTCCCCTACACCCCACCTCACAGAGCCACCATGGGAGCCACTGCCAATGCTGCAGCTGCCGACCACTGTCACTACAGGTCCCCAACCCTAGTGCCTCTGCCACTGGCCACTACTAGCCACTACCAGAGCCTAAAGCTGCAGCCACTGCTTCACCTTCTGACCTCTCATCTTTCAGCTAAAGTGATAGCCCCTTCTCTCTTTGCTCCCTCTCCTTTCACTTTTCCTGACCATCCACTTCCAGTTACAAAAAACAACTAATGACACATTTTCCCCCAACAGCATGTGCCCCTTCCTCTGCTATCAAGCTGACAACAGGATAACAGCCCACCTATCCTTCCCTTTCCAGTTGAGCATAATGCTTACCCTCATTCCCCCTGCCCCTCAGCCACCAGCGCAGACAGTCTCCTGTTACAGTGACAACAAAGAGACCCTAAGTCACAGCTTGTCACCTCTCCCTTTACAGCCTTCTTGCCAGCCTACATGTCCAGGTCTTGTGAGTTGTCAGTTCTCTCTATTGTACTGTGCCTAACCCTCATACTCTGCTCAGTTTGTTTGTTTCTACTCAAACTTAATAACTTGATAAGAGGTTTTGACATTTTTCAAATTCTTCTTATAAGAGATCTCTGCTAATTGACCTACAAAAGTTCTGACTAGTCTCTCATTATTACAAACTTAAGCTGGTCATCATAATTTAACCTGGCCAGAAGTATATTTGAGTGCACTCTGATTTTGTAACACATTTAAGTATGTCAATGTCATTCTGTCAACAACTATTCTTTTTGTTTGAGATCTAAAAATATAGACTTAAAAGCATGATTTCTTGTGAGTTACCAGCTAAATAATATCAAAACTAATTTACAATTCAACAAAAATAAAATTAAAATAAGGTTTTCTCATAAAAGTTGCTACTTTAAATATATTCATGCCTTTGTCTTATGCTCTGGAAATTTATAATAAGAGGTTCATGTCAAGCCAACATGAGGTCATCAGTTAAATGACAACTTTCTCATCATCTGTTATGACTGTTAAACAACACTACTACATATGACTATTGATGTCAAAAGTTCCTTGTAAAAGTTTAACTACTGTCTATTATATTCTACAGGAATTTAAATGTTAAAATGTCTATGGTTGGTAAGAAATAACAGTTCTCTGGTCACACTTTATATTTCAAGGTGTTTGATAATCACATATATTGCTCTCCTGAAAAAACAGCTGTGATTAATTCCTATTTTATATCCTGATCTTCTGACATTCATGCCAAGCTAAAAAGACAAATCTCAGCCCTCAATCTCACAAGGAAACTTACTTAACCTAACTTTTTGTGTCTTCAATAATAGAGACCAAAATTAACCATACACAACCACCAAATTTTCACTATGACACTTGGGACTCCCACCAAAGTAAGACCTTAACATGGTAATGATGAACCTAAACAATGCTGCCACCTGAGCTCTTCCTGACAAGTGCAGTGAAGAGGGACACTGGACACAAACCTGCCCCAATCTGCAGTCTCAAAGGCCACTGGAAATGCAACTGCCCTGTCTGCCAAAGAGCGGGTAAGTCACCCATTTCCCTGCCCTCACAGGAAAACTTGCTACAGCCAGATCCATCAGTGCTTGATCTGCTTGGTCTTGCCTCTGAAGAGGAACAACAGAGCTTGAAGTCCATGGTCCACATCAAAGTATCTTTGTCAGAGTCCCAAGTCTCACTGGACATCTCAGGTAAAAAAAAAATTTTCTTGCTGACACGGACACCACATACAGTGTTCTTCCTGAGTTCTAAAGTTTCTATATCAGATCTACAGTCTCCATAGGGGGTGTTGATGGCCAACCTACATGATGCCTTCAGAGAGGCCCATTCCTTGCTCATTCCAGACATTGTTCTTCACTCATAATTTCCTTATAAATCCAACATACTCCATTCTATCATGGGGAGAAATCTCATTCAAAAGCTCCACGTCTCTCACCTGTCTTCCCACAGTGCTCATCCTATACACCTGAGCTCAATGTACAGCCAGCTCTTTCTTCCCCCTTCCCTTGTTGTCCACATACTCTGAAACACTCCCAGTCCCACTTGTGCCACACATGCTATTCCTACACTGATGTGCCTCAAAGATCCCATGGCCCTTCTCTACATTTCCCAATACTCAATAGTCCCAAACATCAGAGCGGACTCAAACCCATAATTGATCATCTCCTTACTCCTCCCCTTCAACATGGTCATGATAAAATGACACATTCAGATCATAGACTTCCTTCTTGCTTCTACCCAGATCACCAACCTCAACAAGTGTTGCTAGTACATGTCCATTCTAAGGCCTGATCTCATGGCCATCCAGACTGTACCCAACAACACACACACTTGTCCACCAGCCTCCCTTACACCAAACTCCATTCAACAGAGCTCCAGACAAACAACACAAAACAGACACACAGCTGTTTCTGTGTGGTATTTTGATATATAAAACCTCATTTTCCTTTGGCTCATTCCCCTTCTAGGGCCCTTGTAGGGCTTGCTATTATGCTCAAGATAGCCCCCTGTTTCATTTTCCTCATCCACAATACTATCAACAGAATAACAATCCAAAATTTTAACCAAATACTTCTCTCAGATTACTCCTACCAGGACTTACTCCAAGGTGACCCCTTTGATGATGACAACTCCTCACCCTGATCTCCGGACTCATGGCCCTATGACACCCCTGTTCAGGAGAAAGTAGCCAGTTAATTTCTTTGCCCTTTTTCTATCAAATAGAGTCTGGGATGATAGGTCAGGATTCAAATTTTCTAAGCACCTTGTCCCAAACACTCTCCCTCTTGGTTTCTCAGGCACCCTACCCTCAAACTCTCTCCCCATTGACTCCAGGCAGAACCATACCCCAAATCACAGAACAAGTCTACCTGACCTTGACCTGGTCAAGCAACCAAAAAACTCTCATTTGGTAACATTAAAGATCCCCTACAGGGACCTACTGATCCTAGCCAGTGTGGGTGAGACCCTATTCCACCCCATGGGGACACCCCACACCACTCCAAAACACCTCCCCTACCCCGCCTGCCCAGTGGGAATTTCAGCTATATTCCGGGAAACCCAAGATCCAGTCCTAGGCCAGGCCTGGTGAGTGTGTGGGAGAGCTTCCGGCTACCCTGTGCTGGCATGACCTACTGGTCCCAGCCCAGGCGCAGCATGGGTGACATCCTCTTTCACCCTCTTGGGACGCCCCATCACTTCTTAGTACCCCTGCACCCCGCCCACAGAGTAGGAATTTCTGTCACATTCCAGGAACCCCCAGATCCAGGCCCTATGAGAGTGTGGGAGAGCTGCCTCTCCCCCCTACTCCACCTTGTCCCCTCCAGACTCAACTCAGGCCTGGCATACAGGCCTGGGGTGAAACCCTGCAGCTGCAATCCCTGCAGAAAGTGTAGGGGACAGAACCACCCAACTAGTCCAGGAGCAGAACATTATGCAAGAGGGGCACAACAGATTCACCTCCAAGGGCAGCAGCAGGAAGGAGCTGAGCACAACAGCCAGACCCAAGCCAGGCACAGCTGGATAAATCCCAACTTTGTAGATCTGCACCTGAATTTCAGTATGTGCTAAGGTTATAACTTCAACAAAGATCTACAATAAAGGTCAGAAGACAGTGCTACACAAAATG
>NW_004524696.1:1880523-1888467 GCF_000260255.1 Octodon degus | reverse complement strand
GGCATTTCACTGACCTTATCAGACCCAAAAGCTACAACTCTTGTTGCATAGGTCCTGCTTTACCTTGGTCTTAACCATCAAGAAGAAAAGTATAAAAACAAAGTAGAAGAAGTAAAGCCATGCTGTTATGTTGAGCTGTAGGGGACTCAGGTCAAGAATTTCTGATATTGCCATTCAAGTGGAAGACCCAATCTTATTATGGGCTACTGGACTCTTAGAATATTTGCCGAGTTTACACACCTATAATATTCAAATAATTGAACTTAGCAAAAAAAGGGATACAGATGAATGTGCATTTTGTATCTGTGTATTCAAAGTGGTTATGATAGATATATAGTTACAGTCTCTTAATGAATAGAATGATTTGTTCTAATGGTGTTTGTAAATAGGATATCATGTCTTCATCTTGTACAGCAATTAACCACTAGGAAGAATGTATGTAATATGTTAATTATTGAAACCGTCCTACCAAAAATAAAGTTTAAAAAATGTGTAGGTATTTAATACAAGCCTTGGCAACAAAGAGGTTGTTGTAGCAGATTTCGAACTGGTGGTCAACTTACTACACCCTGCTAAATTAAACTAGTATGGTGCTATATGCAAGAGGCCCACCTGAGGGTTGTTGCCAGCAGCACAAAAGAAGTGAGCTGTCAGAATGCTGTTAGGGATGCTGTTTGGAGAAACCATTGGAACTGTTAGTTCTCCTGGGCTGTTCTGCTGGAGGACTGTGTCATACTGGCTTTCTGATGAACTTTGGAGGAGCTCTGGTCCTCATCTTGAGCATCACTTCCTGGCTCTGGAGGGGAAGATGGTGCCCTGCTCAGCCTCATGATGAAGTTTGTCACATTGGCTTTCCTCATGGGAACTCAGTTTTCATCATTGCTGGAGGAGGAGCTCGGGTCCTCAGTGTTGCTGAGGATGGCTGTGGTTCCTTTAGGGGAGCTCTGGTGCTTACCTTGAGCATTGATTCCTGATTCTAGTTCGGATCCTCAGCCTGCTAACACAGATCCTTTATCCTACTGGCATAGGCTTTCTAGCTTCCACCACTGACCTTTGGGCCTTTCCAGCACAGATCTGTGAAGTAGGATCCAGGCCCTCAACTGGGTTCTTTAGTATTTAGTGTGTGGATAGATTTCCTGCACTTGTTGTATGTGATTCTTGGGTGATTCATTATAAAATAATATTGTTTAAAAAAGGTCCCCCACAGACCAGGTAGCCCTGCCAAGATTATCTCTCCTTCAGCTGTTCCAGCCAGTGATCACCCCCCCAAAAAAATCCTACAAAATCTCCCGTGCCCCCTTTGTTCACTTTGTTCACTGGGTCTGCTAGACAACCAGTCTGCTTGATGCCCTCATTAAATTTTCTACTTGTGTCAGAATGCCTTGTCTGGTTGATTGCATGAGTTTGTACCTAACAGAGAGTGATCTGCCTTACACAATTGAGATAGTGCATATTTTGGGGTCCGGTGCTCCAGCTCTGATGTGTAATCTTTCAAGCCCCAGGAAGTCATACCCTCTATCTTGAGGCTCAATCCCAGCTGAAAGTATGGAGCCCTGGCTCTTCATCCAATCTCAACCTGGCTCATACTAAACAGCAGCAGGTGGGAGTTTCTGGGGAACACACCTGCCATCTTCAAATATGGCCACCAGTACCTTGGCTAGGCCTATATGCATTGCTGAAAGCCAAATGAAGGGATAAGGAAAAGTCCTAGCCAGCTCTGTACATATCAGTACAAGGAAATAGAGCTAGGATCAGCCAAAATGGAGACAATTGCTCTTCTTTCAAGGGAAGTAAACCAGATGGTCCTCCACACTCACTCTCTCAGCTTTTCTCTGAGCTTCAGCTTCCCAAACTGTGAGAAATGTTTATTGTTTGAATCACACAGCCTATAGTATTTTGTTATAGCAGTCGAACCTAAAGCAAAAATAGTAATATAAACTTCTCCTTCAGTTTGTTGGATTGAACAATTCCCTCAATACAACTGAAGACAAGTTCTCAATTAAATATTTTATTGAATGAATGGGGTTCAGTTTTCAAATCCTCTGGGGATCCCTGAACAAAGTTTTAGTTTCTCATAAGACATTTGTTTCTTATTGAATTGAACATGAGCAGGATAAGTTGAAACTTGAATTCAGAGGAGTGATCTGGTCATAATTGTTATGCAAAGTTTCAAACTGTAAACAATCCCAGTGTTGTCACTCACAATCCCGGTGTCACTAACTCTTCATGGTGACTGTGAATGAAAAGGACTAGAGCTTGGTTTTGTGGTGGGAGGGACTCATCCTCATATTAGCCTATGATGAAAGTCCAGCTTAGCTTCAGCATTGCCCCAGCTGTCCCTCTAAGTCTGCTGGAAGTTTGTACAACATTTGCATGCTGCAACTACACACTGTGCTATCTCAATTCTAAGAGCACCAGAAGACTGTTCCTTCAGGCAAGTAAAAAATGCCACATGTTAGTTTCCTGAGCTACTGTCACTGACTGACCCCAGCTTAATGACAGAATAATAGAAATTCAGTCTCCTACAGTCCTGGAGGTCAGAAGTCTAAAATTGGGTGTCAGCAGGGCTGGTTCCTCCTTGGAGGGTCAGGGAATAGCTGTTTCCTACCTATTGCAGCTCCTAAAGACTCCCTGTGTCTTTTGACTTGTGGCTCCTTTCTCCTCTTCAAAGTATATCTCTCCAACCTCTGTCTCCATCACCACATCTACTTTTTTCTAACTTTGGCCCATTTGCTCCTGTTTTATGAGGAATCTTGCTATTTCACTGGGTGCACTTGTACAGTTCAGTATAATCTATCCCAAGATCCTTCACTTAATAACACTTGTAAAGTTCCTTTGTCATATAAGACAACCTACCCACTGGTTGTGGAGATTAGGACATGAACATTTTTGGGGGAAACAATCTCACACAAACCATGAGGCGGTGGTGAAAATATTTCTCAGGAAATTAAAGACCCATCTTGCAGTATTCTGAATGACCACTGGAGGGACTTTGGTTTCTGTGGGGTTTTGCTGGGATGTAGATTGTTTTCACTTTGCCAGCATTAAAAAGAAGATATCATCCCTCCTTACTTTCCTCCCTTTGTTAAGAACTGCCTTGCCTTACATGCATAATAGACTGGTACATGGTACTCTTCCTGTGGTCTTGCAGGCTCGAAAGAATGCTCTAAAACCACAGCAATATGGTAATGGGTTGGAAGAAGTGACTGAATCCTGAGTAAAGAGTAGAGCCAGAGAATTAGGTGATGGATTGGACTCAGGGTAAGAGAAAAAAGTCCGGAAATTCCAAAATGGCCAGTTAGAGAGGGAGGTTCACCAATGAAGCTAGGAGATGAATTACTAGGTAATGCAAGTATTCTGAAACCAGGGAGGCTAGGCAAACACATCCAAATACCAAAAATTAATCTGAGAGATAAATTTTCTATCTTCAACAAAACATCTTGATTGTTAAAAAATAGAAGCAGTGCTGCATCTGGTAGGCAGCTCCCCATAAACCCTTTACCTAGTGGACTTGTAATAGCTGGAGTGGTTCTAGCTGCCTGAGGGAACAAGGCAGCATTGCAGAGGCCAGAGCCCTGGGATAGACTCTATTTGCCCTCCTTCCGACTAGGAAAAGGAAATCCTGACTCGGCCTGCGAGTCGAGACGTGGGGTAATGACCTGGAGGAGGAACTGGGATGAACAAGACAGGGCAAGAGACACAAGAGACGAAGACAAGACAGGCTTTCTGATCAAGTCTCGTTTATTGAGGAAGTGAGCAGGGTCTAAATAGCTGTATAGTGGAAGCAGTTGGGTGGGACTAGTTGTGGATTGGTAGTGGAGGTCCAGGACCACAGGAAGATGCCGAGGCAAGCAGGGATTGGTGCTGCAGCACTTCTTGCCCAAATAAGGGAAAATATAACAGGAGTGTTCTATCGCGCTCCCCCCCCCCCTGAATCCAGCATGGAAGTTAACTGCAGCTAGGCCTCCAGGAAAGCCCTAGACTATGATCAGAGAAAGGGACATTCCTTCACTCTTGTTACCCTCCCAAACACTAGGGAACACTGTGTCTCTGTGGCATCCTACCTACCGCCCATTGCTTGGTGTCAACAAAGGAAGCCCACTGCCCCAGGGTAGAGAAAGGCCAACGCTGAACTGTGAGCAGCACCAAGCTCACTGTGAATCACATCACCAGAGATGTGGGGCAGCAGCATAGAGACTCAACAGAGCTGGACCACAGTGGGTGCTTTCTTATGGTTTCCCTGGGCACTGGAAAGATCTGATACAGTGTAAATTGCCCCTATCATCCACCATACCACACTGGGACAGGAAACTATCCTCTCAGGCTGGGCTGTACCCAGTTCCACAGTTTAGAAAATAGAGCTCTTGAGATAGGGACAAGAGACTTATAATAAAAGTCTGAGGGCAGAGGAGCAGAGTACTGAGGGAAAGGTGTCTGGCGATATCTGGTCAACCAACTTCTGTCGGTTAAGAGTTTTAGAGTTTTAGAGATCACATCATTTGGCTGCGGACATAGCTCAGTGGGGTAGTGCCAACCTGGCCAGGGTGAGGTCCTGAGTTCAATGCCTGGTACCCCTCCCCCACAAAAGATCATACTGTTCAAGTCACTCATTAATAAGAATTGGCTTTCCTGTAATTCAGAGCATATAACCGAATCACATTTATTAAATAGCTTTGTAAATTTCTTTTTTCTTTTATCATTTATTTATTTAGTACAGTATCTTGCTGTTCAGCTTGGACTCATAGTGATCCTCCCGTGTCAGCCTCCTGAGCATTGCTGGGATTACATGAGTGCACCACCACACCAGAAGTACTAGACTTCATCCCAAAGATGAAAGGATGATTAAACATACTCAATCAGGGCCAGTGAGGTAGCTCAGCAGACTAAAGTGCCTGCTTAGGCAAACTTAGGCAAATGTAGGAACTGCGGTGGTGCTACATGCCGTGCCAGCCCCACCCCCAAGGTGGGCTGAGCCAGCTGGAGTCTGGGTCATAGTGGCACACATCTGTAATCCCAGTGCTGGGGAGGCTGAAAGCAGGAGGATCACTATGAATCTGGACTGTATAGTGAGACCCTGCAACAACCAAATACATTAAAAAAAGAAAAAAAAAAGTATGAAATCAATAAATTGTATGAAATGCAATTTATCATATAAATTGAAGCAAGAATAAAACTCATATGATAATCTCAATAGATAAGGAAAAAATCTTTGACAAAATTCAGTATTAATTCATGATTAAAAAAAAGAAAACAAGTATAGAAAAACTATCTCAACCTGATAAAATTCACTACTGCCTATGTTACAACAAATGGTGAAAAGTTTAAAGTTTTCCTTTTAAATCAGGAATAAGACAAGGATATCCACTATTATCACTCTTATTCAATTCAAAACCTTAGCCAGAGTAATCAGGGGAGAAAAAGAAATAAACAGGATAAATACAGGAAAGAAGTCAAATTATCATTATTTTGGAGATGACATGACTCTTTACAGAGAAAACCCCAAAATATTTTACCAAAAGCCTCCTAGAATTAATAAATTTAGCAATGTAACAGAATATAAAGTTAACACAAAAAATCAACAGCATTCCTGTACATCAATAATGAATTCACTGTGAAAGAAATTAGGAAAACAATACCATTTACAATAGCATCAAGAAAAAAAAATACTTAGCAATAAAAAAGATTTCTATAAAGAAAACTACAGTATTCTTAGATAAGGATATCAAATAGGACATTAAAAAAATGGAAAAATATTCCATTCCTGGATAGGCAGAACCAATATTATCAAAATGTTTATATATATATATATATATATATATATATATATATATATACTATCAAAATTGATATATAAATTTAATAGAGTTTCAATGAAAATCCCAACAGTATTCCCCATGGGACTAGAAAAAATATACTAAAAAATCACATGGAACTAGAATAGATCCAAGCTGCAAAAACAATCATGGACAACAAAATCAGGTGGCACCATGATCCTGTATTTTAAGTTATACCACAAAGCTAACATGATTAAGAACAGAAAGGTTCAGGTACAGAAGCAGATATGCAGATCAATGGAAAAGAATAGGAAATGAAGACAATTCTAGCAACATTAAGTCATCTGATCTCTCACAAAGAGGCCAAAACACATGCTAGAGGAAAACTAGCCTCCTTTGAAAGACAGTCCTGGGAAAACTGGTTACACACATGTAAAAGATTGGATCTAGACCAATATTTATCAGCATGCAAGAAAAATAAAATAAAAATGGTTCAAAGACATATATGTTAAAACAGAAACATTTACCATACTGGGAAATAAAAATAGGTAAAACTCTTGAAGACAGAGGTCTATAAAACAATTTTCTAAATAGAACCCTAATTGCACAGTAACATCAACAGTCAACAAATGGAATGATTTTAAATTAAAAAGCTTCTGCACAGCAAAGGAAATAATCTATAAACTGAAATGACCACCTACAGAATGGGAAATATTTCTTCTGGGTATTCTTTTGACAGAGAACTAATATCTAAAATTTAGAGGGAACTGAAAAAAAAAATCAGACATCCCCAAATAAAGGACCCAATTGAAAAATGGGAAACTGAAATGAATAGAAACTCCTCTGAAGAAGTACAAGTGGTACATGAATAAATACATAAAAAAATGCTCAACATTTCAGACCATCTGAGAAATGCAAACTGAAACAGCATTTTCTATTGCCATGTACTATATACTAAAGTCAAAATGGATTAAAGATCTAAACACTAAAACAGAAACACTAAATCTCTTGGAAGAGAAAGTAGGTGGAAATCCTGAAGATGTAGAAGTAGGAAGACAGTTCATGAACAAAAACCAAACTGCTTGGGAAATACTACAAAGAATTAACAACTAGGATCTCATCTTTTTTTTTAAAATTTTATTTATTTACGTGTGTGTGTGTGTGTGTGTGTGTGTGTGTGTGTGTGGCCAGCTCAGCCCACCAGGGGGCGGGGCTGGCTGGCATGTGGTGCTGGGGGATTGAACCGCGGTCCCTGCCCTGTGCTTTGCTAAGCTTGTTCTAAGTAGGTGCTTTAGACCACTGAGCCATCTCACCAGCCCATAGGATCTCATCTTATTGAGAAGTTTCTGCATGTCAAAACAAATCACGAATAGAGTGAAAAAGACAACCCACAAATTGGAAAAAATATCATAACCAACAATCACTCAGACAAAGGACTTCTATCTAGAATATATGAAGAACTAAAAAAATTCAGCCCCCCAAATTTAAAGACCCAATCCAACACACTTCTCAGAGGAAGAAATACAAGTGACAAATAAATACATAAAAAATTGTTCCACAGCACTGGCCACTCAAGAAATGCAAATTAAAGCAACATTGAGATACCATCTCATGCCAGAAAGAATGGTTATCATAAAGAAATCAATTAATAACAAGTGCTAGAGAGGCTGTAGGGAAAAGGAACCCTTCTCTACTGCCAGTGGGGATGTAGACTGGTGCAATCAATATGGAAATCAGTGTGGCTACTCCTCAAAAAACTAGGACTGGAAATCCCATTCAACCTAGCTATTCTCATTCTGAATATTTTCCTCAAAGAACTGAAAATTTTGTACCATATGATAGATGTGCACGCATGTTTTTAGTAGCACAATTTGTCATAGCCAAATCTTGGGAACAATGAAAATGCCCATCACCTGAAGAATGGGTGAAAAAGATGTGGTATTTTTATACAATTATTACTCAGCTATAAAGACAAACCCAAATCCTTTAGAGGCAAGTGGGTGTAACTAGAGTCTATACTCATGAGCAAAATAAATCTGACCCACATGTGTAAGTATCATATTGTTTCCCTAGTATAAGAAGCTAAAAGAATAAGTGAAACCTGAAAGTTATAATAGGTGTAGTAAATTGGAAGGAAACTGAAAATAAGGATTAAACAATGAAACTGAAG
>NW_004524696.1:1857406-1880423 GCF_000260255.1 Octodon degus | reverse complement strand
AAAAAAAACAGTTAAAGTTTGGAATTTTTACTCTGACTAACTTTGTATACTGATATCTGTGATCTAAGCTACTACATTGAGGACATCAATGTGTAACACAAAAACCATGGTGAATACCTCTCATCTTGGTCTTCCAAATGTGCACTATTTCTAATGTCTTATCAATTATTATTATAGTGTCTTTAAAATAAATATTTAAAAAAGTAAAAAAGACAAGAAAAAAATTAGGGTTTTTTTTTAAAACCAAAGGTTATTATTCACTTATTTGTCTGGTCATGCATAGCTATGTCTGTTAATCTGAGCAACAGATTTGATGATAAAAATAGGTAATATAACCACCATTGTTAATTTGCTATTCTTGTTTTGAAAATCTGTTACATATCTATTGCTGTATATTACTCTATTTCTGTCTTTGTTTTTGATAGGGTTTTTTGCTTTTGTTTTTGCTCTTCAAAATAAAATAAAATTTAAATTTTATTTATTTATTTATTTTTGTGGTACTGGGAATTGAACTCAGGACCCTGTGCTTGCCAGGCAAGCACTTATTCTACTGAGCTATCTCCCTGGGCCCAAAATTTAAAATTTAAAAATAAATTAATTAAAACAGAATTTGAAAGAGAGGAACAAGAGAGTGTCACACCCTTCCCTCTACCTCATCAGTACAGCTATTCTGGTCTGAGGCTGACCTGTGCCAAGAAAGGACAGGATTTGTAAATGAACTCGGGAGTTCTAATTTCTAATCAAACTAGATGGTGCATTATCTGTACAAAAAAGTCTATTGTTCAGCATTAAAACAGACTGAACTTTGAGAATTGCCAAATGTGTAAAAAACCACGAATACTGAAAACATTAAAAATTGTGAAAAAATATTTCTTTGGATTGCACCATAGCAAGACAAGCTGGAGGCCAGGACCTGCTCTCCAACTTCCTTGCCTGGACCCTCAAAGCAATATCTTGCATGTGTTTTTGGAATTCAGTCTAACAACTCCGATGGAAAGGGTTACATGAGGTTTATATACAATTAAACTAGTCTTTCCTATTAAAACTGTATTCTTTTAAAGAAAAAAGACAAGTTCATTTGGCCAAAGTAGCAAATAAACAAGGAAAAAACTCACACTACACAAGGAACAGAACTTGGGGCGGGGTTGGAAAGGGAGGCAGGCTGTGCTGGGGGAGGACATACGGTGATGGAGTCAGATAGACAGGGTGTCAGTTAATTGCCTTGTGCAGATGAAAGGCTACTTGGGGTGGGGGGCTAGAATTGCTTGATTACTTGCACTGTCTGGCATTGTGCCATATGGAATTTTCTTACTGAGTAATCCTGATTCTTGGCAAGCATGTATAGTACAGTTTTCTAATTTTTTTTAAAAGAAAATGCCTATTGTATGCGAGTTGCAATCAAAATACCATAGCCTATGCTTTAAAGATTATCTTGGTTTTATTTCACAGAGGTAACTGTGCTTCATCAGAAGGTTCTCTTTCATTACCACTTAATATTTTCTTCTATTAAAAATCATATTTTCTCCCTAGGCCTGACATGCTGGCCTCGCCCTCTGGGGTGCACTGAGATGGCAATTGAGCCTGGGCGAGGTGGCACGCACCTGTAATCCCAGCTCTCGGAAGGCTGTAAACAGGCAGATCACTGTGAGTCCAATCTAGTAGTGAGACCCTGAATACCCTGTAGACCCTTCCCTAAAATATAAAAGAAACATATTTTCTATCATGGAATCAGGTATTTATACTCCAATATTTATAGCAGCTTTATTGATAATTATCAAGTAGATGCAATCAAAATGTCCACTATGCCAGGCACATCTAAGCAGAAATATCTACACACAATGCATATTATTCATCCTCAAAAAGGAAGAAATCCTGACTCATGCTACACCATGGATGAAGCTTGGAATGAGTCATCACAAAAGGACAGAAACTGTACAACTGTTAGTTTTGCATTACTGTTATGGTTTGAATGGGAAATGCCCCTTAAAGGCCCCATGCTGCAGATTTGGTTACCTTACATGGTGGAACCCTGAGGAAGTGTGGCCTAGGTGAAGGACACAGGTCATTGGAGGCATGGCACTGTTGTCCCTGAACCTCTCTCATTCTCTGCCTCTCCTGTCTACTTGAGATAGCCATTTTGCGGTGCCACACATTCTCTGCTGTATTGTTCTGCCTCACCACAGGCCAGAAGCAGCAGAGCCAAATGGGTAGTAAACTCTGAAACTGGGAGCCAGTGAACCAATCTTCTTTTAATTTGTTCTTCTCAGGTATTTTTTCACAGTATCAAAAGTTTCATTTAGCCAAAGTAACAAGAGAATAATGAAAAAACTGACATGACAGAAGGAAAAGAACTTGGGGTGGGTTGGAAAGGGAAACAGGCTGTGCTGGAGAGGGATGTGCAGTGATAGAATCAGATAGACAAGGTGTTAGTTAATTGCCCCGTGCAGATGAAAGGCTACTTGGAGGACTCTTTCAGGCTGAATAATATTGTGTGTAGATATTTCTGTTAAGATGTGCCTTGCATCATGGACACTTTGGTTCAATCTACTTGTTTATTATTAACACATTTATTAGAATGAATTTAAAGAAAAAAGGTTTATTTTGGCTCACAGTTTTTGAGGACTCAGGGATGACTGGCAGGTCCTGTTGATTTGGGCCTGTGGTATCACATCGTTGGGGAGCAGAGGGGAGCAAAAACCATTCACTCATGGACAGGAGTAAAAGGAGAAACTAGGGTTCCACTGTCCCCTGCTAGGGCACACCCCCAAAGACCAGAAGACCTCCAGCCAGGGCCTGACTCTTAAAGGCTCTGCCACCCCCAAAGCATAAAAGAGATGGAAGCACAAGGTAGCAAGTAAGCTTTTAGTGCACAGACCTCTGCGGGACATTTAAGAGATAGAGTCTAACATACCTCGAGTAGTCAAATCATAAAGAATAAAATAGAATAGAAGCTGCCAGAGGCTGGGTGAAGATGGAATGGCAGATAGTGTTTACTGAGGGAGGTGCTTCAATTTGGGCAGATGAGAAAGTTCTAGAAGAGGGGGATGGTGATGGGTGCACACAATATGAATGTATTTACCACCCCGTACCATTAAAAATGAGAAAGTAAATTTTATGTTATGTACCACGATAAAAAATTCATGTTTTATAATGGGGAATTATATCTCTTTCAGGCATTTATTTACCATTAAAAATTAATATCAGCAAAGAAAAATATGTAGTATCATTAATTTATTTATGAGCTGCTTTCATAGTTTATCCTTTACGGACTTTTTTCTCCTTTGCACATTGTTTTGGTGCCAAAATTATCTAGAAAATTCAACAAAATGCATACTGATTTAGGAAGTCACCTTGTGACTACTTTTCTTGCCTATTGTAAAAGACTATTAGGTAGAAATAGTAACTAGAGATGGCTTAGAAACAAAGACCTGTAAGGGAAATGGCAAAGCTCCTTGTATCTATTTTATCTTACCTATGGAAACACTACAGAGCAACTTCTGACTCCCCTCATCTTTGGGGTACTGTCTTCTATATGCTTGCCATTTATAGGGTGCAGTATTCTTTGGAGGGATCCTACTATCCTGAATCTCCAGGCTGGTGGGCAGGAAGGGCAAGGGGGGACCTTCTTCCTACATCATGTAGCAGGTAGGATGCCGCAGAGTCCAAGAGAATGAGACATTGCTCTTGATCTCAAGAAGTGACTGGGAGAACCAGCTTTGTCCCATGGGTACCCCTCCCATGCACACAGATAAGTGCTGTGTGGAAGTAGTAGAAAGTTCTGAGGTGGAGAGATGAGTCAGGGAGAGCTCAAGGAGGTGCTCTTGGACGTGGGTCTTGCAGGAAAGTCCAAGTTCACAAGACCAAGGGAGGACTAGGCTGTTATGCTTTATATCTTAATGTCCTTCAAGAACGTCATGTGCTCATAGGTAATGGTTGCTGCGTATCGCTGCCTCACTAGTAGGAGGTGGGATCTGGCTGGAAGAGGCAGCTCACTGAGGGTGACCTAGAAGCATTTGTCTCCCTCTCTACCTCCTCCCTTGCTCTCTCTGATGCCTGCCTTCCTTGCATGAATGGCTCTCCTCTGCCATGCCATCCTGCCTTGAAGCCAGCTGAATATGAACAGAAACTCATACAAACTGAGCCAAAATAAGCCCTTTCTAATGTCATAGGTGGATTTCAGGAGGGGTGTGCTCAAGCAGGACAAGAGGATAAAGTCTGAGTATGAAAGGGCAAGTGACCCCTTCAGGACAGTGGGGCCGGCAGTAAGTACTATTCTGGGTAATAAAGTGATACTTTGACTAACAAAGCCCATACTATCTTTCAACAGTATCTGCAAACCAGAGTAACTGAGAGCAGTGATATGACACTTTGGCTTTTCATATGTTAACATTTAATGCCCACCCAATCCCTTGGAGAAGAGACTCTAATTTTAGAACTCTTAGTATTCCTGGGATGTTTATTTGGCAAAGCAGCTATAGCCAAAGAATTTAGGCTTACCTGAGTCTAACATCCTAGGCTCATCAAAGAGTCGAGGACATTCTTCCATCTGCTGGTAAAAGGGACTAACTCAAATGATCCCGATTCCACAGAAGAGCAGCAGTCAGAGCTGTAGACCCCTCAGTCTTCACTCAACTTCTTGCATAACTAAGCACTGTTCTCTGCCTTTGGCCAAATAGGAAATGACAAATCTTGGGATGTCACTTTTTCCTAAGGACACTTGTGCAAGAATTTCAAAGCCAAATACCATGATATGTTTTTTCCCTCTGAAGTGCTTTTGTGTAGAGAGAATGGGCCTGATATGCATCTTTGACATGTGCTCACATGAAGAAACCCCCGCATATATGAAGGATTAACATCAGGGTATCTCTTCTGTCCCTCCTCTTATGCTACAGGGCAATCCCCATAAGCAGCTGTGTGTTGAGTTGAAATGAAAATACAAGAAGGGAGCCCCCCAAAGGGGTTATAGAATTTCTAAAGTTTAGTCCTAAAATATGCAGTGCAACTGTGGGTGGTTAAGAAACCCCAGGGACTTATAAACCAAACTGAGCCCTGTAAGAAACAGTGATTCATTTTGTGCAAAGATTTCTAGCCAACCTCAACAAACAACAAAGGAGACTAGCAAAGACTTCAGTGTATGGTTCTAGATATATGACTTCAAAACAGTGTAGGAAATAACAGCAAGGGTCTGCAGTTTTTCAATTCATAGGCCTTCATAAATGCTGCTGCTGTTTGAAGGCCAAAGGTTAGCCTGGAATTCAAGTGTGTGTTGTAGTGAAAACTCCATGGCAAATTGGTACTTTTCATCCCTCTCACGTAGGCCCTTGACACTGTGTCAAGTAAGGCAGTGCTACAAAGTGGAGAGAAGTTGGACTGAAACTCCTAAATTGTAGTTTTATCATAAAAGGTCTTAATTGCAGAACAACTGTGGGCTGATCTCACTAAATAAGAAAGCAAAGTATTGGGGACAGTAAACCTTCAAAGATGATGCTGTTAAAACATCTTTCTCTGGGCCAGGGAGATGGCTCCATGGAATAAGTGCTTCCCTGGCAAGTGCAAGGGCCTGAGTTCAATCCCTGGTTCCACCAAAACAATAACAACAACAACAACAACAACAACAACAACAACAATATCTTTCTAAAGCATGGCTCCCTCCTGAGGAGAAACACTTTAAGCAGGCTTCATACTCCTCAGGTGTGGCCTCCCTGTACCCTGTGAGTGGCCAGAAACACCTCCCCTTCTCAACAGGGCCACTCCTTCCCTATACATGGTGCACATGGTGGTGGTCACTGTTGCTATGAGCAAAATAGGTCATAGGAAAACCGGGCAGGAGCTAAAGTCTTGTTCTATCAGAATCTTCACATATGTTGGGTACTACTGATAATTTCTGGAATTGTTCTTGATTTGGGGAAAGATATCTCAGTAAATAGTCATGATGTATATAGTATTTTTTGTGATAACTTTTAGAGTGCATATTTTGATATAGCTGTAGGAATTAAAATACCAAACCAATAATGTGGTGAATGAGCTTCTGCCCCTGTTTCCCCAACAACAGATTATATGAAAATGTCATCACTCATTCTTTAACACTAAATAACAACAAAAACTCAACTACCCGGCTGGATCACTGACAGAAATTTACAATTTAGTAAATGTGAATGTATCAAGCTCTAGACAGTCAGAGGCACAGTTTTGTTGTCAATGTCTTTGTAAGAAGAATAATATTTTTATGAGATCATAGAAAGGGAGCAAAGGTAGCATGCTATGGCTTGTGTCTAGGTGTCCCCCTAAAGCCTCACCCAGTCATGGGGGCTTCTGGAGTTTGTGACTGATTATTGTGGGTGTGGATGCCTCATCTGCTCTGGGGTAGACAATCTGCATAAAAATGTAAGGAAGGGGAAGAGGCTAGCTAGCAGCCACAGCTGCTGCCCCTCCCTTTGCTTTTTACTGTTTTCTGCCATGCTATGAATGGCTGCCCTCTGGCATGTGCTGCTCTGCCTTGGAGCCAGCCAAGTATGGATTGAAATCTCCACTAAATGTGAGCTAAATAAAGGTTTCCTTCCTTAATTTCAGGTGTCGGGTATTTTGTCCCAGCAATGACAAAAAAGTAACTGAGGCATAGCAGAATGAACATTAGTAACTATATTTGTCTAGAAAACTAAAATTTTACTATTTCTTCTAGTAATGGTCTATAAACAAAACATTGATATTCTGCTTTGGGTGGCAAATATGGCTGTCAGTGGATGAGTTCAGAACCCAGAGGATGTGTCCCATCATATTCCTAACCCTCACTTGTGTATTACTCAAATTATGTGCAAGAAATAAGAAAGGAATATTTATGTGTTAAAAACACTCACATAAAAAATTCCACAGGGTGCTCAAAGTTTCAGTTCTTCCTAAAGAATTACTAGCATCCATATCTGCTTTCTCAGCAGACATTTTAAGACATGTCTTGTATCGGGTACTTTTTTGGTACTGGGACTAGAGAATGCAGTAACATACAGACCCACGGACCCACCTTGAAGAAGCTTCCCATCCAATTGAAGAAATAAAAGAATACACAGCATGAGGGGTTGGGTAGGGATGAGTAATTAGAACAAACTACCTCTAATTATATGATGTGTTCACTTTGCTGCATTTTGGTGAATGCCTGAGTCTCAGGCTACGTGTACTGGCCTCTAGAATCTTGGGGTGCCTTGGGATGCCTCTCATCTGTATGCAGCACTTTTGCCACACATCATTTTCAGAGCTAAATTTATATTTCCTTCAAGCAAAATTATGTGAATGCAGTTTGATATTATGACTGGAGGGATCATTGTTTGTGGTTCCTATTATCATGAATCATTTTTCATAGTTTTGGGTAAGGGAATAGGGGAAAATAGTTCTTAGATTTCATACAGCTTTTTAAGAGTCAAAGCCTATTCGAATCAAGTTGATGTGAAACAGGCACTGCGCCAAGCCACTACCCAGCTCCACCTGTCTCCTTAATCCTGATCCCCCTTTCCTGGCCCCATGAAGGATGTCAGTCATGCTAAATCACCTGCAATTGAGCTTGTGACACCAACAGCAACAAATAGGGTGCTGTAGGATGAGTTCAAACTAATTCTCCTTCTGTGCTAAGCCGAAGTTGCCTGTTTAATTGTTAAGAAAATTATTTGTTTACTTTGTCTTACTCTAAGAAAGTGAACAACCTTAGTACAAAGTACATACAGCTATCCTGTAAGACATGCTCATACTAATACTAATACTAGTACTAATACACCTTGTCTGGGTAGGCAATTTAAAAGGTACCTTTCCACATTAAGTGTCCCTTTTGATCCCCTCTCCCCTAAAGGGATTGGTGAACTCTGCTCTGGTAGACTTCAGCCCAATCTAGGGTTGCACAGTGCACATACCAAACAATAGGAGGGCAGTCCTCTGTAGGTCCTTCAGACTAACAATTTTATTTTAGCTTACAGCATACACTAACTGCTCTATTCATGCTGGATGTTAAAAGGATCACTTTACTGTAAGATTACCATTTCTTTTCTTGTGTGTACTTTTCTTTATAAAATGTCAAAAGTAGGCTTAATACTATATTTTTAAAACTCTCAAAAGTAAAGTTAAAGTAAACTTACAAATCCTGACATAAATTTGATGTCCAGTTCTGCTGTCCTGGTAATTTTTAGTTCGAGCTTTTAAAGACTAAGTGGCCACACTTCATCTCATCTTCCATTTTGCTGAGCCCCCTACCCCACACCAAATAAAATTCTTCTATAAAGCAAATGACTTCAAGTCCTTACCACCAGATGCTAAAGCCCCCTCCATTGCGGTCTATGGTCCACAATTGCTTTGAAATGAGACGACACAAGTTTCCTGTGAAAACGCTGGCAAGGACTGCTTCTGACTTGGTGTCACCAGGTGGGGGCTTTACAGGTATGGCTGTGCCTGACAGATGAGTGCACAGATCTCAAGTGTCTACTGCATTCTGGGAACATTTTCTTGTGATGTGTCTAACATGGTCCTTATATCCACTCTATGCTTATGTTAATTTGATGTTTCACAATACCCCTGCTACCTCGGTGCCACCCAGCTGTAAAAAAGACAAGGTTCGGAAGCCAGTTCCCGAGGGACAATTATAGAATGTTTCATGAGAGAATGCAATTTTGTTATCCTTAACCTCAGGATTGATCCTGAGAAATCAGAGCAAAGGGCAGGCTGGAGGGCCACCAGGATGGAGCTGGCACGGCACCGGCGCCAGCACCGAATAAGCTTTTGTGGAGCGAAAGCCTTCGCTAGAGCAGCAGCACGGCGCTTTTGGGCCTTTAGCCGTTAGCAGCGCCCGGAGGAGGGCCTGGTCCCAGGCGCACCGCACGCCGCGGCCTCGCTCTTCGGTGGAGTAAAGTTGCGAAGCGGAGGAGCAGCTCAGGTGTGAGCTCTGGGTTAGGGGTGTGGGGGTGTGGGGGTATGGGGGGGTGGGGGATGCTGCTCCGAGGCCTGTGCCCGCCCACTTTGCGAAACCACAGGATTTGAACGCTGAAACAAGTCCCCGTGCAGATTTGGACACATTTGAGACCGTTTTTGTTTGTTTGTTTGTTTGTTTGTCTTGTTTTTTTGTTTTCCCCTTCCGGGGGTAAACAAGTAAATTACAGTGCGTCCTCCCTTCCGGTACTGGAGAATGAACCCAGGGCGTTAGCACTGAACTACATCGCCAACCCTTTCTTTCTCCTTCTTCTCCTTCTCCTTCCCCTTCTCCTTCCCCTTCCCCTTTCCTATTTCCTTCCCTTTCCGTTTCCCCTTCGCCTTCTTCTTCTCTTCCTCCTTCTCCTCCTACTCCTTTCTTTTGAAACAGGTCTTGTTGATTTGCTCAGGTTGGGCTCGAACTTGGTGATCCTTTGCCTTGGTCTCCCCAGTGTTTGCAGATTACAGAAGAGCACGCGCCGGGCCGCGCTGAAGAAGCCCACCCCTCCTTACCCACAGCGGGGCGTTCTGAGTTTCGCGCAGCCAGGAGACCGCCATGTCCAGGGTTCTCTCCCAGTTTTCCTGACGGTCCTCACCTCCGCTCTACACACCTGGGGTCTTATTTTGGGGAGGACTGGGGGAAGTAGGGTAGAATAGGTGCGGCGCCGGGTGTCCTGGACAAGATGTTGTTCTCGGGACTAAAGATGCGCCGCTGGATCCCGACAGTCCTGCTGGGAGCGGGGCGTGGATCTGCGCGCACTGGGTTCTAGCGCTGGGCTGGTCTGCTCGTGGGGAAAGTGGCGGGGGCGGGGCGGCTGCAAGTGGACCCCAGGAGCCGCAATTCTGCCCCGCGCGGATCTCTGCGCGGTCCCCGCCCTCGCGCGGCCCCTCCCCCAGCCCTCTCCGTCCCTGGGACCAGCAGTGGAGCTGCGACCCGGAGTGCCGGCGCCGGGTTCCGGGAGCCGGGTTCGGGGCGCCGGGCATGGCGCGGGCTGCTCGCTGTGGACGGTGCAGGCGGGGCGTGCTCCTCGCCTTCGCCGCGTGGACCGCGGGCTGGGTACTTGTGGCGGCGCTGCTGCTCCGCGCGCACCCGGGAGTCCTCTCGGAGCGATGCACAGACGAGCGGAGCCGGAGCATCCTGGCCGCCCTGGTAGGTGCCCCGCCGCCCTGCCCTGCGCCCCGCGTCCGGGGTAGCGGCCTCGGACACTGTCTACCCGGCCACCCGAGCCCACGAGGCTATGGCATCTCTGCGTCCTCTCCACCCCACCCCACCTTGGAAGCTGGGACGGCGGTAGCACCGGCCAAAAGGGGAGGTCCTGACCCGGTAGGGGAAAGCGGGACTTGACTAGGGGTCCCAGCTCAGGAGTCCTTGGTGGGCGCGCGGGGGTGTCCCTCTCCTTTGCACCAAGATTGGCGCTTTGTCAGAAGACAGTTCCTCTGATTCTTCATGCCACGAGCCTCCGCTCCTGAGAAAGTTTTCAGGCTGTTCTCCGGCCTGGGGAGCCGGCGGGGCGGAGCTGGGGCCGGCAGGAACCTGCCTCTGCCCCTCAGCCTTTACTCCAGCGCCCCCTCCTACCCAGGTGTGAAAGGGCCTATTTCTCAGCACCTCCAAGCATAGCTCCTGGCTGTCAGTGTCTGCGGGGACCAATGCAGAAGGTGCGCAGCAGCCTGCCCTGGTCGCCCCTGCAGCTTCGAAAGGGCAAGGGTCTGAGTGCGCATAACAGACCTAGCTAGGCTGGGTAATAGTGGGGAGAAGGAAACGGCTGAGTTTTGCAGATTGGTGAGTGCCTTGGGCTTCTTGCCCCAAGCAAACGCTCTTTTTGCCTTGATTAGAACGCTGGCAGCTCCTTAGTCTTTCCTTTTGGTGTGGGAGATCGTGCGCTGCAGGCTTAATCATTTAGGCATCCCTAGAAGGAAATTCGAGAAGAGAGAAGACTGAAGCAACTACTGGTACTCGTTTTTCTTAAGTGATTGTTCACTTCCTAAAATATTGATCAATTAAGCATTTGGTGTAAAGGTGACCTACGTTAGAAATCTGAGAAACACACGGGAAGTTTTCAGTCCAGTTGCCTATACCTGGATGGGATTTCTGAGATTGCAGATTTTAAAAAATCCTGCTATAAAGATTAAAAAGTAAGCAAATTTAAAAAATGGAATGGGAAAGATTAAAGAATGAAATCAAGTCGTGTTCCTAACTGAATTGCTGGAGACTCCTGTCTTGATGCACTCACCCTAACAGATGAGACTCTTCATCTCCTTCTGCTCTGGCACAGAAGTTGGTTACAATTTACAGTTGTAAATTGCTTGCTCACTTATCTAAAAGTCCCTTTAATTTTGAAAGATATTTTTGGGAGAGCTGACTGGATAAACAAAAATATATAGCTTGACTAGAAAGCAGGACCTAATTAGAAATAAATGTAATCATCTTTTAGATTAAACTGCAAATGAACATGATTTTTCATTTATGTACTTATGGTCAAAGGGGAAAAGACTTAGTGGAAATTAAATAGTCTGATACAGTTTAACTAATCATACTTTCCTAGCATTCCTAGTTATCAGTTAAAACCAATTCTGTTTAGAAGCTTTACCAATATATCTGCAATATCAGCCATATGGAATCATTTTTAGTTTGACATACAGCTAAAGAGGTTGGCTCTGCCTCTGAAGGCCTCAATCTTATCTGTGGCCAGAAGAATAATTCACATCACCAGCTCTGCCCGAACTTTATTGTCATGTCAGGTGAGTTGAGCTATCAGGAATGTCCTGTGGATGATCAGATGAGCCTACCCCAGTGTTATTTTTCACACACTCTCAGGAGTTCCCTCTCCCCACCTATGCCTTGGAACTTGCTGATGTGAGACTCCACATTTCTCTGACTCAATTTTTGCCCAGGACACTCTAAACAAGGGCAGTCTTTAATACTAAGCCCGTCTTCACCGACCAGACAGTACTGAGCTGGGCTGCCAAGGGGAGAGATTGGCATTGTGGCTCCCGTGGATGGGAGCTGAATTGAGCCTCTGTGTGTCCTGGCTCCCCCGGCACTTTTCATTCTGCTTGGCTTTCATCCTACATAATAAAACTGGTTGTTATTTTTCTGACTGGCCTCCAGACTCTCATTAGCTTTCTCTCTGAGTAGGGAGCACAGAAGAAATGTTGCCAGCCAAGCAAAGGGAGGCTCTTTCTGGCAGAGCTGGGTTCTGGCGAATCCCCTGCAGGTGTTCCCAGACCCTGGTGCTCCTGGGGTCCAGTGTGGCAGGTGTTATCTCTGGCCTGCAGGGAGAACCTACTAGAGATAGAAGATGAGGCTGAGGAACCCATTAGAGAATGGGGAGAAGAGGCTTACAGGTTCTCCTGAGCCCTTACCCTGACTTCTGACAGGCAGCCACACTCTGGAAAGTGAAATCTTGAAAAGAGCCAATTTGAATAGTTCCAAAGGGTTTGAGTTTGGGATTTTTCCAGTCAGACTACAGACTACACAGCTCCTCATTCTGCAGTTTTCAGCATATGCTGAGCTAAAGAAACCTGTACCCATCCTCCAGGAGTGGTGAGTTATTTAGGGTCCCACTTCTCCAAGGAGCCACATGGGGAGGCTCAGCCAGGCTGAAAGAGGGTTGGCGTTGCTCAATCATTTATGAACTTGGCTTCTTCTTCTGCAAGCAGAGGCTTCCACAAGAGCCTGGAAGGCACCTGGTGCCTGGCAGGCACAATACTGAGTCATTTTACATGTATTATTCCATTTAATCACCTCAATAGCCTACCCTATTTGCTTTTTGTACCCCTGCTTTTGCAGATGGAAAAAACTTTGCACTGCTTTACACAGTTGTTAAGGAGCAAGGATGCCTCCCCATGTAGTCTGACAGTAGCAAACCTGAGACAGTAAGTGGCTTCTCATAATCACCCTTTCCAGTGCATCTTATTTCCAAAGCACCTCAGAAATATTCCCAGAGACTATGTAATTCAAAAAGCTTAACCTGCCTATGGCTAGTTAAGTCTTGATGGAATTTAATTTTGTTGTCTACTTTAGAAATTCTTTTTTCAAAGTTCAGTCTTATCTTTCTTTGTGATGATAGGAACTGTCAGGGGTCCAAGAGGACACAGAAGGTAGGCACCATATCCAGAGAGATTTCATAGCAGGAAATAGCTCTAGCCTCATTCTTGATGTAGAAAAGGAGTGCACAGTGGGCCAGCTAATTGCTGAGGTTCTGCAACCCATGGTAGCTGCTGGGGATGGAAAACCCTCATGAAATATGAATGTTGCTGAATGCAGGTGAACTTAATGCTTCTTAAAAGACAAACAAACACAATAGGAAGGCCAGCCCTTTGCCATGAGCCCTGTGGCCCCGTCTACACTTTCCTAGACTGGAGTGGACAGTTTTTGTTTTTGCCTGAGAACTGTGATACCAACTGGAAAGACACTAAGCAACAAAAACAAAGAAGGCTTCCAACAAGAGCTGGGACTGATTTGATGGAAGTATGCATTTGTGTGTGAATACATACTCCATGAAAAACAAAGTCAATGAATTTGATTAATTTCAAGATGTGAGGGCTTGCCAAATAGTGCAGCGGATTAAAGCGCCTGCAAGCAGGCCTAGGGCCCCAGGGTTCCATCCCCGGCCTGCCATGCTGGTCCCCGCCGGCCTCCCCCTCCCCCCCCTGCACTGAGACAGCAATTGAGACTGGGCGTGGTGGCATGTGCCTATAACCCTAGCTCTTGGGAGGCTGTAAACAGGAGTTCAATCTAGTAGTGAGACCCTGAACACCTTGTAGACCCTTCCTAAAATAAAAATAAAAAAAAATGACAGAGTTATGCTGTGAGACATTATCTTTTATTTTATTTTTCCAGGTTTTTTTTGTTTTTGTTTTTGTGGAACCAGGGTTTGAGCTCAGACCCTTGTGCTTGCCAGGGAAGCACTTATTCCACTGAGCCATCTCCCCGGCCCCTGCAGTTTGGTTTTAAATCTGATACCTATGGGCTTTATACAAATATACATTTGTGTACAGAAATGCACCTTCTTAATGGCGGCAAGTTAGAAAGTCCTTGAAGAGGAAGAAGTTTGATATAGTCTGCCTGTAAAAATAGGCTTAAACTACCTTTATTGATTTAAAATGATTACTTCAACAAGATATGCTGTTAATACAATAATTTAATGACTTTCTCATGTAATAAAAGTTTTTAATTATCTTCTAAACTTAAAATTTCTATACTAACTTTTTAAATTGCTGGGTTAAGGCTTTCTGTGCAATTACCAGGCACAGACATGCAAAAAGATCCTGAGAATTTACCAGAATGCCAGCTGCTAATCAGCTGCAGTGCGCACATTTTCTATTTTACATAATAAGGACAGAAGCTGAAATACCAAGAAATGCTTTCTTATAAAAGATGATAGCTAAAAATGGGGTGGGAAAAGAAAGCTTGGATAGATGCCACTGAGAGAGAGTCTGGGAGAGAAAGGATGAAGGTAAGGCCTTGGCCATGGGCCTGGCCAAGCCACAGAGCTGGTTTTCATTTGTCTGTGAGTGAGGAAAGAGGAAGCCATCAATGGGCTGCCAAAACCCGTGCTCTTTTCATCTGACCTGTGGCCATCATTGACACTATCCATGAGGGACTGCTCAGAAACCAGTTCATCCCAGCAGGATGCAATGGCCATCAGTGAGGCTGTGAGCTTCAGTCCCATTGGGGGTGTGGGGGTTGGGGCCCACAGGGCAAGCCTGGGGGATCGAACTCCCGGCCCCTGCCCCTCTTGCAGGTGCTTTTTAAAAATCTTCTGAGCTATTCGGCTGGCCCTTCTAAGTATTTTAAAAAGTTACTTGACAGGATTTCTGGTGTGTTTAAAGCAGTTTTGTGTAGGTACTAATACAGCTTCTTCATGGACTTTGGTTTTCCAAAGATAGAAGTCCAACCCCAGCAGCTGATGTACTCAGTAGCTGGAGGATCAGATTCATGCCTTTCTACATACAGAAACTTCTTACCAGCAGCTTGGAGTTTGGGGAATGTAGCCCCTCTCCACAAAAATAAAAGGATGTAAGAGCCAGTGGCTGGCAGAGATCTCTTTATCAGAAGTAGGAAGATGGAAATCAGCTTGGAGAACATAGTTTTGGTCTTTCAGGTTAGTGCCTGAAAGTGCCCAGAAAATCTACATATTTCTCTTAATCACTGAGAGTATTTCTAAGTATTTAATTAATTAATTAATTAATCTTTTGTATGTTAGGGAAGGGTCTATAGGGTGTTCAGGGTCTCACTACTAGATCAGACTTGTAATGATCTGCCAGTTTACAGCCTCCCAAGAGCTGGGATTACAGGTGCGTGCCATATGCTTAGTCTCAATTGCTGTCTCAGGGTGCCCAGAGGGTGTGCGGGTGTGGGGGTTGGGGCCGACAGGGCAAGCCTGGGGGATCGAACTCCTGGCCCCTGCCCCTCTTGCAGGTGCTTTTTAAAAATCTTCTGAGCTATTCGGCTGGCCCTTCTAAGTATTTTAAAAAGTTACTTGACAGGATTTATTAATATCTACCTCCCTTATTTAAAACATTTTGGGGCCAGGTGAGTTTTGAAATTCAACAATTTTGGTTACTGAAAAGATAACATGACACATATACATTAATGTTTGCATGTAGGACAGCTCCAGTAATCAAATTAATAATTCTGAAGCAAAATATATACAAATTAACACCGAGTCAAATCCATATGGACTCTGGGGCGCGCTGAGACAGTGATTGAAACTGGGTGTGGTGGCGCGCCTGTAATCCCAGCACTTGGGAGGCTGTAAACAGGAGCCTTGTAAGTCACTACAGGTCCGATCTAGTAGTGAGGCCCTGAACCCCCTGTAGACCCTTCCCTAAAATACAGAAAAAGAAAAAAGAAAAACAAATCCATATGGACTGTAAATAGCCTTACATCTTTCAGTGTAAACTTTAACACCATATCAGGCCAAATGAGTCATGGAGTGGCTAATAGACCTTTTTGATTTTGGAATTATTTATGTGTCTGGTCACTGGAGGTTCCTTTTCTCAACTTTAAGGAAGATCTTGTAATGTACTTTGTATTAATAAAACTTCTCAGCATAAACATACTACTCTTTGAATGTTATATGAATTAATGTTTATGTGTTGTTTGAAGGCCCTTTCACAGGCCTGGCACTGTACGAATATATTTTCTAGCTTCCATCATACGCTTCTCATGTGGTTGGATAGTCACTGTGCAGGAGGCAGAGTGGGACATGAGGAGGCAGTCAAGCCCAAGGCAGTTAGGTGACATTCTCAGGTTATTGCAGCATAGCCTGGGCCAGAAATCAAGCTTCTGGCTCTTAGTCTGGTGCTTTCTAGTGTGCCACACTGCCCAGAGTCCAAGCATATCCTTCAAGGTGTTTTTCAATAAATAAAGTAGGATGAAAAATAAGTTTGTGATTTTTTTTTTCAGTTTGTGATTTTTGTACTCATTTTTCAGTCTTATAAAGACTAAGGTGATCATAGCTGCATGTGCTATAGAAGATATTCCAAGAAAAAGGAAAGGTTTGTATTTGTTGATGCAGGAATAAGATTCACTTTTGGGAAAAATGGATGAGATTAGAAAGTATGCTCAACTTTTATTAAAAATGGGTGTACAGGTTTAGTTGCCTGGAACAGAATTATATCTTTTATTCCATTCTATACTCTTCCTCTTCTTTCCTGACTCATAAAGAATAGTCCAGCTAACTGGTGTTCTCAGAGAGTTTCTAACATTGGTGAGAAGGATCACCACAGGTCCCAAGTGGCCCAATACTAAGAGTTCCAGAAGTTTATGTGAAACTCCCTATTTGAGGCTCCTCCTTGGCCATCCCCAGTCTCACCAGGATCACAAGGCCTCCCCCACACTTCCAGATGTAACCCAAGCCATTTCTCCTGGGAACCTCGCTCCAGTCCACCAGCCACATTCTAACTCCTGTATCCCCTGGGCATCCTGTCCTCTAAACATCCATCATCCTAGAGCTGCTAGCCACAAAGGTCTTACCACTTCGTGTTGAAAACAGCAAGCTCAAGATGCATGCCTGCTGGAGGGGGTAGTGGCCTAGGACTGACCTAGCGGGCAGGTTGGGACCTGAGGCCCCACTGGGTTTAACAGTTCTTACATGGGTATTAAAGATCTTGTAGTCGAGAGTCACTGGCTTTGCCCAGCATGTTCTTCTGACTTAGGTCTTCCCAGGCCCACCTCACTGGTCCACAGAGGATGAGATTATCCAGGTGTCCTGATTCTAAAGTTCTGGTCCTCAGCCCAGTTGAGTGACATAATCATGGCAACATTCTCTTCTAACTCTCACTGAATTCGTCTTGTCTCTGGGTCCAATGGGGATTGGAACTAGGACACCTGCCAAATCAGAATACCAAAATCTGATTTGAGGATGCTCCAGTCCTTTATATAAAATGGCACAGCGCTGGGCATGGTGGTGCACACCTGTAATCTCAACAATTAGGAGGCAGAGGCAGGAGGATTGTTGGGAGTTTGAGACCAGCCTGGGCTACAAAGTGAAATTAAGCCCAGCTTAAACTGCATAGCAAGAACCTGTCTCAAAAAAACAAAAAACAAACAAAAAAAAAGTTAAACAAATTTTTTTGAAAAGGATAAAATGACACAGCATTTGCATATAATCTACACACATCTTCATATGTATTTTCAGTGTAGACATAAGCCAATGGGCTACAGGACTGCAGATGAGAGGGCTATGTGTACTCAATGACCTGATGGCCTTTGTTTACATCTAGGATGCTTCTGTTCAAGGTTGGATTTCAAGTCTCCTGAGCTCAGGGAACAGGCTGTGCCTTTTTCTGCCCCAGCCCACCACGGGCCTAATATCTGCCCCACTGTGACTGGCTGTTCCCTTTGTTCCAGTGCCAGGACTACCAGGGTGGCTGGCTCATGGGCAACCTGTGTGAGGACCTGTGTGTGGCAGGGGAGCTGCTGTACCAGCGCTGTTTGTACTATGAGCATGGCAAGAAGGTTCTGCAGGCCCAGTGGCATGGCCGGCCCATCATTCTCAAGTCCAAGAGGGAGGCTTTCTCCAGTTTCCCAGCCCTTGGCCTGTTGGAGGTGGAGACAGGAGAGGGAGCTCAAGGTGTGCCTGAAGCAGAGCTCCTCCTGATTGTGGCTGCAGAGGTCAAGAATGCCTTAGGCCTGGAGCTGCCCAACAGCAGTATGGGACCCTTGTGGCCAGGCCATCGGGGCCCTGGCTGGAGGCGGCAGCTGGCCAGTGCATGGTCCCTGCTGCAGCAAGAAGAGTACGTGTACTTCAGCCTGCTGCAGGACCTCAGCCGCCACGTCCTGCCTGTGCTGGGCTCTTGTGGCCATTTCTATGCAGTGGAGTACTTGGCAGCTGGCAGCCCCCACCACAGTGCACTCTTTCCCCTGGAAGAGGCTGCCCCTTGGGGTGACCTGGCCCAGGCCAAGGCTATCAGCCACATTGCTCTCAGCTTCTTGGACATGGTGAGGCATTTTGAAAATGACTTCTCCCACCGCCTCCACCTCTGTGACATCAAGCCTGAAAACTTTGCCATAAGGAGTGACTTTACGGTAAGTGATGCGGGTGGATGAATTTATAGCACGCAGAATGGTGCTTGTGGTCCATGTAGGGGAAATAAGATCCCCCGTAAGCAGAGTGGCCTGTTGTTGCAGATGACTCCATCTTTCAGACCACTTCCTTGCCAGTGTTGACAAGAAGATTTAAATGCAGGTTGCCTACAAGTGGGAGTTAGACGAAAGATTCCACAGCAGAAGGCAGAGGCGAGGCTTTTCATTCTTATTTCTGGGGGTGGCTTTGGTGCCTACAGGCAGCTCTGTAGCTTCTTAGAACTAAAGTACCAGCTGGCTGTCCTGAGGGGCTTTACAGCTTGCAGAAGGCAGGTGACCATTAACTGCAACAGTGAGGGCCACAGGGCTGTGTGTTCAAACCACCTGTGTGCTGGAAGATATGCAACATTCTCAGTATTTTCTTCTGGAGAGGTTTTGGCTCATTTCTAGTCTGTGTATAAGGCATGCAGAGGAGCGCACGCAGGCCTAGTGCTTTCTGCCAGTTAAGAGCTGCCTAAGGGACATATCTGTTGCTGCACAGCCTGAAGAGGGCAGGTGGATCTTTATCTCTCACTTTCTCCACCAAGATAGAGAAAAACTGTGAGGACTTCAGTATTTTATCGTAAGGTAACCTCTTCCCTAGGCCGCAACCAACAAGTCAGATTAATGCTGTCTCCCCTAACTCTCGCAGTGGCCTCAGTGCTCGCCGGGTCAGGTGCCAGGTCACCCAGAAGAAAGTAGTGACAAGTTGCCTGTAGTTTGGTGGGCATGAGGTAGGTGCTGGGGAAGGGCTGTTCTCTTATTTCCCTGTTTTGCCTTGAGTTTGTTTTCAAGCTGCAAGTGCTGGCAGGTGAGTGACCAGGGGAGGCTGGTCACCCTGGGCACTGGATTGTGGTGGGGAAATCATCTCCATCCTGGTGAGGACATAAAGGGACAAGAAAATACCATTGCTTCTGACTTAAAGCAGAGGGGAGGGGGCTGCTCCTTAGCTCAGTTCTTTATTGAAACTGTCCTACCAATTTGGTTTGAAACTGTCTCATTGCTATTTGTTTCTCAATAAAATTATGGAAAACAAAAACAAAAACAAAGCAGTCAGGCTCAGGTTGCTGTGGTTCGATCCCCACAACTCAAGCCAGCCAAGCCTGCCCTGAAGGCATTCAGAGAAAAAAAAAAAATCCTTCTGACTTAAAGCAGCTTGAAATCTAGAATTTGTTACCAATGTAAACTCCTTGTCTAATCAAGTCTTTGTGTCTACTGATGTGTCCTAATTTACTGTCTCTGGCTTCCCTAGAGCAGCTGAGGAGCAGGGGTGACTTAAATGTGGAAAGGACCAAGCTGGAAGGTTCTGGCAGGTTCCAGAGGGTCTGAAGTGTTCCACGAGGGTCTGCACCCTGGCAGGGAGCTTTAAAAGAGCTCAACTTTGCCTGCAATGCCAGGGCTCCATGCTGCCTCTCAGGTGAAGGCTGAAGTTGTAAGGCTGCATTCCCACTGCTTGCCCATGTCTTTTCTTAGAGCTGAAGTGTGATTGCCATCTCAGCCAATGTTTTCATGCTTAGCGATCGGAAAGAGCACACAGTAGAAAGAAGGGCTGTTGTTCTCCACCTCAAGAAGTCCTGGGGTATAACCACTGGGGCTGTGATATAGCCACCCTGAGTCCTGAGAGAATGGCCCCCTGAAGTGTGGAGTGCCACACACAGCTCCCTGGCCTTCGGCAGTTATGGGATAGTTCTCATGGTATAATCCTTTGTTTGTTCGTCCAAGAAGTACTACTCCATGTTAGTGAGTGGCATCTGGCCATGAGAGTTAAGGGGTTTGAAAGGATACCTGCATTGGGAAGTTGGTGGGCTGGTAGGTCTTCTGGGTGGAGTGAACAGCAAATGTTCTTGTGTGCACATCTGCTAATAATCCCTTTACTGCTTGGTGCAGCCACATAAGCTGTGCCTCCAACATCTTGAGCACAGCAGACATAAAATACTTGTCTGGTGAAATTCTCTGTGCTCCTTGTTCTTACCATCAAACTATGCTTTGTGGGCTGGTGCTGGGCCCTTCTGAGCTGTTACCTCTGCTTTACTGCTGGTATAGGTGGGGATGGGGGCAGAGGAAGGAGGATCCCTTTTACCAACCTGCTTCATCTCAACCCTCTTGAAGATACTGATATACGAGGTAATTATTTTACCTAAGATTTTATAATTTTTAAGTGAAAACCAAAAGTATATGCTTCATCAAAGAACTTGTTAGAAGTGAAGATTTTCAGACTCTCCTCTGACCTCCTAAATCAGAAACTCCAGGGAGGGGGAATTCTCACATGTGCTCAAGTCTGTGACTCAGGCACAATGAGGGACCCAGAAGGTGGGTCCTGCCTTTGGGGTTGGCTGCCCTGTTGCCCCTGGATGCACATGTGTGTGGGGCAGGGAGCTTCCAGATGAGGTGCAGGGTTGGAGGCATCCAAGGGTCTCACTCACCTGCAGGCTGTGGACCCTGCAGATCTTAAGAACAGACCCAGTGGCTACAAACAAATGGGTAGGAAGCACCAGGATGTTGTGACTCCAGTGATGGCAATAGGTGATCCTTGTTTAGCAGATGAGGTTTTCCTACTCAACAGAATTGATGGGCAAATGGGATATGAAACAGCTCCATTTGGTGGAGTATGAGCTAATTCTCACTGCTCACTGATCTTTCTCTTCTGATGCCTGGGGAAGTTTGAATATGATGCAATATAGGTAATTTCATGGAGGAAGAATTTTATGATTGCCTTAATGTTAAGAAACAGTATGCAAGTTCTTCCTGTTTGTTTGTTACTATATTTTAGGTGTCTAGGGTTGTGCTTACAAGAGCTGTATTTCATTCTAGGCTGCACAATACATTTTAAAAGATAAATCTGGCTCTCCCTGAGAGATAAGGAAGAAACCATTGGAAATGGGAGAGGAGCAAGAGCTAGAACTCTACCTAGGAGCCTGGAGACATTGCTAGAAACTATGGAAAAAGGAGATAGGTCTTGGAGGAGCCCCAGTAATAAATCATACATTCTTTAGCATAGACTGCATTCATTTTTAGTGCATTCATCAGGCTAATGAGCTTAGCCATTTATTTTGGCTAAAGAAAGAGATAGAGAATATTGACTAAAATGATAAATTCTGCTCTCCATGCCTGAGTTACTTATATTAGGCAAAGTCCCTTAAGTAGGGAAAGTTCTCAGTTCCTTATTTTCATTATTCTGTACATATATTATATATTATATTATTGAAATAAATTATGTTTCCTCCTGTTCTGCTCTACTGAATAACCCTCAAGAAATTATATTGCCTCCCAACATCAATCTTAAGTGAAAAACAAAAACAAAAACCAGGGAATTTGTCTCCCATCCCTGTGTAGGATTAAGGAAGAAATGAGCACCAGCAAATGAGCTGTTTTTCAGGCACCACTGAAGGGGAAAGAGAAGGCTGATGTTTTGACGCTGACCTGTGAAGGCTTGTGAAATGACACCAACTCCATCAGATCCATCACATTTCCTAATAGCTTCTTAATACCTCGAAGCTATAAGCTGCTCAACTTGGGCAGACTCCAGGTTTTCTCAAATTTGAAGTCATCTCTTTTTTGTGTGTGTATCCAGGTGCTGGAAGGAAATCTACATAATTTATTCTTTTTCTATTTTTGAAGCCTACCTGGTTTGAAGCCAGAAAGGTAAAGCTGAACCTCCAGGGGTCATCAAATTTTCCTGCTGACAATGAAACTGAGCAGCTGATACTGTTGGGTCAGGGTCCATACAGATCTGCCCTAATGTGAACACCTTGCCATTTCTCCAACATGTAATCTGACTGGTCACTTGGAAACCAGGTGACTCTGCTAGCAGGTGATAAAACCTAGATGTTGCCCGCTTAATTTCTGCCATCTCCTCCACAAAACTACCATTCAAAAATAACTTCCTTGGGGCTGGGGAGATGGCTCAGTGGAATAAGCGCTTCCCTAGCAAGCGCAAGGGTCTGAGTTCAATCCCCAGTTCCGAAAAAAAACCCTTCCTTTTGCTTTTTTTTTTTTTTTTCTTCTTTGTGGTACTGGGGATTGCACTCAGGACACTGCGCTTGCCAGGCAAGTGCTTATCCTACTGAGCTATCTCCCCAGCCCCCTTTTTGTTGTTTATAATTATGTGTGGTAAATTATTTGTATCTCACAACTTTTTTTATTCTGACCTTGAGGATGTGAAGAATGTGAAAATTGTCAGAATCAAAGTGGAGTCATTTGTGTAAAGCCTAAATGAAAAGAACGGGGGCCTGCCCCTTAACTCAGTTCTTTAAGTGGCTGCTTCAACAAAGCAGTCAGGCTCAGGTTGCTGTGGTTCGATCCCCACAACTCAAGCAAGCCAAACCTGCCCTGAAGGCATTCAGAGAAAAAAAAATCCTTATTTCTAACGAAAAGAAAAGCATGCTTATGAAGGAAAGGCTGCTATGTGTGACTCCCTGACTATTACTATGATGAAAGACCATTAAAACCTAACCTTGGACCCAGGCCGCGGGATTCTGAACAGACCCAGAGTGCAGGCCCGGCGAG
>NW_004524696.1:1849849-1855451 GCF_000260255.1 Octodon degus | reverse complement strand
GTACTAACCATTGTTACTCTCCTAAAATCTTGTTTTGAGATTTTGTACCATTGTTTTTAATTTTTTTTCTTTAAAATAAAAATAACTGATGTCAAAAAAAAAAAAAAAAAAAAAAAGAAAAGAAAAAAAACTCCTAACCTTTCTCAGAGGCCACTGCATCCTTAGACAAAAACACTTCTCCAAGGACATCTGCCCAGCAACTGTCAGCTTAGGCTGACACCACCCTTTTTATTAATCATTGTGACCAAGTTTATTATTTTAAAATGTTTGATGTATTCTTCCTCAATTTTGTCTTTATAAACTTCCTTTTGCCCCAAACTCCTTGACTATACCCAGAGCGACATACATTTTCCCATTGAAATGCTATTCCCAAGTGTGAGTTTTCTTTGGATAAACTTTCTGATTATTTTTGTTATTTAGGTGGACAAAGGTCAGGGATCAAAGTGGTAAAGTGACAGAGAAAAATTTACTTTTTTTCCTCTTTTCTGTCTTTTTGAGGCAGAGTTTCACTATGCAGTTCAGGCTGGCTTTGACTCATTGTGCAGCCCAGCCTGGTCTTGAACTTGCAGTGAATCTCCTGCCTCACCCTCCCGAGTGCTGAGATTACAGTCATGAGCCACCATACCCAACTGGAAAATTCACTTTTAAACCATTTCAGAGAATGCACTTTTAAGGCTGAGAAAATGTTTAGAGGTGAAAAGTGATACGTGTGGTTATCGTTCTAAGTTGTAGGATTTAACCAGAGACAGCAAAGGTTCTTTTTGCAGTTAAAACTGCAAAGATCTATGTCAATGGTTTTTGCCAAAGAAAACATAGATAAACCCTTTGACGCAAGCCACTTTCCAGGTGTGGTCTGGGTTTTTTTTTGCTTTGGCCAGCACAGCTCTGTATCCACTGCAATCTGAACAAACACAACCACAATGGCTGAAGGAACTGTTGTGAAACAGGCCCCTCTGCTAGGCCATGGGTGTCATTTTGGTCATTGTGTGTCGTATTGATTACAGGTGGTGGCTATTGATGTGGACATGGCCTTTTTTGAACCGAAAATGAGAGAGATCCTTGAACAAAACTGCACAGGGGATGAAGATTGCAATTTCTTTGACTGTTTTTCAAAATGTGACTTGAGAATAAACAGGTGTGGTGCTCAGCGTGTCAACAGCAACCTTCAGGTAAGCAGGTTGAGGGTAGGGTGGGGAAGGCATCAGCTCTCTGGTCGCCTCTCCCAGCTTGTGTCACCAAAGATCCTTTCAGTGGAATTGAAGATCCATCTTTCTCACCACTGGGCTCAACCATAAGGGCAGGGACATGGGAAGTTCTTTTTTGATCTTGTGGACTTCCCTGGGTGGTTAGTCAGGTGGACCCCTGGGGGCTAATGTATGGAGGTGTCAGCAGAGTCTGTCTGCTGGGCCTCCTCTTCCCTGTAGCTCCACTTTAGCTGGAATGATGGGAAAACTGTTTTCCCTGAGTCCAGTATCCAGATCTACATAATAGTCTCTCTCTCCACCACACACTAAGAATGAGAACCCACAGATAAACTCTCAAGGATAAAGCTGATAAAAGTGCAGAATAGTCCCAAGAAATGGGCCCAGTAGAGAGGCTGGACAGACACCATAGCGCAGACAGGGCCAGGCTAGTAGGTGGTTCTCAGAGTTCAGCCATGAGTAGGAATTGATTTCGGCTTCTGGAAGTCAGATTGGGTTTGGAGATAGTGAGTCCCCAGGTTCAGGGTTGGATACCCCATCACTAGGAAATCATCTTTCATCTTTTGAAAGGAATCATGCCCTCTGCTGTCACTTGAGGATCGCAGTGGATGAGGGTAGACTTGGGTCTGATTGAAGCCGTCTAAGGTCTCTGGAAGGGGAAATGGTGTCAGGGCTCCTTTCCCCACTCCCTGGGGGTGTGCAATTGCTATCTGGTTCTTGTCCTACACTTTCCTCCCCTTTAAGTCTCTGACCTCACCCATTCCCCTAAGCACATCTCCTCTCCATCTGATCCTCTCAACAGGCCTGGCACCTGGAAGATGTGACCCACTGTACACCTGAAGTCCAGATAAAGTCAGAGTTGGCCAGGAAGCACAACATGAGCCTGCTATCCCATGATGGAGGGCTGGCAGGGGGGACCTGGACAGTCATGTTCTCATAGTGCTCCTTGGCCACGCCAGACAAAAGCCATGGTTCTGTCACCCCAACATCTACACAAACTTCTGGGTTGAATTCCAGAATCACAAGTGTTTCAATTTAGAGAGATCAAGCAATTATGTGGCCTCAGAGGAGAGCCATTTAACCTCTTTCAGGTGGCCTCACACCCTTGGAGGGTCTGTCATAAAACTCCTCTTTGTCACTTATGGGGACAAGATGATTTCCTCCACTCATGTGATCCTGTCTACCAAGTGGGAACACACCTACCCTGTACAGAATCATGAGAGAAGGAGGTTACATTCTTAGGTATAGGAAGTGCTCCTGCAGATTCACTAAGAGGCAAGGGGAACCCAGAGAAAACTGACAAGAAAGAACAGGTACCAGATGCGTAAATGATGAAATGCAAATGGTCTAAGAGTATGGAAAATTATTTAATCTTATCATTCAGAGACATACATATTAAAATTCAACGATAATAAGTTTCTTTAGTCCATTGGTAAGTCATTAAAATGCTATTAATTAATGATACAAGCTGCCAGAACATAGATAAGTGTCTATACTGTTAACATGATTCTAAGTTGTATCTCTATGGAGAGTAAAAGGATGTTATGAACATTCATGCTGAGCAATTTCACTTGTCAGTATTTCTGATTATTGCTTCTGAATAACACCTAGAAGCAAAATTACATGAACTTTAAGACTATAAAATAGCATGAAGTATTTAAAAAATAAAGGTTACTATTCAGTATTTATGATATGACCCCACCTTTGTTAAATTGTATGTGATTGGAGAAATAGATATCAAGGTGTCAAAAGCAATTATTTCTGAATGGAAGAAATATAGTTCTTATTCTCTTCATCTTTTCTACATTCTGTAAATTTTATACTTTTTTAACTTAAATTTGACTCAAAATATCCCTGCCCTGGATGGATTGATGAATCGATGGGACAGAGTTGTTAAAATTTCAGACATGGACCTACTGTGCTGTGGGCATTTAGTCTGTGGTAAGGTGGGCATTTAAGCCCAAAGGGGTGAAGCTGATTATATAACTAATGCCTGGTTTTAGTGACATGGATGCACAGCCCAATAAATGGTTAGATTAACTCCCAGTTTCACTCTTTAAATCAAATTAAATTCCAGATGATTCAAATACTTACACATAAAAGACGAAATCCTAAAAGTCCCTGAAAAACACTGAAAGAAGTATTAACAGTAACCTAGTATAGTACAGACCTGTGTAAATGTTGAACTGAGCTCAGGAGGCAAAGGAAGAGGAGTTGAAAATTTACCTATGCTTTAAAAAATCCACACTGCCAAAAACAAAGCAAAACTACAGAAAATGAGCAAATTTAAAATTTGTGCAATTCCCTTAAAAACCAGGAGGCCAGAGGATGGGTAGAGGATTGTTCCCAGCTTCTGGGGCTTACTTCTTAGGTGCAGCACCAAGGAACCAGTCCATGAGGGAGGAGAGGAGGACAGATCCTTGCCTCAGTAAAGGATAATGCCAGAGGTGCTTTTTTTCTCAGTTCCCTCGATGGGGGTCCCTGAGAAAGTCAATGCATCCCTGCATGCAGACCTCCACCTTAGCATCCATTTCCCCAGAACCTCCCCAGAGCAAGGGGCTGATACTTCTAAGCTGTAAAGAACAGCTGGAAATTAATACAAAAAATGATCAACAGCCTGATAGAACTTTGGACAAGCGATATAGAATTAACCATTCACTGAAAAGAAAGCCTGGATGGTTTCCCACCTGACTGAGAATAGGAAGCGATGTACTGAACCATTTCCTCCATCTGCTGGCAAAATGGGTCTGCTGTGAGGTCACTGGAGTACAAGTGTTCTTGGACCTCGGGCTGACGGAGTGGAAATTGGTGTCATTTTGTGGGTCAATTTGACAACATCTAGCAAAACAAACAAACAAACAAACAAAAAACATACAACCTTTGACCCAGAAATTCCACTCTTAGAAATTTACTCATATGAGCAAAAAGTAAATTCCATATATGTGCAAGGTATTTATTGCCAACATTGCCCACAAAGCCAAAAGTTGGTAAAAAGCCTCAATTTCCATCAAGAGGAAACAGCTTAAATACTTTATGATACATCCACACATTTGAGATGCAGCTGTTAAAACAAATGGAATACACTTATAAGAATCCATTTGGAGGCAGCTCCCTGACATATAGCTAAATGGGAATCAGAGCTTTAGAATACTATGTAGAATGACTATAATTTGTATAAAATAAATGAGGGAAATACATGTACAGGCCTAGGATCCACTGTGGGTGTCCAACTTTTTTTTTTTATCAGTACTAGAGATTGAACTCAAGGCCTTTTTAGACTTTAAGACAGTGTCAAAGTCTTAATTTAGGTTAAGATTCTAAGTTTGTTTTTTTTTTGGGGGGGGGAAGGGTCTACAGGGTGTTCAGGATCTCACTACTAGATCAGAATGGCAGTGATCTGTCTGTTTACAGCCTCCCAAGAGCTGGGATTCCAGGTACAAGTCACCACACCCAGTCTCAATTGCCCTCTCAGTGTGCCCTGGGGAGCAGGGTCGGCACAGGAGGCCCAGGCCCCTGCACTTGCTCGCAGGTGCTTTAATCTGCTGAGCTATTTGGCCAGCTTTTTTTTTTAGACTCTAAGTTGCCCAGGCTGAGCTCGAACTTGGTGGCCTTTCTGCCTCAGCCTCCCAAGTGCTGTAATGACAGGCAGGCACCACAATGCCTGGCTAGGTGTGGAACTTGGGTTCTAGTTTTTAAAGAAAAAATTGTGATAAAAATGGGGCTGATAAGATAGCTCAGCAATCTTAGCTCCTGCCCGGCAAGTGCAAGGACCCAAGTTTGATCCCTGGTACTGTATGCCGCTCCAGTCATGGAGCCCAAACCAGCCATAGTGGCACATGCCTGTAATCCCAGTGCTACAGCAGCTGAGACAGAAGGATCACTATGAGTCCGAGCTGCATAGCAAGACCCTGTACCAAATAAATAAATAAATAAATAAATAAATAAATAAATAAATTTTAAAAGGCATAAAAATAAATGAAGATTTGTCACCTTCCTACATTAACTGTATTATATATTTTATACGCAGCCCAAGAGAATTCCTCTTTACTCATTGCAGCCCTGGCAAGCTAGAAGGTTGGACAACCCTGGCCTTCAAAGAATATTGGACCAAGCTGCTGCCTTTCAGTATCAGGGTGGTTGGAGACTAATATTAAAATACATACCTCAGAATGTTTTCAATTTTGTACATGAAAATATATTCAAAAAAGAAATAAGCTGATGTGGTAGCACATGCCTGCAATCTCAGCACTCTGGGAGGCTGAGGCAGTCAGATTGGAAATTCTAGCTCAGCCTGGGCAACTTAGCAATTAAATAAGACCCTGTCTCAAAATAAAAAATAAAAAGGGGTTTGGGGTGTAGCTCAGTATAAAGTCCCTGAGTTCAATCCCCAGTACTACAAA
>NW_004524696.1:1830237-1849749 GCF_000260255.1 Octodon degus | reverse complement strand
TCAGAAAATTTAAATTAACATTATTTGCCCTGTAGGACACAATGATGCTGTAAAATGGAGTCCTCTGCAAAATGAGCGTGACATAGAGTGTGACAGCGAAACGCGCAGCCACGTGCTCTAGTCAGCTCTTTCATCAAGGGCGCAGCTATGAGAGTGGTAAACATGTTGGAACGTGGACTTTGATGAGACTGTCCGCCTCAGTGAGTGGCACAGCCTATTGGAACTGAAGGCTGTGACAGTGCCTTGGCTTTTTGCGTCTGTGCCTAGTCAGAGCTTCTCGGGAGGGCCCCGCCCGCGTCCTCCCCTTCCAGTGTGCCTGTAAGCTGACAGCATACACTTGCATCCCTAGTTTCTCAGAGCATTGTCTGACCTCAGGAGAGCCCTGTCGGGTTGCGTTCCGCGCCGCCCTGCCCACTCACACAGAAAGCCCTCGTGGAGGAGGAGCCTGAGTGAGGCTCCCCTGCTGGTTCCTTAGGCAGAAGCCCCTACCCGCGACTTCTGCCTTCCATGTGTTCGGTCTTCCTTGAAGCATCAACTCAGTCTTTTGCCCCCTGCTTTGGGACTAGAAATGGGTCTTTCCCATCTTATAGGGAGGTGGCGTTTGCTCCCTGAGAATGGTCTCCTGGTGCTGGATGGTTTCGGTTGTAGAAGGGAAAACCATTCCAAGTCTGATGACCCCCACGCGCCCTCCCTGGAGGAACAAAGCAAGGCTCAGCTTGAGAACCAGACGCGGACCTGGGGAATCCTTACAGATGATGTGCCACCTGCATTAACTGCTCGCCGTTCTTTCCCTCAGGTCATCTGTGACAAAATATTCCACCATTGGTTCTCATCTTCCAGGAGTCCCGCCGTGTCCTTCCCACTGCGGCTGCAGTTAGAGCAGGCGGTGCAGGAGTGCGCAGGCTCCTCAGGCCTCAGCTGGAGCTCCTGGAGGGCGGCCCCACACGTGTTCTGGAAGCTTCGCAGGCTCCTCCAGGCCGCACTGAGGGAGCTGCAGGACTCAGAGGAGTAGCCACTGTCTGGCCTGAAACCTGCTCGCGTGGGAACTGTGACCTTCGAGGGCTTTTCTCTGCAGTTGTTCTGGATGAGACATTTTCACCGTGCAGTAAGTTATCCCTCAGTACTGTCGAGTCTCCCGAAGCACACAGTTCTACAGTAGTGAGAAGCGCCTCCGTGCCACCCGCTGGCACCTTCTTGTCTGGTCCTGATTTCTGCCCCATCTCCGTTTGGAAAATGAACCGGCGGGGGGTGGGAGGGGCGTGCAGGAGCGTTTTGCTTTCAGGAGGCTCTCAGCAAACACAAACTCCGATGTGCAAGACTGCAGAAAGTACTTCCACCTGACAGCAGAGCAAAAGGAGTCCAGCTGCTCTTTCCTAGAAACCATCACTGCATTTAAGAAACTGTGTGCACACGAAGGGGTGTGCAGTGCAGATGAGTGTGAGCACAAGACTGCGGCTGTGCATCTCATGTGTGAATATCCATGTAGGTGTGCTCATGTGAGTGTCCATGTGCATGTGAATATGTGCATATGGGTGTGTTAATGTGGGCTTGTGTCTGTATGTGCCACATGACTGCCAGCGACTGCATGTGTGACGGTGCTCCCCCTTATGAGAATGTTGGCAGCATATGCACACAGGAACACGGGTGTGCGTGTGCAGCAATGTGACCGTGCTGGTGTGTGGATCTGCGCACAACTGAATGAATGCACGTGTACACAAGTGCATGAATATGTGTGCTCATGTGTGTGAGCAAATGAGCACAGGCAGGTGAGTGTGTGGGGCATTTGCATGCTGGGTTGGGTTTCTGTAGCGTGTGCTCTGGGAAAACCTTGCCTGGCTATGAAAGAAGAATGTTTTTCTTTAAATGCAATAAAAAAGTTCCAGCATTAGTCACTGTGATTTGCACTGAAGAATATTTGTAATGACATCTTTTAGTATTTTCAATTTGTGGAATCAATGGATTTTATAGATTGTGTTTTAGGGAGCATTTTACCACTTATTGCAACACATCTTCCTTCTGAGTAGGAAGCTGTGGGTTTGCTGGCCTCACTGCTGTCTTGCACCTGACAGGGAATTTGAGTGGTGTGAATGCTGGTGGAGGGGTGCGGCAGGGGCCACGGCAGGGCTGGAGACCACTCCTTTCTGCCAACTTGACGTGCACAAGCCATGCACGTCAAGTCCTACTTTGACACCATGTGTTCTTCAGTGGACACCCAGTGAGCTTCTTCTTCAGTAGAAAAGGCCCTCATGGAAGGGGTTCTGTGCTGCTCCACATGCACAGCCAGGACACCCTTCACATGAAGATTACATGAAGATCCCTGCTTGAGTCAGGAGTGTGGGGACTCAGAGAATCAGAATCAAAAGCTCATGAACAGGGAAGCCAAGAAAGATGAACTACTAAGAGAGGTTTAGGGAGTTATAGTGGTCACTTACATATAGAAAAAGACAAAAATCAAAAGTTTTTAAAAGTACAAATGAACAATTTCCTATTGTTCTTTCCTGGCTGTATTAGTTACTCTGGTTGCTGGGACAAATACCCGACAGTCAAAATGAGGGAAGGAAAGGTTTATTTAGCTCAACAGTTACTAGAGGTTTCAAGATAGTGGAGGAGAGGCTGGGGCACTGCCATGTCCAGGATGACCCTCTCCACATCTCTAAGAAAGCACAGGCTAGCCAACTTAATGGTTCTAGATCACCTGGCCCTGCCTTTCTGGCCCTGCCCTGGTCCTCTAGACCAGACCCTGAAGCCACTCATTGTTCCTCTAGCTGCAGCGTCTGCCCTATAATTTACATGAGGCTTTGGGGGAACAACTAGACACAAAACATAAATAACACTGGCTCTCAAACACTTGTGGGTTGTTTTTTTTTTTTTTTCGTATTTTAGGGAAGGGTCTACAGGGTGTTCAGGGTCTCACTACTAGATTGGACTCATAGTGATTCTCTTGTTTACAGCCTCCCAAGTGCTAGGATTACAAGCATGTGCCACCACACCCAGTCTCAATTGCTGTCTCAGCACGCCCTGGGGGTGGGGCCAGCATGGCAGGCCTGGGGATCGAACCCTTGGCCCCTGCACCTGCTTGCAGGTGCTTTAATCTGCTGAGCTTTTGGTCTCAATCCCTTTTGAATCCAGACCAAATTTCCTTGGGACACGTTTCTCCATCCCTGCACCAGCTCACTCTGAGGAACTAGAGTTATCAGAGACTCCCACAGCCTCCATTCTTCGGCCTTGGAAATTGAAAACCCACAGTCACCTGCTCTCCTGACCCCTCTACCCTCTCCACTGCATTTGCCAATGATGCTTAATCTCGTAAGGGTCTCTTCCAGTCCTGTGCTCAGGGACTCGCTTTGTCTCTGTGTTTGCTGATGGGGACACGTCAGTCACCCTTGTGGCAGAAGTTAAAAGCCAAGCTGGCAGATTCTCACAGCCAGTATCTGTGACTCTCAGCAAAGCTCCCAGTGCCCCAGTACAGGGCATGTGTGGTTCTCCTATTTCTCTTTGGGGCAGGTTTTTATTTGGGAAGGATCGCAAGAAGATGTGGTGAGATCAAAGGGGAAGAAGGACGCCCTGGGCTTTGCCATCTGTGCCCTCCAGCTGTGTTGGGAGGTCAAGTGTGTCTCCAGTGTCTGATGCTGTGATTGTATCCCTTCATTAGTGGCACTGAGCTCACTGGCGAGACAGCAGAACTAGCTTGAGAAAAGGAAAAAGTTGGTTTTTATTTCAACTGGAATGGAAACAAATGTTTTTGTTTACCATGGAGACTATGCAATATGTAATTACCCAACACAGTAGTGGTTTTATTGCTGAAGGAAGCCGTTTTATCTCTTTTATTTTTCCCTATCCAGTTACTTTCTCTCTGTGAATGTGTGTGTGTGTGTGTGTGTGTGTGTGTGTGTGTGTGTGTCTTTTTTTGTTTCTCTGTCTCTGTCTCTCTGACATACACATCCTTTCTGTCTCAGGTAGGGCAGCGACTCTTAAGCTATGTGGTAGAATTTTACTTTTTTGTTTTCAAACCCTTGCAAAAAATTCTTTTATACAGCACATTAAAGAAACACTGTGTGTATCAGTATTTAACTTTGTGTGTATGCGTGTGTGCTAGGGATGAGCCTAGGGTCTTGCACATGCTGGGAAAGCACTCTACCGCCAAGCTGTGTCCCCAGTGGTATATTGAATATTTTTAATGTGACAAATGAAATTGCTCCTTGCTGATCTAGTTGAGCAGCAGCCATCCTCAGAAGGAGAAATGTCTACCTAAATGATTCAGACGTTTTGTTCAAATGGCATTCACAGTAGACAAAACACTTTCAGGGGTACTTTGATGGGAGCTGAAAAGATGATAAAGGAAGCTCTGCAAGACAAGTTTTATCCAGATCAAGGCAAGTATTTAATTACTTTCATCAGAAATCAGTTTTCAAAATTTATCTTGAGAGATTATAATTAAAATTATCTTTTGATGATCAGGACAACTCCAATGCTGTGGGTCTTGTTGCCTTACGGCTGACACTACTCTAACACCATGGATTTAGCCAGGTTCTCCTGTGTGGAAGCTGCAGAGGCCCAGGTTGTGTGAGTGCATGGGAACCTGAACTGGTCTCTGAGGGCACGGGTGTCCAGCAGTGTCACTGGAATGTGTTGTGCAAGTGCTACTGGCATTGTGAGCCCGTTCCTACCTCTCCCCTGATGTGAGCAGCTAACAGTTCACCACACACCTCCTTTCAAAGCCCACCAGGCTTGCCTCCTCTGGTCCTGCCTCATGTTGAGTCTTAGCCTGCCCAACCTTCTCGTGCAACCTAGATGAACATCTAGGACTTTCAATTATCAGAGCAGCAACAACTACTTTTAAACGTGTTTAGAACTGTTCTTTAAGCATCTGGAGACATAAGACTTCAGTTAAAAGTTTCTAAAATTGACAACTAAGTGAAAAATGTCCTGTATATTTTGTGCCAGTGTCTGATGATGGTGAAAGAAGGCTACTCTGCTTCTAACCCCCTTGGACTTTGGGAGGAAGTAGCAACCATGAGAAGAATGCCCCCCTCTGCCTGGCTCACACTCTTGTGTCTCCTTTACTCCATGATTGTCTTTCTAAACTTTTGAAACAGCAGTCTATGTTAACAGCTAAAGCTGATGGAGTGATTATTGATTATAACTGAGAAAACCTACCTCGAAGGATTTGTTCCTCATCTTTAAAACTGACCACCCATGACCTTCAGTGATAGCAACAATATACAGCCAGGCCTCAGTGTCATGCCTGCTACAGACAGGCACTACTGTGTCAGTAGCTGTGGAGGCGACAGAGGGACACATCAGGGGGTGACTGCTCATCCCACCGCAGTCACTAGGAAGCTTGTCCGTGGTGCTACAAGGAACCAACTCTTGAGTGCCTTGGTTCTTGGTGCTGTTGATAAAAGAATTCAGTCAATACTCAAAGGCAGTCACACAGAAGTATGAGCAGAATTATTGTGAAGTAGACATACAGGGATTTACACCTTCAAACCAGAAGTGGGCCATGTCACTCCAGCAACTGCTCCAAGTGTGAAATTAGAAACCTTTTATCCACACAAGGTACACCTGGGGTTGAATGAACTGTGAGGGATGATTAAGATGCTTAATATTTTTCTTGGAGGTTACTTTGGAAGTAAGAAAGTCTTTCTGGTTCTTTTTTTAGGAAAGAAATTTATGAAAGAAGAAGTTCTAATCTAAGTCAAATCTCAGCCTAGAATCTTTGAAAGGTGGGTCTAAAAAGTGCTCCTCTTTCTCCTGTCATTGGTCATAGGGCATAGTGACCAGGACCGCTGTCTGCCTGGTTTTGGATAGCCAGCTAGGTGGCCAGGTATCAGGAAAAAAAAAAAAAAAAAAAAAAAAAAACCATTTACAGTGTAAACCTTCAAATGTCATTGTGCTCTGTGGGATGTGCCAGGTCTAGGGCCTAACACATGATTAGGAATGTATATTACCAAGGTTTCTTCACTTACAACAGTCCCAGTGCACTAGCTTGCCCCTTTCTTTGCATCCATGTTTGCTAATGGCTAATGTCTAAGTACTGGTCTCACACTGACCTCTTTATCTTAGGAATACTGAGGGCTGGGACTATGTCTTTACAGGATGTGACTCTGTACCTATTCTGTTGTCACTAGTCCTTGAGGACAGGTTTGTTGGATTTCTTCTGATGAAAGACATCAGAGAATGTGTGTGGCTGGAGGTCACTGCCCATGAGTGTGTCCATCCTCTCCCCAGTGCTGGAGCCCAGCGCACTTGGAGGGTTGATAGGCATTGGTACATTTCCCTCAGGAAAACTTACCAATTTACCCTCCATGCCATAGTGTTAAAATGTACTGCTTCTGTCATATCCTTACCAATACTGGAAATTGTCAATTATCTCATGCACTTCCATGTACTGCATCACTGGTGAGGTATTTGCTTTGTGAATTGCCTGTGCATATTCTTAGCTCCTTTTTCCCCTGCGTTGTCTTTCTCTTTCATTGTTAGTTGAGTTTATATACTACAGACACCTTCTGCCAGTTCATGCCCTATGTGACTGCTGGGCACCCACTGTGAGGAGGAAGCTGAGATGAAAGCACCTGGGTACTAGTCCCTAAGCAACATACTCTTTTTCTTTTTACTGTTGGTGCACATTACCTGAGTGTGGAAAGGCTTCCTGCCTATTTCCATCCAGAAACTGGTAACTTTGATGATTTCCTTTTGAAATGTAATGATAAAGGCCAATCAATTTCCTGGGCCACACCCTTGTCCATATTTCTGGCTAAATCTGGCCAATTGGTCCCCCCTTTTCAATTATGAAGCCTGAGTTGAAAGCTTTTCATACCTGACATTGGCCTTCTTCCTGCTCCTTGTATTTTTCTGGTGGAATGTGTTTCACTCTACTAACGAATTTCTGAAACTGAGCTTCATAAGAAATTCTACAGAACACTTCAAAGAGCAGAAAAAATCCTTTTCTGGGTCCCTTTGAGTACCTGAGACAATCAGAAGCCCAGGAACCCCTAACAAAAGGGATGTGTGTCCCATCTTTGGAAGTCTCCACGTGTTATGATTTGGGTAGAGAATGTCCACCAGAGCCTCAGGTGTTCACAGCATTATAGCTGAGTGGAAAGTGAGGATGCTATGGCTGAATGTGATGTTGGGAGGTGGGGGCCTGGTCACGAGGTGTGGGTCACTAAGAGTATGACCTGGAAGCGTGTATGTCCCTTCCTGGTTGCTCCCTTATCTCTTGCTTTCTGGCCCCCAAGATATGAGTGTTTTTCCCTCTACAGCGCTCTCTGCTGTGCTGTTTCTGTGCTGTAGCCCAGCTGACCATCAGCTGTACCTGTGAGCCCAAATAACCCTCTCCTCCTTCAAGCTGAGATGCCAGGCACTGTCCCGTCAGTGAGAAAAGTAACAAGGACACCGTGTTACAGAAATACGCTCACCTTTCTCTGCATTTTCCTGGGGTGCCCTGAGTCCTGGCCTTGTCCTCTTTCTCTTCTAAAGTTGCCAGCATCTATCATGTCTCTATGATAGTGGTTCAAATATGAGCTCTGAGATAAGACCATCTGGAACTTATCAGCACTACTTAGCAACTTTTTTTCCTTCCATATTGGGGATTGAATCCAGGATATAATTAGGGATTCTATCCTCACCTTATTTATTTTTTATTTTGAGATGGGGTCTTGATAGGTTACCCAAAATGGCCTCAGACTTCTGATCCTTCTATTTCAGCCTCCCAAGTATCTGGGATAACAAGCATGCACCATCATGCCTGGCTTTCCTTGTCAGTCTTGGGCCACTGGGCAAGTTAACCTCCTTGTGCTTTGGTTTTTCCACTTGATCATGAATGAATGATTGTAACTGCCTTCTCTTACAGGGTCCTCATAGGGTTGCTGAGATGTGCATGCAAGGGTCAGCTCCTGTTCATCACTAACGAGTGACAAGCATGGATTGGCTTTGGTGTATTATATAGTCTCTCCTGCTTCTTTGTTCTGACCTGCTCTCACACTGTCCTCTTAAGCCTTCCTTGGTACAGACTTTGCTCAGTGATGGTATGCTGCAAAGACACAAGCACATACCCCACGCAGTCTATCAAAGGGAAGGGGGTGGACACAAGGTTGCAGCTGAAGCAGGGGTCTCCTCAGCCAACACCTGAGGGAACGGAATGTGGGGCTGCCCCAGCTGTATCTCTATAACCACCTGTAGGTATTTCTGATGCACAGCACCTATATGGAACCTGATGTTTCCTCCATGCCTAAGCCTGGGTGGAATCAGCAGAAGATGGGGTTCTGCAGAGGTATTCGCTGTGCAGTTGTACAAACTGGGAATATAAAGAGTTCCTCACCCTAGATCTGCCAGTTAGCAGGCAGCAAAGCCCAGGCTTCCAGAGCAATGTGGCAGCCACTGATGGATGTAAATGTCATTGGCTGTGTAAGAACAGTTAGTTGAGTTGGTTAATCTGAACCCACCAGAAGAAGGTTTACTTGTGGGAAGGTCCCTTGGGCCACACTCTAGCAAATTTTCTCTTCACCTTATTGGCCATCTGAACCTCCCATCCTTCTCCCCATCAAGATGTCATACAAACTCTTAACTCTGGTTTCTGATGAGATGTGTGGTGGGCTTGAGCCAGCTGCATCTCCCATGCACTCATGGGGGACAGAAACTGTTCCCTTGGGGCATTCTCTTTCCTCTGAGTCATGACAAAAGTCAAAGCTCATGATTATCATGAAAAGTCTTAAGAAGTATAGCATGAAAGAACATCTACAAGAACCCTCTTTGATCAAAAATAATACAGTCACTAGAAATTATGATTACCCTAGGAAATATAAGGTGACAGTCATATTTCTGGGTAACAAAAAAATAAAACTTCACATTGAGAGAATTTTCAGGAGAAAAACACCATAAGAGATACCCCACTGTCCATTTTTCACCTGTTCCAAAGTGGCTTAGGGTCCTGACAATTTCTCACCTAAGGAGGGAATTTTCTCTTAAACACCACTGTCTTCTGTCCTTTGCCCAAGCTTTATTCCAGCATGGTGTGTCCAGGCAGTCAGGCCAAACTGGTATTGTGCGCTCATAGAAGGCTCTTGAACTTGGACCTATCTATAAGCATCAGTTAAGGGTCAGGCTCTTAAAGTAACTACTTGGTAATTTATACCTTCCTTGGTCACAATTTTCTGTCCTATAAATGTGAATGAATGTTCTCCAGGAAATTGAATGTGATCATGTAAGTGAAGAGTCTCTGAACAGGGCAGGAGATCAAACCATGTATGCAAATATTTCCAAATTCATGACTGAGGCTTGATTTACACTAAACAAGTCTCTGTTTCTAGCCAGTAAAACAGTAACATGTCCACAAGCTATCACACTTAAGATCCATGGCTTCCAGATTACAGGACCATTTCTGTAGCCCTAGGAGTTCCTCAAGGGGTTTCAGCTCGTTCTGGAGCACCACATGCAGCATCCCTGCCACTCCCCTGGTGTTCTCAGGGTTTATCTGGCAGCACCAAGGAGGAGCTCAGAACCCTACAGCCTCTTACCTGTTGTTCCTGAGAACACACAGCTGGGCGCTGTAAATCTATTTGTGCAATGGCAAGTACTCAGCTCTTCCGTGGAATCAAGGCAATAGCCTCCCTCCAGAACCACATCTTCCAGGAACCCAGCTCAGCTTCCAGAGCATGTGAAAGCACACTGTGTTCCAAGAAGACTCCAGCAGCCAGTTGACTAACTCACAGGCCAGCACAGTGTCTTAGCACACTCCCATCACTGGGACGCAGTGCCCAACACATACAACTTAAAGGATGAGAGGTTTGTTCTAGCCCATATTTTCAGCCCTTGGGATGGACCGAAGGCAGGAAGGGCGTGGCAGAAGGACATAGAGGTGGCAGCAGGAAGCAGAGAGGGAAGGGAGCCATGGAAGGGAGCTACACCCTTCCAGTCAGGCCCCCAGCAGCCCATCCCTAACCAGGTCCCACTCACCAACAGCACGCTAAACTCTGAACAAACCAGAGGATTAATACGCCTAGAGCAGCGCCCCGTGATCCCGTCACTTCCCAGGGCCGCATATCTAAACACATGAGGCGTGGCGGTGTGTTCTGGATCTAACCATAGCAGGCCCCTAAGCCTCCTTGCCTCAGGCCCTCTCATACTTCCAGCCTCAGATCTGTGGTGCCATTTTCTCCTCTTTAATCACTTTCCCTTTCATCCTCTCCAGTGTCTCAGCATTTCTTTGAAGACAGGGAGATGAAACCGGAGTGAACAGTCTAATAAGGGGTTGCGAAATTCTCAGGAAGCTACCAAATTCTTTAAATAAATGCTTTTAATCAATATTTCTACTTACAGTAAATATCCTTTTTTTTTGCTAAATTTTAAATTTTATTTTTAGTTTTCTAAAAATGTTTGCTGGAACAATCTGAAAGCCAGCCCTTCTCCAAAACCCACAGATATTCCACTCGTGGTTAAATGCCCTAGCTGAGCCCTCTTGACAATCAGGATCTATATCATTTTAAGAAGACTACTGAGGGCTGAGTTTAGAGCTTTCATCCTGAACTACATCACAGACCATTTTTTATTTTTGTTTTATTTTATTTTATTATTTATCATATTTTAGTGAAGGGTCTACAGGGTGTTCAGGGTCTCACTATTAGATGGCACGTATAGTGATCTGCCTGTGTACAGCCTCCCAAGAGCTGGGATTACAAGCGTGCGCCACCATGCCGACTGATTGCTGTCTCAGTGCGCCCTGGAGGCAGGGCTGGCAGGGCAGGCCTGGGCGATCAAACACCACCACCTCCCACCAGCACCACCCCCGCCCCTGCGCCTGCTTGCAGGCACTTTAATCAGCTAAACTACTTGGCCGGCCCTTATTTTTTAATGTTTTTCTGTATTTAGGACAGGGTCTACAGGGTGTACAGGGTCTCATTACGTAGATTGGCTCATAGTGATTCTCCTGTTTTCAGCCTCCCAAGTGCTGGGATTACAGGCACCCATGCCCAGTCTCAATTGCCCTCAGCATGCCCTGTGGGCGGGGCTGGCATGGCACCCTGGGGATCAAACACAGCCACTAATCTCTGCCTAAGCAGGCACTTTAGTCCACTGAGCTATCAAGCTGGCACTATTTATTTATTTATTTTTAAATTTGAGATAGGATCTTGCTAAGTCACTGTTGTGGTCAGGATTTGCAAGGGAATAAATTTAACACAAGACACATAATTTGTGGGATTATTTTGTAATATTTGTCAAAAAAGTCAAAAGCAGAAGAGTGCAGGAGATCTCTCTGTGCACTCCAGACCCAAAGGTCTGAGGGCCTAGATCCAATGGCAATGTCCTCCCCAAGTCCAGCTGGAGGTCTAGCACCCATAGTGCTGTCTCACGCAAGTCCGTATCAAGGCTCCGCACTGGGAAGGCCCAAAGGTCAGTGGTGGAGGCTAGAAAGTCTGTGCCAGTGGGATGAAGGATCTGTGCCAGTAGGCTGAGGGATCTGCACTGGAGCCAGGAAGCGATGCTCAAGGTAAGGACCAGAGCTCTCTGGAATAGAACCGCAGCCATCCTCAGTAACAGTGAGGTCCCAAGGTCCTTGAATGATGAGAACAGCTAAGTTTAAAACAACAATACACCATCATGCCCTGCAGTTCTGCTTTCATGCTCCTGGCAGCGCTCCTTAGATGGGCCTGCCACACTGCAAATTCAGTTCAGCTAGCTGTTACGGGTTGACCATTAGATAATCCCATGAAGTCATTAAATTGTTCAGTCTGCCTGGGGAGAGTCACACGGAGAGAAAAAACATTTTCTCTAGCTTTCACAGAGAGTAAATTGGTCAAGCAATGGCCGTGACTCATCCTCATGTCAGACACTGACAAAAGGATGTACAAAGGGCAGTACAGGGATACAGGATAAATCCTGAGAGTACTTGGCTGACCTTATCAGATACAAAAGTTACATTTCTGGGAATATAGGTCTTGCTATATCTTGGTCTTAACCATCCAGTAGAAAAGTATAAAAATGAGGTATATAAAGTAAAGCCATATTAATACGATGAGCTGTAAAAGGCTCAAGTCAATAACTTCTGAGGATAACCCATTAATATTATAGACTGCTAGACAGTGTTAGATGTTTAGTTGAATTCAAACACTTATAGTATTTAGATGCCAATAGAATATTCACCTCTGACAGGACAAATAAATAAATAAAAATTTTTTAAAAAAGAAAAAAAATGGAAGTGGAAAGAAGCAGTCAATGCTCTAATTAGCTTTGCCTCCTTTTTTCAATTGTTTGTACTTTTTCTTTTCTTAATTTCTTATACATTGCTCCAGTTTTTTTTTCTTCCAATTTTATGTGTATATATCTGGTCATATGAATAGCTGGTTGTAAGACAATACCGTGTATTACAACAAATACTGTGAAATTCATATGACTTTGTTAAGTAAAATTCTGTATGAGTTGTCAAAAAAAAATTGCTCAATCTGGGCTTAAACATAAGATTCTCTTACTTATGCTTTCCAGAGTACTGAGTCTGTAGGACTACGCCATCAGGCCCAGCTAGAGAAAGTGGCCTTGACATTTCTGGAGCCTGCCCTGATGTGTGGTAGGAGGTGGCAAATACCTCTGGTCAGTGTTTCTCGGGCATCATACTAGAGTTTGATGGGCTTCCAGAGAATGGAGTACTGAGTCTTGATCTGAGAGTATCCATCCACAGCTTCCAGCTCCAGGAACGCTCATGCTGAAGCATTTAGAAGCAACCTGTGATTTGCTGAGCTCTGTGCATGTGAGACATCACCCCATGAGTTTTATACAAGGGCCAATTTCTATGGCAACAGTTGAGGGGAAAAAAAGACATGAAAGCATAAAGAAATGTTTTAGCTTGTACTTGAAGAGGAAGATCAATACAGCTAATGTTTCCTTTTCCTCACGGGAAAATTTTGTGGCATAAAAATTACCACTTTATTGAGTATTAAGATGTCCAGGAGGAGACTTCCTTGAACTAGTGAGGTAGTTCTGGTTCAGCACAAAAATTTTCATTAAATGAGACTTCAACACCATAGTGAGAAGCCAGGTTATTAGACTGTTAATGGTCTTAGGCAGTGACACAGAGGACTCGAAGATTTTAACATCCAACCCACTAGTGTCTGTTGTAAACCGGGGACAAATCAGACTGAAGACCTGGGTTACATGATCACTCACGAATTCATTCACACTTGTCTACACTTACACAGGCACATGCACACTCACAAATACTGCATGTGGGACATAGGGTCAAGAGAAGATTCTCTGAAAATAGGAAGAGAAGGAAGAGTTAAGGAATTAGCCATCATTGTGTATGACAGTTGGACTGAATATGAAAACTTCACAAGAAGTAATGAGGTGAGAGATGGTGTGGGAGATGCGGTGACCTTAGGCTCACAGTAGAAGGGATCCCCTCCAGTTCTTAGACACAAAAGCATCTTGCCCTCACTATCCTGCCTCTTCTAAGAGGTATGCTCCTGACCTTAGTAGACTTTTGTGACCTCTGGCATAAGCCTGAGGAGCACATTCTAATAGCTTTAGAGTAACCAAGGACACCCCAGTGGTCATTATAATATCATTTAACATTTGCAGTTTTGCTTCCCCCACCCCCTGTAGGATTTGACAACACTGCTGACCACTCACCAAATTCTAGGAAAACAAGAGTAACCAACCCAAACTCACTGCAGCTTCCATTTCGGGCTTCACCTGCCCTTTATTCTTGAGGTGAGCCATCATTACTGGTGTTGCCATCTCTGGGCACTGCCCACTTGGAACTGTCCAGGGTCTAACCTTAAACTGGAAGCAGATGGGGCTGTGCTGAGTCATGCTTGGTCTTGAGCGTTCTCCTCTGCCTGCTCCTACCCTGTGGAGCGTATTTTCCTTTCATAAATCTGTCTTACTACTTGTATATACCTTGCTCAGTTCTTTGTTTGGGAAACCAAGAGCCTGGATATGAGGTCAGATGGAGACCACCTGCCCAGGAACAGTGAGACATATGAGAGAAAAGTTTTTCTTCTTATTTTACAGGGAAAAACACTGGATCCACAAATTGAGGGCACTTTCTCCTAGTCAGGGGTGGCAGCAGATAGAACTGGGATGAAGCTCTGGGCATGGACTCAGAGGCCTGTGGCTCCCATTTTACCATGGTCACCATACAACCACATGGACACTTCATTCAAATCACTAGTTGTTCACAACTTAGTTTATGCCAACAAGTTTATCCTCAAACGTATTTCATCAGACACATTGGAAAGGGTGGAAACCAAAGCAAAGATCTGATCCCACAGAGTAACGAACAGGAACACAGGCAATGGCAATGCACCCAGGGTGGGAACCATCCACGTGTTCAGGTCTGCTCTTACCTGGCCCCACAGGCGTCCACCCGTTTGTCTGTACACTGAAGGTAGTGGCTGTTTCCTGGGTTGCTGGATTCAGTAAACACTGACCCTACATACTGGGTGCTGGATGCACCAGTTCATCCCTTGATCAATGGCAATCATGCACCAGCCCTCATTGTGCTGACACTTGGCAGAATTGGCTCGTTTACTTCACATTGCATCCCTCATGTTGGAACAACTCAGGTCAAAGGTTGACAAATGACAGGTTAGGCCCAACTGTCTGTCAACAGTAGGCAGAAAATGGCCCATTGGATTCCCAGCTGGACCAGCATGAAATGCTTCATGACACATCCACCTCCACATCATGTGTGGTGGCAGCCATGGCCACGAATTCCAACATTTCAGGGAGCTTCTTTGAAACTGTCCTCTGGGGGAGCCTCTCTTAGGGTAGAGGAGACTAGCAGAAGTGATCAAACAACTCCCCAAGGGGCAGAAGCTCGTTTGGGTGCTGCTGGAAGCATTACTGATAAAGCCATGATCCCATCACCCTGGAATGCAAGCTCAGGACACACTGCCAGGTATGAGCTGGTGGGGTGCACACTGGACCACACCAAGAGCACAAGCCTATGACCCAGGTGGCAAGCGTACCCAGTGACCCTAGGGCATGGAGAATAGGAGCGGTCTAGACACATGTTTATATAGATGCCCATATATCCCTCTGTACCTCACAGGCTGGGTGTACCTATCATGGTCCTCCAGGATCTTGTCGAACCAGCCCCTTTTTCTTTCCTTCCAAGTTCTCAGCACCTCCTTCAAGATTCCTGGAAGGAAGAGATGTCATGGTACCGTGGTAGCTAGCATCACTGGGACACTAAGCATAGCATTTATTCACCATGCTTCTGTCAGGGAGGAATTAACAACATGCACAGAACTCCAGGGACTTGTATAAGACAGAGCTGGTCCTTCCGCATTCTTCGCTGCAACTTTCAGAAGCTCAGCTGCCGCATTCACTGGGTAATACAGAGATAGTAACTCTGTCCCATGCCTGCTTTTCCCCAGACTTATCAAAATACAACAATATAAAGCAAATTTTTTAAAAAGCCCTCAACATTGTGGAAAATTATGGAAATTCTATCCCAAGTATTTTTGGTTCTGAGTCCTGACCCAGGAAAGTTGGGATTCCAAGCTTTTTGAAGCCTTGAGAATTCTGTCTGTGCAGCCATCCCTCAGCCTCCTTCCACTACCTTCAGCTTTAGCTGCCCATGGCCCTGCTTCCAGGTCGGAGTGGGGAGGCCCTGAGAACTCAAGGTCACAACGCACCTTCCCAGCAGCCAGGCACCATGCTTAGAGCACCTGGACAGCAAGACCCAGCTATGAGCTTCAGGGTGAACACAGGGTCCTACAAGGCACATGACCAGGAACAGTGCTATAATCTCTCAGGACTACAGATCAGAACTTCCCTGGTGCCTGTGGCCAGAAAGGTAGTGGTAGCCTAGGGGAGGGAGGCTGGTTTTCCTTCAGGATTGCAAAGCTTTGTCACTTCATTGGGTGACTGAAGGAGGTCCCTGGACAGGGGCAGGGAGGAGGAGGGGGGCAGCACCTGAGACTGGAGACCACCCAGAGTGTTGTTGGGAGGGGCTTTGGGGGTACACAGTGAGGACCCAGCTCCAGAAGTGATGGTTTGTGGCTCTCAATTCTGTGTTGATGAACTGAGAGAGACAGAAGCCAATGCTGCATGCAGGTAAGCCCTGCCTAACCTGGGGAAGTACTGACTTAATGGAGGAAAATCTGTACTTAAACTGATAAGTGAGACTTGTCACGAACATTTAGAACAGGAGGCTTTGGCCATCACAGCTCATGTGAAAAAGGTAAAAAAGCAAACTATTAATAAAAACTTAAAATAGTTCACCTGAGTTGTAAGAGCTATGAACTTTAATTCACTTGTGGTGGCTCAGAAATCCCAGAAGACAGAGCTATTACAGAGAAAACATCTCTACTAAGTGCAGTTTGTAGCTTTGGAAGAAATTGCAATGTTCTTCTTTTTATAGCAAAGTAATTTATGCAGCCTCTTGGGAGGAAAATGGCCAGATTCCCTTCTTTAATAGCATAATGGTGCATCACTTTTCAGGAACACTGGATCATTAGGAAGCATTTATAACTCAGTTTGCCCAGGGAAAGTGTGTCTTGGCTGAGCGAGGTCTCCTAGCTTTCTGGCCTCTGACTGGGGAGGATTTCTCACACATGGTCAGCTGTGGGGCAGCAAGGCTCAGACTGGACCTGTGTCATCACTTCTCATATCATCTCCTGAGACAGAAAACCACATCCAAGCAGGTGTCTCGGCTCTACTGTCCTGTCCCTACCAGACTCTGGCCCTGTGCTCACCCCATCCTGCAGGGCACTGTGAGTCTCTGGCAGGATTTTTAGGGATGGCTGGGTCCCATGAGGCCCTGAAGGTCTGAACCAAATGTGCTGACAAGAGTTGAGGGAGAGGCAGCTGGGGTTGAGGGGAATATAGCCAGAGATCTACAACCTCTCCCGACTGGGTGTGGTGGTAGGAGTGACCACAACTATAAGAGTTGCAGGATAAATGTGACTGTCCACATTCAAGCAGAGACACCAAGGGAACAGAAGGCTATTCCTGGAGAGAGAGGCTGGAGACGTCAGTTGGAGGTGGGCCATGGAGAAAGCAGGAGGACTCCATTGGTGGCTTTCTTGCTGCCCTGTTTTCAGAGTTTCCCAGGGAAACTTATTTTGAACTATTCCACTTAATAAGATTATGGCCAAGGCCTTGGAAAAAAATGCTAGTCTATAAAAATAAAGGTTATTTTTGCTCCAGGCCCTAGTGCAAAACTGTCCTATGAGTTGGGGTACAAAGCAGCACAGCTCTGGTACCCAGCTCTGAGTGACCTTATGTCACCTTCCTGTCAGGGGCTTGACTTCATGGCTTTACACGCTCAAAGCTTATAAATATGACCATGCTCAAACACAACTTCTGTGATATCCCATGCTTTCTGCCAGAGAGGAGATCCTTCTGTTTGAACCTTCTGTGTGTTGTGAAATGCTTTAAAATTTAAATCATTATTTTACTCAAATATTTCATCTGTATAGACTTTGACTTTCCTTCTGATTTAGCTTCCAATGTCTGTACAGCTTTCCAAAGTGATTGAGCCCCTCTCATTTAGAGGAAAGGGAAATCAGGTAACAAAGACCAGTGGGGTTAGAGCTTAAACATAAGTAGAAACACATGGCGTATCTTTAAAATCCTTCTCTCCTCAAAAATGGGGCACATAGGTGGTTGTAGTTGCTGTCATAGTATAATTGATCAAGGACCCTGGATTCATGAAAGCTTTTCTTGAGGCTTTTAAGACACAGGCAGAAAACTCAAATACGTCAGGCAAAGAAAGTAGGCTTATAATATTTGTAACAGTCACTCATCAAAAATCTCACTGGGGTCTTTGATACTTGATTTTACTTTGTTTTTTTTTAAATAATCTCACCAGAGAATACTTGAGAAAGTGTATTTACTTCCAAACCATGAGCAAAGTTATGACACAATGATCTGTCACAAATCACATGTGGATGAGGAGCGGTAGGACCAAGCGCGTCTTTTGGGTGTATATGAACTGGTGTGAGGGAGTGTGCTGGAAATGTGCGCGGCACATCTGCCTCACAGCCATACCTTTTGTTCTTGGATCCATCCTGTGACGCTGCTCTAAAGCCTTCCCAGGACCGTAACCTCCCCACCCGGGGACATTAACTGGAGGAGCTCATGTGGGAACAGGAAACACCATATGGTGACTTGGACAGTTCCTGGCAGAGTGGGTGAAGATGTTTCTCTTGAGGTCAGTAATGTACTAATTTTAAGGTCCATTGGTGGGAGCGTCAGAAGACAGCTGTTTCTACTGCTGCTTCCCAGGGTCCGTGTGAGCTTATAATCAATTCTACTGTGGATTTGCCTTGGAACGTGTTAGTCTGAGATCTGTGATGCAGTTGTCAATGCAGCCATCTCTGCCCAGTGTGATTGAACAGCTGAGTCAGAGGATGGATGTGGGAGGCCAATTTTCAACTGGCAAACAGCTGGAAGGCATAGGTGCCTGTCATACAGGAATAGCTGGAATCTGTCAGCTTTGAAGTAAATCACTATTATCTCAGCTATCTGTCTATCTAGCTATCTTATGATAATATTTCTTTTAAAAACAAATAGCTTGAACGGGTGTGGTGGCACTTGCCTGTAATCCCAGCACTTGGGAGACTGAGACAGGAGGATCGTTGTGAGTTCAAGACCAACCACAACTGTATAGTGAGATCCTGTCTCAAAAAGATAAAAAATAAAAATAAGTAGCTTTCCCTGTGGTTATTTTATTCTGAAAAGAAAATGTTAAGTAAGATGGCACTATATTTGAGATGTTGCATCCAATGATATTGAAAACACAGATGACATGATAATTAGTCCAGAAATCAACTCCAGAGCACAGGCCCAGTGTGTGAGTGAGGCTGCCTGGGGCCCGCTGGACCCTCATTCGACCCAGAGCCCAGGCCTGGTATGAAACCCTTCAGCAGAACTCCCTGCAAAAAGGCTAGAGGCAAGACCCACCCAGGTGATTTAAGAGCAGAACATCTTGCCAGAGTGGCAAAGAGGGTTCACCTTCAAGGGCTGCAGCAGGAAGAAGTGGAGCACAGCAGCCAGACCTAAGCCACATCCACCTGGAGGAGTCTGAACTTTGTAGATCTGGACCTGGTGCTAAGGTAATAACTATCTAAGCCCTACACCAAAGGTCAGAAGAGAGTGGCATACAAAATGACAAAGAGAAGGAACAAAATGCAGTCTCAGGCCCCGTGTCCACCCAGAACAAATGCAGAAGACACTAGCATAGAAGAAATTGGAAATCACACACTTGAAATCTCTGAAATAATAGCATTGGAAGTAAAGAAACAACTGCAGAAAGGTATAGAGGAAATCAGATCAGAAATAATTTCTGAAGTAAAAAAAAATAATAACTACAATCAAGGAAGTACTAAGTGCTTCTAAAGAAGACACTCATAAAAAAGGAGCAGAATATAAAAATGATGGAATCCTTGAATAAGCAATACAGGAAAGAAATACAATTCATGAAGCAGATTCAAAGTGCTATACAGGAAATTAAAACCTCAATCACAAGCTGGCAAAACCATTTGAGGGAAAGTGAAAATAGAC
>NW_004524696.1:1819186-1828797 GCF_000260255.1 Octodon degus | reverse complement strand
GATTGGTACTGTTTCATAGAAATCTTTAATGACCTTTTAAATAAGGGTTCATCTAATGTATTTTATATAGTCCTGCATAGCTATCATTTTGAGAGCTCTTTATTGTTCATCCAGGAGTGTACTGTAACTCCTCTTGCCTTTTGAATTATGTTCTTTGTTATTTCCTATATGCTACATCTGAAGGTATCAGAATATTTTACATTTGTATAACTGGAAAATATTTTACTTTTAGTTTTCAAAGGTATGTTTGCTAAGTATAAAACTCAAAGAGGACAGATCTGTTTTTTCCCTTTCTTTCAGTCCTTTAATTAGTCTAGTTTCTTACACACTTGGGTTTTTTCTTTTCTTTCTAATGTGGAATAAGATGCTATTAATTTTGTTCTTCCATAGCTAATATTTTTTATGTATATGCTTGAATGATTTTTTTCTTTGCAATAAATTTTGGACAATTTCAAAGAAAAAAAGAAAAAAATTGAATCTCTTTCATAGCTGAGATACAAAGTCTCCATGAGGGGACCTGACGGCCCTTCTAAAAGGAGAGAGTAAGTGAAGGAGCAAGTCATATTCTTTGCCATTTTTCTACCTTTACCCCACCTCCACCCTACCCTGCCAGGAAAGGAGTGGCCCGAGTCTCCCAGGCCTTCAGAAATGGTTACTTTAAGTCCTTTCTGCATCTTTGTAAGGTAAAGGAAGCAGGTGCAGGCTCATGTCTCAGAAATGATGAGGTTTCATCTCCTGGGCCAAACAGGCATAATGTGAAGAAGTATAGCGAGTGGTTTTGGGGAACAAAGGGTGAGATGAGGGAGTGCTCCTGCTCTGACATGGGTTTTCTTGGCTCCACACATTGTGGAGTCTCAGGACCACGTGTGATTCCTGTGGGCAGTTTCAACTCTTGCCTCTCACTGAGGTTGAGTTTGTGGGTGTGTTTAGAGTGGGAGACTGTTTCCAATGTTCTGCAAGGCGGTACCATTTGATGTCTGACTGGAAGGAGACCCACTGATGAGGAGATCCTGTGGGCTGGGGCTGGAACCAGCCCAGGCAGCTCAGACTTCTTCAAACCCCTGAGAAGGCCTGGCGGGGAGCACATGGTGCATTAAGGTCTTGGCCATCTCGCAGTGCCTTTGCCTGCACCTGCAGAGGCAGTTCTGCAGCGGACTGTGGAAAACCCTTGTGTTTGACCCTAAGATTTCTTTTGTTGTTCTGAGCCTTCACAGAAACCTCATTCAGATTCATATGCTGATGGTGCAAGGAAAGAAGGGCTTCAGTCAAAGGCATGCCAGCCTCTGCTATGCCTGCATCCCTCAGTACCAAAGACATCCCTCAGACTAGGTTCTGGGAGAAGTCTAAGAAAGAGGAGAGAGGAATCAACATGTAGCTGAGGGGCAGAACTCAGAGGATGACTGGGTTTCACATTGGGAGCAGAATCCACCTAAGACCATTTTGCTCATCAGGAGGGGTCCCTGTTCAGTCATTTAGAACTGTAAATAGCTTCCATGCTGAGTCAGTTGCTGGAATGGGCAGCAAAATTGTCACTTTGAAATCATGGGGAGGCAGTGGGTGCCAACACACGGTTGGCAGAACAAGTCACTGAAGGGCTTCTTGCCAGACAGGCCTTGTTTCTGGTGATGTGATTGTGGACTCAGTGGGGAAGGAGACACCTGTGAAGGGCATCTTTCTGCTCCTTTCAGCACTTACAGCCTCTGCATCAAAACCTATCTCAGGGAAATCCAGCAGATTTTATATTTATATGTTATATTTCTATGGGCTTTATTTTTTCTAGTGAAATCATACATCAAGTAATTATTAATATCTCAGTCGCAAGTCAGTAGGAAGTATTGATCTGAAGAAAGCACTTTTCTCAATTGCTACCAGCTTTGGAAATTGAAATAGACATTAAAGTTTCTAATTCCTTGGAAGGAACAAATGAAAATCAGTAAAAGAAGGCTTTTGGGGGACAGACTAAACAAAGGAAAATTAAAATTGTAAATGAACAATGGCAGAGGCAGACATTTGAGTGGGCAAGAGTAAAAACTGGAGAAGAACAAACAGGGGCATGGGCTCCTTTCTGGGTGACATTAGAGACCTTCACACACTCACAAAGGATAGCAGAGGGCTTGACAGTGCCAGAGGGTGCTGCTGTCACAGAGCTCAGCTCCAACCAGAGAACTTGGTAAGGTTTCAGTAACTTGAATGCTGGATTCATCTTCATAAAGATCTCAGCTCTGGGAAACCATTTTCTCCACTCTCAAAAAACCTTGAGACTGTTAGGACAAAATGTAGATACAAAAGGTTGAGGGGAGCTCCTGAGGTCTGTGCCATGATTCCCTGTGCAGCCTATTGTAAGGACAGAATGATACAGGGAAAGGAAACTTCCCAGACTAAGTGTCTGGGATGATGAATTCGTGTTCTCTAAAATCAAAGATTGAGGGCTGGTAAAATAGCTCAGCGGACTAAGTGCCTGCGACCGCATGCTGCGACGGCCCACCCCTGGGTGTGCTGAGTCTGTGTACGAGTCCAGGTGTGGTGGCGCACACCTGTAATTCCAGTGCTGTGAAGGCTGAAAACAGGTAGATCAATATGAGTCTGAGCTACACAGTTAGAGCCTGTACCAAATACTTTAAAATAAAGTAAAACAATGAATTTTAGGAACAACGGAGGTTAAAAGCAAAATGTATTTATTAAAGGAAAAACAGCTTCAGTCTGAGAGAGAGACAAAAGTGGACTTGAGTGCATTGCCAAGGGTCCTGCCTTTTCTAGGGATTTTACAGAGCAAATCCATGATGTTAGGTGGGTTCACGGTTCAATATCAGCATCACTGGACTCAAAATCACAGTGTCAGCAGGGCTGGTTCCTTCTAAAGTATCAAGGAAGAATCTCTCTCCTTGCTTTCTAGTTTCTGGTTCCCCCGGGAGTCCCTAGATTGTGGCCGCATCACTCCAAGCTCTACTCCATGGTCATATATAGTCCCCCTCATACAAGTGGATTTTCAATTACATTTCAGGCCCAATGCATTATCTAGGATAATCTGCCCAGACATTTACCAGCTAAGGCATCATTCACAGATCCCCAGATTAGGACTCAGACCTCTTTGGAAGCTCACTGATCAGCCCACCATATATCTTGGACTGAGTGAATGGGCAAAGGCATTAGGCAAGTTCATTCACTTCCTCAATACAACTAAAATCAACTGTGTGGCATTCATGGGAATTTGTTGGATGAGAGAGAGAATTGTGGAGCTAAAGAGAGGATGGAGCCTTCACACGGAAGGAAGAGGCTGCTGAGTATCCCTGGCACCAAAATTTACCCCAGCCCCTTATCTCAGCAGACTCCTGGGATCTGAGAAAACACGGTGGAGGGTGGGGGAAGGGTCCTATGGAAAAGGTAGTAAACAGCTAGAGATAGCCGGCCTGCTCCTGCAAGATAGTTTGAGGGACAGTTAGGGACCCCCGCCCACCCTGCTGCTCTCTGCTTCTCATTGTGGGGCCCAAAAGAACATCTGCAACATCAAGCCACGTGTCAGCTATTACCAGCATCACTGTAACCTGTGCACAGTACAGATTGTGTCTGTACCAAGGGAACCATTGCCCCAAAAGGGAATATTCAATTTCCACTTTGTTTCTTTCACCCTTTTAACCTAAAGCCATGCTGTTCTGAGAAATTTTATTCTCCCAAGAAGCAAGATCTTACTAACAAAAATCTGAGGGTGTTTCTCAACTTCACAGCTGCAAATATTAAAATGCAGACTAACAGATTACAAATCACCAGGAGCCCTTGACAAGGTTGTGAAAGAAGGTTGAAAGGGAGGGGATTTTTTTTTTAAGTACAAGATGAGAAATAGAAAGTTGCTGAACTTAAATAACTATTCTAAAAACAAGAGACACTCTTTTTCTTAAAGTGAGTAAATGGGGATATTTTTGTCTTTGACACTGAATAACCATTTTAAGAAGAGAAGCCCCTGCAAGATTTTACTGCTTGGACGGGGTCGGAAATGCATGGCTGACGTCCCCTCTTCTGAGCGTGGGAATATGTTCTCTTTCTTGTGAGCTTTCTACAGGGAAATGAGCTGTGTGACCAGCATGTAGCCAAGAGAGGCCCCAGTGAGGGCATAGTAGGACTGGGGCCCGATATAACAGGCTCACAGAAAGACCCAGAGGACCGCTGCAGACTGAAGACCCACACAACACCCAGACAGTGCCAGCTGGCTGTTTCGCTTAAACAAAATGCAGACTCACTGAGCTGGATATTTATTCATTTATTTATTTACTTACTTATTTTTGAGACAGAATCCTGACATGCAGTTTGAGCTGGTCTTGAGTTCATTATGTAGCCCAGGATAGACTCTAGCTCAAAGGGATCCTCTTGCTTCAAGCTCCCAAGTGCTGGGATTACAGGTATGCACCACCACTTCCAGGCACTGAGTTGGTTTTAGTTTGCTTCTATTTTATAAAATAGGATCTGATACTCCTAAATTTCATAAAGGTCTGAGAGTAATAACGCATTGTGCTAAAAAAAAAACACAGGTAAGCCCTGCTCTCTGGGTGGCTGAGGCAGAAGGAAGCAAAGTTGGAGTCTAGCCTGGGCTACTTCATGATTTAGTAGGACTCTGTCTCAAAATAAAAAATAAAAAGATCTCAGGCCTTTTTATTTTTTCTTTTCTTTTTTATTATTATTGAGAAACAAATAGCAATGAGATAGTTTCAAAACCGATTAATAGGACAGCTTCAATAATTAATACATTGCATATTGTTGTCTTTGCAGTGGTTATTCATAGTACAAGATGCAGACATGATATCCTGTCCAAACACTATTAGTACAACTCTCCCTTCTCACTTAATTAAGAGAAAGTAGCTGTATATCTATCCTAACTATTTTGCAAGTCAAAAGAAATTACCAACAAAGTGAAAAGACAACCCACAAATTTGGGAAAAAAATCTTAACATTTCGGGCCTTTTTAAAAAGCTTCAGTATGGGGGCTGGCAAGATAGCTCATCAGACTAAGTGCCTGTGGCCACATGCTGTGCCAGCCCTGCCCCTGGAGCATGCTGAGCTGGGGGCTGAGTCCGGGTGTGGTGGCACATGCTTGTAATCCCAGCGCTGGGGAGGCTGAAAACAGGAGGATCACTACAAGTAGAGCTGCATAGTGAGACCCTGTACCAAATACATTAAAAAAGAAAGAAAGAAAAACAAAAAGAAAAAGTTTCAGCATGAAGGCCCTGGGTTCAAACCACAGTCCCACAAACAAAACAAAACAAAACACACAGGTGGAGTCACGTGTCCTCATTGCTACATCTCAGATGGTTGGGCATGACCATCCTTTAGACGCGCAGAAGTCAGCACAGAGCAATTGCCCAGTCAGGGCCTGAATGCTCGTTCTTCCCATCGGGCGGCTGGGTCTCCCTTGTCTCCACATTCAGGCCCCACAGGACACAATGTCTGGCATTGTAAATGTCTGCTCCAGCACACAGTTACCGAGTGGGGCGGCGCTGTCCAGCCAGGGCATTCTGTGAATGGTGACATGATTATAATTCAGGAAAATGCTGTTAGCATTCTCAGGCCTTGATTTTCCCACTTAAAATGGCCTCTGTGAACCCACCCAATGGCTGGGTTGATGCTTGTTCTCTGTACAGGACAGGATGACATGAGAAGTGCTATGTCAGCCCCTTCTAAGAGCAAGAAGGGAGGAAACCTCTCAGCTGCCCTGGCAGTGGCCTGGCACTGGGGGTTGGATGAGGCCCCTTTCTCCCATCTGGATGCTGGTCTACACTGTATAGTCACTTACAGGCAGGTTCACAAGAGGGGAAGGGGACAAAGAATTCTGGGTCTGTGCAAATGTGACTCTGATGGGAGCCACCACACCCCTGGTTCAGTGCCCGGAGCTTTATCTCGAAAACAGCTTGTGGCTGGACCCCAAAGACAACATGTGAGACAGGGCTGTCCCAGTGGAAATGACAGGACTCATGGGAACCATGCAGACAAGGCTGTTGGGTCACAAAAGAAAAAGTATGGCAAGGATGCCAGCAACCGGTGGAGAAAACGGTGTTTGATGTTCAAGGACTCTGATGATATCTGTACGCGTCATCTGAAAAGAATTTCATCAAGAGCTTCGCTGCTGAGCTCCAGTGTGGGGCTTGAGCATAACCATGATTGAGTGTTACCAGAACTCAGGACGTCCCAGGAAGGCTTTAATATTAGCACTTAATGTTACATATACTGGGAAGAAATACAACTGTATTTTGGAGGAAAAATCTGTACAATACTGATGTTCTGCTGAGCCTGTTCCCAGCACATGAGTCTCACCCCGCTGGAATGCTGTGATGAACACATGTGACATTTAAAACAGGCCTTCACTTACAGGGGGCTGTTTCCCCAGATGGCCTGCCAGGGCCGCAAAGGTTCAAAGGTTCACCTTTCATAAATTTCAGCATGGACACAGGGAAGGCATCATGAGAGCTGCAGTGGCTTGGGATGTTGCCATGTCCTGTAGCAGTTGAGGAAGAACACAAAGTGCTGCTCCCCTGGAGGCTGTGGCCCAAGAGTACCCACATCTCTGTGGCCTCTTGGTCTCTGGGGTGAAGGGAAGCATAGAAGATATGATATCTGAGCTCAGAGAAATCTGTGGCCCAGAAATGATATCTATTGAGATTATCATTCCTCCCAAATCAGGTATACAGCTTCTTAAAAAATGTATTCAGTACAGGTTCTACAGGGTCTACAGGGTCTCACTACAAAGATTGGACTCATAATGATCCTCCTGTTTTCAGCCTCCCCAATGCTGGATTAGAAGCTTGTGCCACCATGCCCAGTCTCATTTGCTGTCTCAGCGCACCCCAGTGGCAGGCTGGCATGGTGCGCTGGGGATCGAACCCCGGTCCCTGAGCCTGCTTAAGCAGGCACTTTAGTCTACTGAATTATCTGGCCGGCCCAGGTATATAGCATTAATTATGAAATTCTTGTATCTCTTTCTCCCCAATCCAAAAACAGCTGACACTGATTTTGGAGCTGCCCTGCCTTCTCCCCAACTCCTTCGTTCTGGTTTGTCAGTGCTTTGATCTGCAGCAAACAGAAGAGCTGACTTTATTGTGGAGATCTAAGGTGTTAGAACTGAAGGAGAATGTGCACAGTTTGCATAGTTGTGGATGGGCCTCCAGAGTGAGCCCCACATGGAGATGACAGCCAGTAGTAAGGAAGAGCTTGTCAGTTCTTATCTATTCTCCACTGGTTAATCCTTGAAGCGTGAACACCTAGTGGTATCAGGAAGGAGACCTTTCGCAAGACCAAAGCCACTGGGAGGGAGATGGCCTTCCTTTGGGCAAAAGGGGACATCCTCCTGTTGGCCACGATGAGGGAGCCCACTGCCTCACTCCCACCAGCTAGTCCTGGGAGCTCAGACACCTGCCTCTGAGTTGTGTATCCTTGCACTTGTAGAGTAGAGGCAGATGCAATCTTTTCCAACCTTCTCAGAGGCCAAGTTGTTCCTGGAGTTTTACTGGCAAAAGCTCCAGCTCCAGGAATTCAGCCCAACAGATCAGGCTTAGCTACCACTGTATAATGTCAACCAAGGAGTGGGAATAGTGGTGTAGGGCGGAAAGGAGCTCCAGTCAGCATGATACTCCAGGAAGGCAGATAAAGATGTCATGGCCTGTCCTTGAGGGGCTGACAGGAACTTCAGGGTTTTATAATAGGTGAGAGGGAACAAAGGTAAGGGTTGGGAGTTTGCACAGTACAGGGTTGCGAGGTGGAGGGTGGGGAATCCTGGTCAAGTAGTGTTGGGTGATTGATAGTTCCCTCAGGCCTGATTCTGCACTGTGGCTTCTGGGAAGTCCTTGGTTCTGGAGAGTCACTCTGGTTTCCATGGAAAACTTGAGGGTGACCTCACCGTGGAGTGGTCTGAGAAGCTACACTCTTCCTGGAATCTAAGGTGGCTGCAGGTTTAGCACAGACTGGAAAGTCATAGGCATCACTCCAGGGATGCTGTGAAAACTGGCGATTGAACATCCCCGCAAATCTTGTTTCAGTCTTGAGGGAGATGCGATGGGTCAGGTAAGTTTAGGGCTCTTCAGCCTTGAATTATTAGTTTTTAGAGACATACTCCTAAGTGTTTAACCTGCCTACAGGAGAGCTGAGCAGGGACCTGATCCAGAGCAGAGGGGACAGATATGCAATACAGGCAGAGCCACCAAGATTTATTCTGCTTCCAGTCACTGTCAGACACCCTCGAGGTCCCTGGTGTGAGGGGCTTGACAGTGAGAGCAATACAGGATTAGGGATTCACTTATCCTCTGGCTTAGTTTCTTCAAGTCCTCTGCAGGCCTCACAAAGGGTGCCTTGAGGGAGCCCACAAAGGCCTTCTCACAGCACAGGTATGAGGGTCCTGAGAGGGCAGGAGGTGACTCCTGGGGTGGGGGATCCAGAGGCAGGGCATGGGGAAGGTGGAGCTACTGCCAGGCATGGCAATGGCTTTGGGAGCAGCCAGATGAGCAGGACAGGAAGAGGGACCAGGAAGCCTGGCCAGGAACCCCAGTGAAGGTCCTGTCCTGCAGGGCCCATAGCCACGCTGCAGGCTGGTAGGACCCCTCACACACTGACACAGGCAACAAGCTCCATGTGCAAATGGAAGAAATCAGCTCAATTCAGTAACCCTGCTCCCACAAACTGAGGATATGACACTCAGCCTAGTCCCACGTGTCCTGGAGGCCTGCTGCCCCTGAGCCCCAGAGTGCGGAGCTGGTCACTCTCCAGAGCTGTCCAATCGATGCAGCAGGCAGGAGCCACTGAATCAGCATGCGCAGAAGTGAGGGCAGAGACTGATGAATCAATGCCAGAAAATACTTGAGGCTCCCTGTGTACCTTCGTCTCCTTGCGCTGCCCTCTTTAAGGTCTGATGGGCTGGCTGCTCTCTCCCCTCTTTTCCCTGTGGAGGCTGGGACAGCTTCTTCCTGGAGATCAGGCTGGGCTGACTGGGTAGAGCGCTTTCTTGAAGGGCCCCCTGGGAGAGAAAAGGACCCTGGTGTACACAATTGAAACTGGACACCCTCCACAATGGGCTGGCCACCCGCGGAGAGCTACTCAAAGTTATTTGGGTCATCAATTAGATCAAATGGGGCATTATAGTCCAGTGAATGGCGGGCTCTGAATAGATGCTGCCAGAGTCCCAGGATGGAGTGTGGGAACATCCATCCCCCCTGGCTCTGCAGGGCTGGGAGCCCCTCTGTGTGTCCACTCCACAGCAGCTCTTTCAGCTTCCGAACTCAGTGCCTTTCTTGGAAGCTCACTTGAGGGTTTTAGTTGGTGTAAAAACTCCTCCAATGATTCAAATCTGTTTCTATTTAGCTTCTCCTTTCTTTCTTCTTGCTACCCAGGTCACGTGAAATGGTTCTCTTTCCTCTGCTGTGCTCAGGTGTCCAGCACACATGAGAAAGGAGCCATGGGGCCTCGGGAACTCAGCACCTGAAAGGGACGCTGGGTTCAGAGAGACCTTAGTGGGGTAATCTAATCTCCCCCATATCAGCTCCTGCATTTTAACCTAGGAACTTGGGGGATTGAAACATACTTCTAGGTCAAGAAGCTGAGTGTGATTGAAGAGGAAGGAAGAGAGAGAGGGAGAGGGAGAG
>NW_004524696.1:1817363-1819086 GCF_000260255.1 Octodon degus | reverse complement strand
GAGAGAGAATATGAGAGAGAATATGAGAGAGAATATGAGAGAGAATATGAGAGAGAATGAGAATAGTGGTTGGTTGTTTGGGAAGAGGGGTGCTGTTTGATAGTGGGGATGAGACAGTACTTATTTGGCAGGAATTATTTGCAGGTCTATAAGATGAACAGAGTTCTGGAGATGGAGGGTGGTGATATCTGTGTGTCTTTATGAATGCATTTAAATACCACTGAATTCTATACTTAAAGTGATAAAATTGATAATTTTTTTTATATATTTAGTACAGGGTCTACAAGGTCTCAGTACACAGAGCAAACTCATAGTGATCCTCCTGTTTTCAGCCTCCCAAGTACTGGGATTACAGGCGCACACCACCATGCCCAGTCTCAGTCACCCTCTCAGTGAGCCCTGGGGGCAGGGCCAGCGCAGCAGGCCGGGGATCGAATCCCAGCTTCTGTGTTCTGCCTAAGCAGGGACCTTAGCCCACTGAGCTATCTGGCTGGCCCTAAGATGTTAAATTTTGTGTCATGAATGTTTTTGTCACTTATATTTTAATCACAACAAACATAGGAACAAAAAACAAAGCATACCTACTTATACCTTAATGTAAATTAGAGAAAATCAGGTCAGGGCAAGCGTCCACAGCATGAACACTCAGGCTGGCTGATGGCTGGGGAGATGCAAAAATTGTCTTTTACAACTTTAGCTCAGAAGACAATGACAGCTTTTAATCTGAAGAATAAGTTACTGGCACTGGGTAACATCCTTGGGTTATCTTTTCAAGTCAAATTTGATTATTTTATTACTTGAAAATTGGTGATGTCAGACTTTGGTCAACAAGCCTTGGAGGATGGAGCTGTTGTGGAGGTCATCTCTTGGAGGATAGCCCCTCTCTCTCCACACGTGAACTTGTTAAAGCCAAAACAAACAAACAAACAAACAAACAAACAAACAAAAAAACAAACCAAGCCAAAAACAAACAAACAAACAAAAAAAAACCCATGTGGGAATCTGCATAGATTCTCCACTGCCAGAATGAAGGGGCCTCTGAGTCGCAGCTGAGAGGCAGGGTGGGGGCTTCATGAAGTGCTATGAAGCTCTCGAAATTCTGCTTCTTGTGCAAGAAGAAAATAATATTTGATCCCACAGATGTCCTCTGTCCCCATCCAAGCCTCTCATGCAACAGAGCTGAGCTGTGGCTTTCACAGGGAGGAAGTGAGGGCTGTCTCATCTGTGAACAGAAACCTGTGAGGGCCATCTAGTTGGAAGCACAGCTTGGAAGCATACGCCACAATTTAGCCCTTATTCTGCAGACTTCTGGGCCCTTGAAGGGGTAGGGCCTAAATTTGCATCTTCTATGAGGAGAAAAGGCCTTCTCCTGAGAAATTAACATATGCATCTGGCCTAGAAATGGTGAGGCCCACGTGACTGCCAAGATGTCCCCACATCTGAGGGCAGGTGCAGGACTGTGCATGGCAGTGAGTTACTAGAGTTGGTTTCATGAATCATGAGGAGGCCAACTTTGGTATCCACATAAATGGATTCAGTGACTAGGATAAAGCACACCCAAGAAAGTAAGCTAAAGCACATACCAATGTAAATAGGCTTGAATCTTAGAAGAGAAGCAATGAAGAAGTGCAAGTAGATTTGAAAAAGAATTAATAGTGTAGGGATAAAAATACGATTATCCCACCTCTGGGTGAGACCCTGTACCAAATTATATATATATATA